>NC_041399.2:158875790-159216865 GCF_900747795.2 Erpetoichthys calabaricus
GAAACCTGCCTAATTTTTGTAAGTAAGCTGTAAGGAATGAGCCTGCCAAATTTCAGCCTTCTACCTATACGAGAAGTTGGAGAATTAGTGATGAGTCAGTCAGTGAGGGCTTTGCCTTTTATTAGTATAGATATATATATATATATTATATATATATATATATATTGTAGCAGTTAAGGCTTTTGTCCACCTCTTGAACCCTCAGGTACCACTCTGAACTCGAGGTAAAAGTATAAATACTATTTATTTTATAAATATACTGTGCACAAAGCACCCTCCACTCCACACTCATATACAATAAACTCTTCTCTTACAATAATCAATCCTCCTCGCCCAGACACTTTGCCACCCTACCTCCCAGCTCAGCTCAGTGTTCTGGGCTTCCCACAATCCTTTTATAGCCCCTGACCCGGAAGTGGTTCCAGGCACAACCCACAAGTCCATATCCCTTCCGGGTCAGGGTAAGCAGTCCTTCTTCAGCCCGGGAGCACGTCGTTTCTTTCAGTCACGTGGTGATGACGCACTCCCGGGTTATAGGGCACGTAAGGGCCCACTAGCCCCCCTACAGCGACTCCTGGCGGCCCCCAAGGTATCCAGCAGGGCTGTGTCACAACACTACAAAGTCCATGAGGCCCTGCTGGAACTCGGGGCACGAATATGCTGTCCGGAGGGCTCCTCCTAGCGGCCTGGGGGTGAGGGCCGAACTGGGAAGCCGGCAATCCTCCACAATATATATATATATATATATATATATATATATATATATATATAATGTGTGTGTGTATGATTTATTATGTATAGGTTTGCAGTTTACTTCTACATTTTTTTCATTTTTGAGCATTTTGAACTTTTAAGGGCTCAGCCCTGTTTTGGACTTGCATGCATTTTCAGTTTGCCAGGATAAAGACTGTTTTGGAGTCAGACTAATTAAAGTCTGGTCTGACTGTCTTAAGAGGCCTACTCACCCTTGTCATCATCTGCTATGTGTTATGCAAGCAAACTAGCAGAAAAGTTTGAAATAGTAACAGAGAGAAGAGATGTAGTCAAAACCATAAAAAAGAATCAAACACAAAGTTATCAAACATACTGTTACCAAAGCTAAAAGGTGAGACTGAGTAAAAAAATGAGATGAAAAAGACAGGCAAGTATCAAAAAACCAGAGGATTCAAAAGAGTTTCATAAAGGCACTAGGCAGAGTATTTGATTTAGAATCCATTAGCCTGGATTGGGAAATGGCCATTCTGAGTGACTTTACACCCAAACAAGTAATTAGATAAAGTTTGTGACTTCAATATGCTACACAGAAATGTTGCCAAAGAGAAGGAAATTTATCAAACACTTGGATACTGAATGCGTTGCACCACCATTTTAAATAGGCAGGACTCTAATAAGTCACTCCTGTGTTACAGAGTTGGCTATGGGCTCTGTCCTGCTATTAACAACATTAGTACCTCCATGAAAAGCAAGCATCAAAGTGGTATCAATTACTATACAAAATGGCTCCGTAATGATGTCAGCATTACAAGGATAAACTTTATAAACAGTTAAAAATGTCTAATAAAGTTCCAAAATTTGAAGAAGTTTTATCAGCTAATATCAAAACACAGATTCACTATAGTCAATGTTTCACTAAGCAGTGGTTGTCCCACTGCATTAAGATGATCATCCAGGTAGGAAGCAGTTGTTCATTTTTGTTTAACATCTTATCCAGCATGGTGTTGGCTTTCTTGTTTTTGTCCTTTCAGCCATGTCCCGAATTCTGTGCTTTTGTTTTGATGTGGAACTACCTGATACACAACTATTCTGCATCTGCTTTGACTCTGTTTTTTTCTGAATAGCTGCCTGATTCATAACCATTTGTCAGCTGGATTATTTTTGCTTGCCTGTTGTTTTACCAGATCACCTATGACAAGCAGTTAACACAAAACATACAAGTTTACCAACATACATAGTACCAATATATGCAGCCTTTCAGTTTTTTTTTTCTAAATATGGGAAAAAGCTGTTACCTGTAACTTCTTATCTGTATTACTATCCATGCTGTACCCTGCATTTTGCACCCACCTGCAAGGGAGGCTGCATGCTGACTGGAGCTGTCTTTGCTTTTAAAACCCAGTTTATCACCAACAGAGGGCTTCACGAGGGTGTCTCCTTGTGCTGTTAAGGGATCACAGTTGGACAAGGAATGAATAACCTAATATCCCAGCAATGCTAGTAGCACACAGAAAGAGACACTGACTTTAAATTTTCACTTAAAAATTATTTTTATCCATCCATCCATCCTCTTCCGCTTATCCGAGGTCAGGTCGCAGGGGCAGCAGCTTGAGCAGAGATGCCCAGACTTCCCTCTCCCTGGCCACTTCTTCTAGCTCTTCCAGGAGAATCCCGAGGCTTTCCCAGGCCAGCCAGGAGACATAGTCCCTCCAGCATGTACTGGGTCTTCCCCAGGGCCACCTCCCGGTTGGACGTGCCCGGAACATCTCACCAGGGAGGCGTCCAGGAGGCATCCTGATCAGATGCCTGAGCCACCTCATCTGACTCCTCTCGATGCGGAGGAGCAGCGGCTCTACTCTGAGCCCCTCCCGGATGACTGAGCTTCTCACCCTGTCTTTAAGGGAGAGCCCAGACACCCTGCAGAGGAAACTCATTTCAGCCGCTTGTATTCGCAATCTCGTACTTTCGGTCATTACCCATAGCTCATGACCATAGGTGAGGGTAGGAACATAGATCGATTGGTAAATTGAGAGCTTTGCCTTACAGCTCAGCTCCTTTTTCACCACGACAGACCGATGCAGAGCCCGCATCTCTGTGGATGCTGCACCGATCCGCCTGTCGATCTCACACTCCATTCTTCCCTCACTCGTGAACAAGACCCCGAGATACTTGAACTCCTCCACTTGGGGCAGGATCTCTCTCCCAACCCTGAGGGGGCGCTCCACCCTTTTCCGGCTGAGGACCATGGTCTCGGATTTGGAGGTGCTAATTCCCATCCCAGCCGCTTCATACTCGCCTGCAAACCAATTCAGAGAGAGCTGAAGATCATGGCCTGATGAAGCAAACAGGACAACATCATCTGCAAAAAGCATTGACCCAATCCTGAGTCCACCAAACCGGACCCCCTCAATACCCTGACTGCGCGTAGAAATTCTGTCCATAAAAGTTATGAACAGAATCGGTGAATGTTATATTTATATGCATCAAAACCATTAGCAGCGAATATAAAACATTACAAAGAACTATACAGTCTGGGTGAGTTAAATCTTCATTCAGCCTCATTAGCAACAACAACATACTAGTGACAGTCTAGGTGGTCCATTTCCTTAGTTACAGATTACACTATATATCTTCAATCAAGAAATAAAAACAAAAAGATTTCTTGCCACAGAGAGAGCCCTTTGTAAAAATGTCAATTTTTCTCACCAAGCAGCAACTGACAGAAAGCTCTTTTTGGAAAGTGTTCATCAGCTGAGACTGAACTGAAAAGTGTCTTCTTTTACAATAAAAAAAATTAAGAAAATGTACACCTGGCATAATATTCAGTCAAGATCAGGGACTTGGTAAACTGGTTTGAAAGTTGGAGCATTGTAAACTGTCTAATCACTTAGAAGAGTTTATTATCACCGCTTTATTACATACTTTTGTAACAGAGAGCCATATTAAAAAATAACAATGATAATAGTATGTAATTAAATGTGTTGGTACTAAAAATAATGTTTTACGTACACTGCTATTTTAAAATATTATGTGGCAGAAGTTGCTTTCATTGACCACATGTCCCAACTGAATATGCTGAAAAGTTACTCTGCTATTGTTAGTGGTTGAATATGAAGGGTCCGTGGCAAAATGTAGTTCAAATTTCTTAAATATTGCATTTTTTAAAGAAGTACCAAATGGAAATTTAAAATCTGTGCTGAAATCTCAAGCTAATATTTTTGGCTGCAACCGAACATGATAGATAACAGATCATTGTGGAGCTTTGCTGATTAAATACAGTGTAAGGGAAATATAGAATTAGATACTGCAGGCACGTGGTTGTTTTTAGTGTAACAAAAAAAAATATATACATATTTTGCAACTATAGCATAAAGTTTCACCAAGTTATCTTTAATATATTTTTAAATTAGTTAAGTTGCTTTTATATTTTACATTTATGGAAACAAACATCATTCCACTTAGCAGTTTCAATATCAAGATGTAGGAGGCAGAAGCCAGACTGTTAGCATGTAATGAGACCCCTTCCCTGCATTTGTACAGTAACAGTGAATAATAAATTAACAATATTAGTACTGCATTGAATAAATACATAAATGTCATTAACAGCAAATTGAACGAATAAATACACATTTAACGTTGTACCTTTCTTGTATGATAATACTCAGCCTTCTAATGTCACCTATAATCTGACCCCTCCCTATCCCATGTCCCGCATTTAGGTGTACTTGCTTCAGCATGCAAAACAGCAAGTAATTCATTGCTTTACCATCAGGAGATGTTTTTGAAGAAGTAGAAGAAAAAACTATTTTAAAATACAAGATGATGTAACCACTTTCAAGGTAAAATTGAAACATTAAACTAATTTGAACTTGAAGTCACACAAAATATCTCTTTTTATAAGACAGATGAGTTCAGAAATTCACCAATGCTTTTCAAAGGGAGATATTACCATTTCAAAAGTGAGTATAGCCTGCTGTAGTTGAGATATCTCAACAAAAATCAAGCTCTCCTGACACATTTCTTTGAAGAATAAGTGTGCCAAATTCCAATAAAATTGGTCCACTGGGTGCCACCTTATATGTGAATGCACCTAAAAAAGCAGCTGCTCTCTCCTTTACTTCTTGTTGAAAATAAGTACAGACAGGCTGTTTTCACCTGCATTAGATGAATGACATGACATTTTACAGTTTTCTGAAAACACTTAAAATGTTACAGAATCATTATCACAAGCTCAAGATGTTATTTTACAGGGGAACCAAAAGCTGCACAGTCTAATTCAGTTTCCCTGGATATCATGCACTCCTGTCCATCGTGACCAAACACAACCTAAGGCCTGTCACCTGACATGTCTTAGCTGAAAAGGTTAAAGTGTCCCATACGCACCTGTGGAGCTATTTGACCACAACTATATGATAATAATTTGTTTATTCTTGGCCTTTTGTTTAATGCAGCCTTCAGTAATCTTTATGATATACAAAAACAGTGTGGACATTAATGTTGTGATTCTGTCTCAAAATATCTTGTATTAATTAAAAAAATGTAAATTGTTTGTGGTGGCCCTCCACCAAACCTTTGGCATTTGGGATAACAACCAAAATATGCACAGGGCAAAAAGTTCCCCTGCTGAAGCAGTCCCATTTGTCTGACAGACTGGACCATCTGCACTCACTGGCTTCACAGTCTCAGGTTTCCTCTGAAAACTGATGCTGGTTTTGAACATGACATTACTTTACAGAGTAGCTTCATTGTCTTATAGGGACGTAATAACAGTCAAAGCTATGGGCTTCTGTTCTTTCTCCACTTCTGTTAACACTGGATTTACAGTATCTCTGTGGCTTCTGGAATGGGCTGAAGCAGTGTTGTTGATATGTTTCTGGTGCTACAGAGTCAGCATTCTACAGAACCCCAAAAATGTTTATGTGGTAAGGTACATCTGCACAGGCTGGGAGAAATGCCAATAAACATGTTACACCAAGAGGTGTATTCAGAAAACTGTAAGTTTTCAACTCTGCTCTGCACAGTTTTAATTACTTTAATTTAATTTTTTAAATTACTGTTACATTTCAATGCTCATGTTTCTCAAAGCTTTGCTCCAATGCCCTATTCAGCACTTTCATCTCTAACAGTCCACAATACAGACATCCTTCAGGCCCACTAGGGGCTCTCCTTACATCACAGCTAGTAAGTTCACCACAGGAGATGCACCAAAACAGTATAAGAAAAACATCCATTTGAACTACTTTTTGTTTGGCTTACTGTTCTTGCTTTTGCATTTCTTACAAATATTTCACACCAGTACTCATGACATCACTTTGCCTTTCTTTCTCACTCTGAATATCTCACATTCCTCTTAGTCATATCCCTTTACTCTTAAGTCCAGAGACAGTGTGCAAGCAGCTCTTTTTATTGTCTAGCTGAATTTGCCAGTTGGGGACTGAATGTCTGGAAAGTCCATTGTCCTTTACCTGGACAGTTAGCATGTCACAAAATACTATCACAAATATTACTGTGGTAGTAGAAGACAAAGATAAAAGAAAAGTAAACAAACAAATAAATAAAAAGTAAATAAAAAAATCTGAAATGTTTCAGAAAATTTCTTAACATTTTAAAAGCTGTAGAGGTTAATATTAAATATATTAGGTGCTGTTAGCATTTTATTATTGGTAGTACATTCTGCACATTTTCTTTTTAATATTTCATTTAGTAAAAGAAAACACAATATTAAAATACCACAAGAAATATAAAATTTATTACTTATTTTTGAACAAAGTAAAAAAAATACTTAAATATATAAGAAGCATTATACTGTACATAATAAAACAGCAAATGCTCCTTTTATCCAGGACTATGTAATACCTACCATCTCTAAATTCTGAGGTGTATTTGACTTACAGTATATCAGCTCTCACTTTACTTGGTGCTCTTCGACATCTTATAATGTTAATTAAATAAATTAATGGTGTATGCTGGGAGTTTCCTAGATGACTTGATCATTTTATATTAATGGTTCTTAAAGTCATCTGGAACATATAAAAATGGCACCGTTAGTCACTAATGTATCTAGTTTAGTGGCTATCAAGACAAATGCAAACTAGCTCACCCAGAGAATCAAAATTTTGATTGAATAATGAATCATGAAAGTTTGAAACTGCAAAATCGTAAAATAAAAGATATATAGATTTATCCTTGACCCAGAACTCCAGCAGAGCTGATGGGATGATAAAGATGATTTATGAGTCAGTATACTTTGAGTAGCAGTTCTGTCCAACTTAATCTACTGCTATGCTGTCAAAAACTACAGGAATATCAGATTTAAATGAAAAAAAAAACTGAAAGGTAACAGGATTTTTAAAAATTATATTGTAGTATGGTGCCTCTGGAAAGTTAAAAAAATTAGCAATCTAAGTAGTTTTACAGACATCTGCAGCTTAGAAGTAGCAGTGCCGACAACAAAACCACTAACATACCCTGATTTTCTGCATCACGTTGCCCTAAATATGATTTTGAAAAGCAAGGAATATGCATTAGAAAAGAATTACATGCTTACATGGAATATCACACAGCTATCATAGTTGGATATTTCAGATGTGTATAAAATTATAATACTTTGGATTTGCTGAAATCAAATTAAATGTCAAATATTATATGTATTGTTGCAATGCATATTTGCATTAATTCAAATAGAATTAAGTTACTTCGTGAAGAGTTGTGTTGCTGTCAGTCTTACTGCAATTCTAAGTGCGGGTTTAATTAATATCTCCAGTTTATTACTAAAAGTATCACATTTTGGTATTGAATCCTATTAGTTTATCAACTAGGATTTCATTCAAAGCATCATCTCCATGGCACAGAAAATCACTGGAGTGCTTTTTTCCAGTCTGTTGAGGACTTTCACATCAAACGTTGCCACAGCAAAGCTTTCAGCATTATGAAGGACCTCCATCATCCTAGTCAGCATCTTTTCATGCTCCTTCAGTCAGCCAAATAATACCTTAGGTTTGGAGTACTACCAAATTGATTCAGAAGCAGTTCCTTTAGCAGCAGCCCTTTAAAAGCATGTGTTTTAAACTACAAAGTGCACAAATAACACACTTTTTGTGTGAAGCTGGCTCTTTATTTATTGTATCATCTGTGTATATTACCGTAATGTTTCTTTCCTGCTGCTTATCTGTAATTCTCCTTATTGATGGCTATTTTTGTTATCATTCTTTATTTTATGAGAGCCCCTGTAAGAATTTCAGCGCACTTAATGAGTATAGCCATATACTTACTGCATTGGCTATATCATTAGAAACATCCTGCTCTATTTGCTTATTTTTGTCATTCATTAAAAAAAAATCCTGTTTTACTCCCATCTCAAACAGCAGACAGAAACTCAAGTCAAGAAAGCATCTTTACAAGGCAAATATACTTATTACAATCCGTCTGTTTATTGTTTTCATATTTTTGTATAACTATAACAAATCAAAGGTGACGCTGCAGCACAGCACCCTGGGTTTGAATCCTACAGCTGGTCTTTGTCCAGTTTTCCTCCTACAACACCAAAGATTTGCAATTCACGTTAACTGGCAGTCCAAATTGTCTCCGAGTGTATGCATAAGTGGACCTTGTGATGGACTGGCTCCCTGTTCAGGGAAGTTTACTGTTTTGTGCCAGGTGCTGCTGGAAGGCTCTGACTTCCTACAATCCTAAATTGGATTAAGTGGGTTTGAGAATGTTATGTTATAGCAAATCTGGCACAATTTTTATGGAAGATATTTGTATGCCTCATAATCATAGATAGGAGGTGAATGCCATATTTTTGGACAAGCCTGTGAATCTTTTGTAGTGTGTTTCTGCCCAAAAAAGCAGAGCCATATGCATGCTCATTCTGGTGATGATACCTAGCCAAACTATTCAGGCCAATTTAATTTGTTTATCTTTTGCACATCTCATTGGATGTAAACACAACATTAGAATTACACAAAATAAGCTATTTTTCTAATCAGAATTAAATGTTTAAAAGAATAGTAATATATCACTAAGTGGATTATGCATGCTATATGAATGCTATACACCAACAGTTATATTAGACATTGCCTTATTCAAAACATTCTATTCCTTTAATTCACAATGAGTGATATTTCTAACAATATTGCAATATTGCAGTTTATTTACTGTAATTGCATCCAGAATTAACCAGGCTGTAGCAAAGTAAGTTTCAATGATGATTGTAAAAGATAGTGTTATATTTCAGCCAGGATTCCTACCCTGGTTGGGCTTCAAATGCTGTATTTATGACTGTTCTGTTCATTTTTGTTTCCTTAGTTTATGTTAGATTTGTTGGTCATTTAGTTTCTATGTATAAGTGTATCTCTTTTTATGTTCCATGTGCTTTTTGGTACTTCCCCAGGAGGTGAGGCCACCTGCCCATTGCCATCAAGGTTCTGCCCTCAACCCTATAAAGGCAGAGACAACCCGCAGTCCTTTGCAGTTCTTTGAATGCGTACATGGTGTGTTGAGTTTCTATTGTGATTATCTTTGTACTTTTTTTGTATTACAGGGTTTTTGGCAAGTTTTTCGACCATTTTTGATTTTCATATTGGGGCTTTATTTGCTATTGGGATTGCCTATTTGGAAGGGATTGCCTTCCGTGTCTATGTGCTCTTCTTAGATTATTTTTGTGCTTCAGAGCATTTTTGTTAAAATAAATCTTTTATTTACAAAGATTCTTTGTTGCCAATTTTGTGTGACTAGCCAGGGTTTAACGATAATTCCCTTCTTAATGGGCATTTTGACACATGGTTTGGGACTTGGTGGTTTTTGCTAAAATATTATTAAACAGCATCTTCTTATGCACTAATCCTGTGGTCTAGCTGTAGAAAATACAGCTAAATAAATGAATGCCCGTGATAAAAGCATCATCCACTAATAGAATAATTTTTCACAAATTACAGGTAGTAATGTTGCAAATTAATTACCTCCTTTATTTCCATGCAATGATTTTCCATAAATAGACAATTAATCTGTCAAAATTAAAATTGATTTCTGTTATGTCTTTGGTAATAAGAAACTGTAGGAATTTTTTACTTAATTATGATAAGATAAATGATTTTTATGAAATTTGTCATATCATGTTCTAGTATGGGTTAATGTTAATTTGGCAAATCCAAAATCTTAAGATAGATTTGTTTTTTCCACCCTTGAAAGAAAGTAAAATCAATTTCTGCTCCAAGAGCTTTCTTGAGCTCTAATTTAATTTAAATCCAATTACTTTCTAAAGTTTTGACCTTAATTGCTACGTTGATCCCTGTACCCATTCTTTATTAGCATTCTTAGTACTCCTTAGCAATAGTTAAATATGGTGTTAAAAATGAAGGCTATGTTCCCAAATACACAAAGTCTCCTAATAAAAATAAATTAAATACACATACAGCTAAAACAAAAAAGTAGTTTTTGAAATTGGAAGTTCAGAGTTTTTAAAATCACAGAATATTTGTCTACTATCAACAAATATTTGCTGAAGTCCAGCCTTTCCTCTGTTCCTCTGACTTAAATGTTCAATATTAACACATTTACAATGAATCTCTGCAATTCTCTGCAATTCGTTTTTCAAGGTTATTTCTATATGATGTATCATGGGACTGCATCTATAAAACTAAGGAATTTCAACTATCAAAGCTTTGACATAGACCATCTAAATAATCTCCCAACCTTTAGCTTGCTCTGTTACACTGAATTCCTTGTAACAACCTAGATTACCACTTGATACTGTTGTGGAAAAAAATAATTCCCACTGTTTTCAAAGACGTCATTCATGGAGACCAGGGGGGTATTTTTCGTACGTGGATTACTCGTTTAGCCGGATGTAATTGTTGACGATTTGGCCTGATCCTGGATCTGTCGGTTTTTCGAAACTCTTGCTAGAATTGTTGTCATAGCAACACATCCTAATCCTCAAACCTGCTCAGAGCAGGTTTGTTCGATGTAAACAAGGATTAGCTCACACACTTAATCAGTGTCCATGCGTGGAATTCATTCAGTCATGACTTCACCGTTCATTAATGAGCGACTGATTGATATCGGTACGCAAATTATAAGAGGAGAATTTCATATAGAGAGGGGTTTGCGCGATCAGCAAGATCCTTTATTGCTCCCGGAGGAAATTCTTTTCGAAAGATACCGCTTTAGCCGAGAGGGAATAGTGTATCTCAAAAATTTATTAGGACCTTATATTCGAAGTCAAACTCGGTGAACTCGGGCTCTCACAACCAAACAGACAGTATGCACTGCTTTGAGTTTTTTTGCAAGCAGCACTTTTTTTTATATACTGTCGGCGATGCAGAAAATCTATCTAAAAGTGCAGTTTGCCAAGCAATTCGTAAAGTCTGTTTGGCTCTGAAATATTTCCTTCGGGTTTTCATAGTGTTTCCTGGATACCTGCGTGTGCAGACAATAAAAGAGGCGTTTCATGCCATTGCAGGTAGGTAATACACAGGCAAAAACACCCACAGTTCCATAAAGAATCTCACAATCAGCCTAACATTCTCATTACCCAGGATTTCCAAATGTGATTGGGGCACATGGGACTGATCAGAGTGGAGTTTGATCAAACATCCATCCATCCATCCATTTTCCAACCCGCTGAATCCGAACACAGGGTCATGGGGGTCTGCTGGAGCCAATCCCAGCCAACACAGGGCACAAGGCAGGAACCAATCCCAGGCAGGGTGCCAACCCACCGCAGGTTTGATCAAACATTATTTGGAAAATGTACCTCTCCTCCTGATGAATAATCAGACACAGTGTCTTCATCAAATATTTGACCTTCGTCAATATCTCATTGGTCAGACACAGGTTCTAGGGATATGACATTCCCTGCAACTGACCCAACAAAAAAAGAGGGCTATATGGAACATACCTATGGCACACATTGAGGACAAATATATGCAATGACCATCCTTTACCTGAAATAAATTGACCACTGCATCCTGCTACTGGTTCTGAGGAGGAGCTTCCCCCTGGAATGCCCTCAAAAACAGGGCGATGGGCATTTTGCTGGAGAGCCAGCTCTTCTGCAGGGGTTAGGTCTGGACCACGTGGACCTCCACCTGTTTTTTGCTTGTCTGCCTTCTTATTAGCTTTAAAATTAATGTTCTTTACATTATATATGATTCTTTATGTCAACAATTCTTTAAATAGTTATATACCAATATTTACCAGTTTGAAGTATATTCTTGTACTTCACTTTAACCTGTTCCCGTGTTCTCCTTGTGCTCACGTTTGGTCTGGAATTATGACATATTAAATAATAATTAATCTGACACATAGGAAATGAAACACTGCTTTCAGTAAGTACAATGCACATGCGTTTAACACTAGAATTGCCAGAGCCTACGAAAAAACTCGTATATCCGGCCCACCTTAAATCGCTTCTTAAATCCGTTCACACCTCTCCGCCAGCATCCTTTGTCCTCTAAATGTGCTGATAAAAGACAAGCTGCCAGCAGCCGGCTATTCCATCCCCCCACCGACTTAGAACGTGAGCGAAGTTTTCCCAGCTCACGTCTTGATTGATTATGTGGGAGTGAAGTGGAGTTTTACAGTGGAAATGAGAGATCATTATTCTAAAGTAATCTGTGTAAACACATTGTTAAAACAGAAACTTTTTCATATTTTAGTAATAAATGTTACAAAATGTAGTAGGCATAAACTATAGAATATGTAAAGCCCGAGTTCCAAAGATCAAATAAACACTTTCACAAAAGCTTCAAGAATGATTCAACAGCTTCTGTGGCGTAGTGTGCTAAGATTTGCCTCTTAGTGCAGAGTAGCTTTTCCTTGCCTCACAGACCTCAGTTCGATTCCCCGCTGGGGATGAAGTGTTGCTTTTTTTTTCTTTTCTTTTTAACCTCAAACGGACATAAAATTTATACATTGGTATGCACTGTCAGTTACTGAGATCGTTATATTTTCATGTGGGATGCTCCTTTTCAAATATTTTTTTAACAATTGAGACTGCAATTAACAGGAACAATTGTCCTTATAACTTATTTTTAAGATCCATAACACACAGACAGACAGAGCACTGCGTAATAGAGAGACAGACAGGCAGAGAAGTCACTAGATATATAAATAAACAGGGAGGCCACGTGTACTGAAAGACACGCAGTGTCTTTATTACGCAGTATTACGCAGTGCTCTGTCTGTCTGTGTGTTATGGATCTTAAAAATAAGTTATAAGGACAATTGTTCCTGTTAATTGCAGTCTCAATTGTTAAAAAAATATTTGAAAAGGAGCATCCCACATGAAAATATAACGATCTCAGTAACTGACAGTGCATACCAATGTATAAATTTTATGTCCGTTTGAGGTTAAAAAGAAAAGAAAAAAAAAGCAACACTTCATCCCCAGCGGGGAATCGAACTGAGGTCTGTGAGGCAAGGAAAAGCTACTCTGCACTAAGAGGCAAATCTTAGCACACTACGCCACAGAAGCTGTTGAATCATTCTTGAAGCTTTTGTGACAGTGTTTATTTGATCTTTGGAACTCGGGCTTTACATATTCTATAGTTTATGCCTACTACATTTTGTAACATTTATTACTAAAATATGAAAAAGTTTCTGTTTTAACAATGTGTTTACACAGATTACTTTAGAATAATGATCTCTCATTTCCACTGTAAAACTCCACTTCACTCCCACATAATCAATCAAGACGTGAGCTGGGAAAACTTCGCTCACGTTCTAAGTCGGTGGGGGGATGGAATAGCCGGCTGCTGGCAGCTTGTCTTTTATCAGCACATTTAGAGGACAAAGGATGCTGGCGGAGAGGTGTGAACGGATTTAAGAAGCGATTTAAGGTGGGCCGGATATACGAGTTTTTTCGTAGGCTCTGGCAATTCTAGTGTTAATTTGTCGGCCACTTTTTGCCAGCTGTCTTTTCTGGTTTGGGCTGCTTTTGCAGTGTTACCCCTTGTGCATATTAAATCTTGAAATCCTTCGACTAACTAACTAACACCCACACACACACATGGAAAATACCCCCCAGATGAAAGTTGCGAACAATTCTTTATTTGCACATAGATATGCTCAAATGTCTCAGTGCATGGAGTGAGCAATCAATAATACAATTCATTCCCTTTTATACTTTTCTATTATCATTACATTATCTAACACATCATGTCATCTGACTCTTAATATGCAGAATTCTATCATCTTAGTCAATAAGCTACAGCCACCAGTGACTTTGTATACATGTTGATTCTTCCATTATTCTAAACATCGCTTTGTTAATAAGGGTGTCCTGTGGGTTTTCCAATTGATCTTATCACCACTTCATAATAGAGGTGTTCTCAGTAGTTTGTTCTCGCTTTTTAAGGGGGTGGTTATCACTCATTTACTTCATTTTAACCTTAGTAATTAATTTGGTGGTTCCTCTTCAGATAAAGCAACCCTCATGTGCTAGTTTAATCTATGTTTAGTTAACCCTTTAGTCACCTTCAGTGCTCTTCCTTATACTTTTAATAATCCATTGTTACACCTTCATTTAAGCATATACTTGTATTAAATTGTAAAAATGATCATATATTGAATAAAAATATTTTAGTAAAATTCTATAATACCAACCTTTTCACTTTTCTAAACACTTGTCATGAAACTCTTTTTGAACTTTTTAAATACCAGCTGCTTGGTGCTTCTGTTTTGTCTGAGAAGTTTCAGTAATTTATTCATTTAAATACAATCACAGGACAGGAAGCAGCTGACAGATAATGTAGTCACTTTTATAAGACTTTAGCACATAAAAATAAATTAGTAATTCAGTAGTCTAAGAAAGACATTAAAATCACATATAGAATAATCTTTTTCTTGACTTTGTAAATGGCCTTAAGATGTTGAAAAGGTGATATGTAAATGATTAATCTTAAAGAATTAGGAAAAAGAGCCCACTAATTACCATAAATTGTGGTTTATTCCAAACCAAATATCCAATAGTGAATAATCATTGATGGAATATGCCTCACTGATGTGACATACATCTGGTGCTACCCACAAACCTAGCAAACTTATGCTGGCCTCTTGCATTTACTCCGTGATCTCTGACATTTACATTAAGAGTTAGACATACCCATCATGAGCTGGGCTTCCTATCTTAGAAGTTCTCTCTCAATATGGTGCCACTAAAGTATTTACTTTTAAACTACAAGTGTAGTTTAAAGTGTCATGTCCCAATATTTCTTTTGCATGGCATGGAATGGCATATGACATTTTCATTTCAGCTCTTAGACCTTACCTGTAGTCGTTGACTGCAAACTTAACATCAAAATTCCACTTTAGCAAAAGGGAAACTCTTTAATAAACTAAATGAATGGACCTCTCCCTGGTATGCAGTGTCTAGATCTCTTAAAAGATAAGTTCAGTATTTTTCAAGTCAAAGCTACTTGTTCACAGTCATAGCATATATTGATTTGCCACATGAAATTTTGCTCTAAAATTAAGCAATTTTTTTCATAAATTTAAAAAAATACATAGACTGTTCATGCATTGTAAAGTGGAAATTATGGGATCACAGTGCCGAATGTGAAACAAAAGTTTTAAAACTTACTGAATACTACTTTTCAACTTTTCGGTGATTTTCAGCCATTTTAAAAGGGGACTGGCCGAGTGCTGCTTCACCTTGCTCAATGTCTACCTCCACAGCAACCTCTCAGCCTCAGAGGTATGGTTTCACTTTGAAAAGTTGTCTCTAAGAGCTGTTATTAATGTGAATGAATGAGAATAATCACTGAAAAAAGTCAGACTTATGATCTCCCACATCTTTCAATACATGACATAATAATAATAATAATATAATAATAATAATTATAATGAAAAGTTCATTTAAACTTGCTACAAATCACAACTCATGAGATTATGGGCATGAGTAACAATGAAAGTTACTAATTAAGTTTACACTCTCTCATTTCTTTTATTGCCACATCCTGATAATGTGCTATAAAATGTAATAATTGGCTTGTAGCTATACACTGTTTAAATTAATTAATATAATCTTTTTTAGTTTTCTTAGTATTTTTATATATCACACACCATAGGAATGTGGATTGGTGCTACGAACTAAGAATTATATGCAGGTGGCCTTGACTTTTTTAAAAATGTAAGTCTTTTATAAAGAATGGAATACAGTGTAATGAGTTCAGTTAGTATTTATTGCTATGTTTATTGCACTTATGTGCATACTTCACTACTACGCCCCACAGAACCACTTGACATGAGTTGTGCTAGATAGGCTATATAAAAAAACAACACAGAATATAATAATTGAAACACAGGCACCATTTACAAAAAAGAAAGTGTCATCCAATTGGAGTATGCATCATTCTTTAAATAACTGTGTAAGTAATTTAATATGTGTACCAGCATTGCCTATAAAAATACAATTTAAGGACACATGGTATATAAAAATAAAAAGATCTCAAACTGTTTTTACTTCTAGTTTCTTTCTGTTAAGTCAATACCACAGAAACAGGAAGTACTTTTTCTTAAACTGAAATGTTTGCAGCTTCCAAGTGGACATATTCAATATGTTTTAAGGCTTTCATTTTCACATTTAGAACCCTGTCCCATGACTTCCATTTTAAAATGCAAGAACAGATTAGGCATTTTTTTAAATTTAGAAATATTGCTTCACTTTTGAACACAATTTCCTGTGGCCCATTCATATACAGTATATCATTATGAAGAAAAAACTAACATCAAAAGTAAGCCACATTAATATTTAACAAAATGAGTTCTTTATTATCTTATTGGATGATTCAGACTCACCAAAAGTATATGAATAATTAGATTGCTTTTCACATGTGGTTAAATAGAAGTATTCATACCTCTTTACAAACCACTTACTGTTGATTTCAAATTATGCATCACACGTTCCTCAAGTAGACCGTGACATTTTTTTTACCTAAATCTTTTCATGCATTTAACTTGTTACCATATTCTGTATGATTTTTAATTCTTTTAAAATAACTGTGAAAAAGAAAAAGTTAGAGAATGTTATAAAACTAGTAATTTACCAGCCAATTTCTCCTCAACCTTTTTCTCCTCTACCTTTCTTACTTAAACTTTGGGACAATGTTTTTGCCAATCACTTACAGTATTATGCTTAGTTTACTGTTCTATCCAAAAAGTTCAGTTTTAGACATCATTACAGCACTGACACTCCACTGATCTGAATTGCTTTTCCAATTCTAAATAAGTTATCTAACATTCTGATTTCACCAGTAGTTCTTACACTGTGCTACTGATTTTTTTTACAAACAACACTGTGCAGTGCAAACTGATGAATTAAAGATTTATTTAATAACTGTTTCTGCATACCGATTCCATTGTGCTTTTTTTCCTTTGAATTATTCCTCAGACTAGGTGAGGTCCAAACATGGCATTGTTTTGGAAATATTTGTTCACCGGTGTTCAATAAACTTATTTCTAGTCATGTCTGTATCTATAATACAAGCAATATAAGCAAAATGTATTTTTTGGAAAACAAAAAATAAAAAAAATCCAAATGAATATGTTTACATAACATTAAATAAATTATACAAGTTATATCATGAAAGATTTCTGTTAAAAAAATTTAAAGTGTTTCAATTTTTGGTCAAAGCAGTATTACTAGTTTTTTAGGCACTAGGGCTTAAAACAGCCCTGTTCAGGAAGCCAATGCATAACAAGGTGCTCTCCTTAAAAGAGTCTGTCTTAAGGTCTTTTCCATAATGGTTCAGGAAAACTGATACAAACAACTTATTTTTGTACAGTGCTTTTCACTGAGTGCAGGCGCAGAGTACTGCAAAAAAATTGTCAAGTAAAATACAAATTACTAAATACAGAACAGTAACTTTAGAAATTCAGATTTGTTAAAACACACAGAAAACAAACTAGAAACAGATTAAGATAAATGTAAATCAACAATATATGTTGTAGCAGTAGAGACCCCTATCGACCTCTTGAACCCTCAGGTACCATGCCAAACACCAGGTAAAAGTGCAATACTTATTTATTTTATAATAATAAAGTGCACTAAGCACCCTCCACTCAACACTACTCATATAACCCTCAATATTCAAATGAATCAATACACAATCCTCCTCTCCCAGACACTTAGCCACCCTTCCTCCCAGCTCAGCTCAGCGTCTGGGCTTTCCCAAAGTCCTTTTATATCCCCTGACCCAGAAGCGGTTCCAACCCTACAGTCCATGATTCGTTATCCCTTCCGGGTCAGGTTAAAAGTCCTTTTCTTCATCCCGGAAGCACGTCGTTCCTTCCAGTCATGTGATCAGGACGCACCAACGGGTTATAGGGCATGTAGCACTCCGCAAGCCTCCCTACAGAGGCTCCTGGTGGTCCCCATGGTATCCAGCAGGGCTGTTTATAAAAACTACAAGGTCCATAAGGCCCTGCTGGAATTCGGGGAACTTCCATGCTGCTGGGATGGCTCCATCTGGCGGCCTGGAGTTGTGGGCCGGAATTTTTGGCCGGCCATCCTTCACAATGTCTTTTAATTAACTGATGAGCTATGGCCAGTTCACAACAGAGGTGATTAAAATTGTAAAAGAAGAAGTCAAATACAAAGTCGGACACAGTCGCAGTCCTTGCGAACTTGGCCAACTAGCCCCTC
Organism: Erpetoichthys calabaricus; assembly: GCF_900747795.2. Classification (NCBI taxonomy): domain Eukaryota; kingdom Metazoa; phylum Chordata; class Cladistia; order Polypteriformes; family Polypteridae; genus Erpetoichthys; species Erpetoichthys calabaricus. The sequence continues at coordinate 158,894,152 of NC_041399.2, forward strand.
CTGGGCATTCTATAGTAAACTCTGTGCTGGGCTGTCCAGTCTCAAGAGAGAATGTTTCATTCTGATGATTTTAATGCTCCTTTATCTGTGATGCCTTTTCCATACGCAGGACAGCACCCTGGCATTACAGCAATAACACCAAGTGCCACATTAAGATACCAAGAAGAGAAACCAAATACCAAGAGAGTTGGTAATGGTTTATAAATGTTGCATTACTTATATTTCTGGACAAATAGCTAACAAATTAGATGCAGTATGTACAGCTAAACAGCAGCTCTAATCAGGGTATGTTAGACTAAAGTAGTAAGTCTTTAGCCTTGACTTAAAAGCTGAGACTAAAGGGACATCTCTTACATTAGTAGGCAGATCATTCCAGAGCTGTAGGGCCCTCCCACTGTTATTGTATTAATTCTTGGAATTTTAAGTAGGCCATTACCTTAAAATATCAATGTGTGCTCTAGTTTGTAATAATAAGTTCAGATAAGTAAGTATCCTTGTCCATTTAAGTCTTTATATGTTAAAAGAAGGATTTTAAAATCAGACCTGTGCCAGTGCAAGGACTTGTGAACAGAAGTTATGTGTTCATACTTTCTGGTTTGTATAATAATTCTTGCAGCAGCATTTTGAAATAACATAATTGACAGCTGTATAAAAAAAACTATTTGAACAGCCAGTGAATAATTCACTGCAGTAGTCAGTCCTAAGTATTTTGGATAGATTTGTAACGTGTTTTAAATGACATGCAAATGTCATAATAATACCTAAATTGCCTGCTGATGCAGTAAAACTAATGGTTATTTCACTCAAGTTAAAAAGTGACAGAATGTTTTTGCAATCAACATCATTCCCTCCAGTCATTAACAATGCTGTTGTATCTATATTCAGAGACAAGTAGTTCTTATCCATCCACTCTTTTAATTCACTGACACAGCTAATTAAGAACAACATTTAAGAAATGTAATTTGGTTTAAAAGAAAAGCATAATTGGGTGTCAACTACATACAAGTGAAAGTGAATGTTAACATTATGTTTTCTAACGATAGTTCCCATTGGAAGCTTGTAAAGTGAAAACAGTAAAGGTACCAGTATTGAGCCCTGCAAGACACCATATTTAATTCTTCTGTATAATGATGGAATACCATCAGCACATTTCTGTATGTACTGTAATTGATTTGATAAATAAAAACTAAACCCAGCAAGCAGAGTGCCTGTGTGCCCAAGGTCATTTTCTGGCCTGTTGTTTTAAAATACAATGGTCAATGGTGTCAAATGCCACACTTAAACCTAACAAAATAATTACTGTGAAATTTGCTTCATGAGTGGATATTAGAATGTCATTTACAACACAGGTTAGTGCTGTTTCTGTACTATGACCAGTGCTGTAGCTAGAATGAAATTTCTCAAATAAATTGTGATGTGTGATAGTGAGACTAAACCTGAGCTGCAACTACTTTTTCCAGTATTTTGGAGAAAAAGGTAAATTTGAAATTGGAATATAATTATTGAATGCATTTGAGTCTAAGACTTTTTAAGTAATAGTTTGATAACTAATACTTATAGTTCATCAGCAACTGCACCATTCAGTAATGAACTATTGATAGTGCTAAGAATGGGTTGTGCAACAACATCTATTGCAACTTTTTACTAATTTAGTTGGGACTAGGTCTAAGGAACAAGTTTTAGAAATTAAGGTCTTGACTTACTGTTCTGTTGCCAAATGAAAATGACTAAAGTGGTGTGCACAAGACAAGACAGTGTTTGTTGATCTAATACTAAGTTTGTAAGGTGACACTGAAAACTGGGATGTTATACTGTCAATTGTCTTATTAAAGAAGTTAATAAAGATTTCACTGCTGATGTCTGTAGGTATTTTGCATATTAGTTCAGAATTAGCATTTGTTCTAAATAGTACATGAGGATTATTAATGTTGTTCTCTAATAATCTGGAATAATGGTCCATGCAAGAGAGTTTTTTATGCTTTTATCATTCTCTGTCCATGCAATTTGGAAGACCTGCACCCTTGCTGCTCTTCATCTACACTTCAGTTTTTGACATTCTAATTTAAGAGCTTAAGTATTCTCATTAAACCAGGGTGTCTATCATGTGCTTTAATCATTTTTGTTTTAATGGGAGCTAGAGTATACAAAGTCTTGTTTTTCAAAGTCACATTATAATTTGATGTTAGCTGATCCAATTTGTTTTCCACATTTATGCCAGAGTTTTTCAAAATATCTACAAATATTGATGCAGAGTTACTGGTAAGGGCAAAAACAAAACATAATTAAGTTTTAATTATGTAAAAAATAAATAGAAATAATTTAATGGCTTAATATTTACATTTTGAACCTCACCTCTGTAAGTAATTATTATCTAATGTGCTGTTATGACTATAAGATGGGCCATCTACAATCTGGCAAAAACCTACTGAGTTTATCAAATAAGTAAAACATTTGCTAAATTGTTATTTTCCACATCAATGTCTATATTAAAGTCCCCACTAACACTACAGTACATGATAATAATTTATAGCTAAATCAAATAAATGCCTATCAAATTCATTCAGGAACAATGAATATGACCCTGGTGGTCTGTAGACTAGTAGTAAAATTGAGCTGAAATCTGTTCAAATTTCTAATACATGTGCCTCAAAAGATGTAGATTTGGCAGAGTTTTTAGAAGCAGTTTGTAGTTCATCACACAGTTTTTTGATTTATGAAGAAATGAATAAACATTTGGTGATGCCTCAGCTAACGGAATAGTGTCAAATTTACTAAGCCAGGTTTCAGGGAGAAGTCAAATCAGATTTTGTGTTTAATTTATTTTATTTACTAAAGCACCTTTATTTTGAAGAGTGCAAATGTTTAGTAAGCAGCATTCTAAACTATAAGGATGTTTTTATACTAGTATTATTATTTTTGCTTTAATTTGAATTAAATTACCAATACTGGTACTCCTAGTGGAGAATCAGATTTTAATTGTTTTTTTTTTTATTCTTTGTTTACAAGTGATTTAGATTTTGCTTCAAGACTAAATTTATAAGATGCCTCAGAATAGGTTTTCTGGATAGGAGCTACAAGATACTAACAGGTGGGATAAACAAGAGCCTGTAATTTAAAAAAGGTTGCAGTCTGGACGGTGTTCAGTTTTGCTGCCATATTTTGGGAAAAAGATAAATAATCCCCTCCAGTTAGGATGGAGACCATCTCTCTTGAAAAATCCAGGCCTTTCCCAAAAATCATCCCAATTATTCACAAAAGCTTTTAATTGCACACCAGATTTCTAGCCAGTAGTGAAGGGAATAAAATCTGTAATAAATCAAATGGGAGCTTTATTAAACAAGCACAATACTATGTTTACTCCCACACATAACCACACTCACACAGAGACAATTTAGAGTTGTAAGTTAACCTACAAATGGGCATATTTTTGAGATGTGGTGAGAAGATGGGAATACCTAAACAAACAGACTCCTCATGGGTAACAACTATAGGATAAAAATCCAGGATGCTGCATTGGAAATATGGCAGTGCAAACCACAGGACCACCAATTATGCCCACTGTTTACATCAACACTTTTATATTAAAAGTGATAAGCTGGTGCTCCATTCTGGGTTGAGTTCTTCCTTGCACCTGATGCTGCCAATATAGGTAGTCTCTTGCTGCAACAAACCTGGGTTAGATTGGATGGATTCATGAGAGAGACAGTCTTTTCTTTGTTTCTCACAATCAGTTTTAAATTGATACATTATGCTATTTTATCACACATATGCAACACATATTTTCCAATTAAATTTTCCTGACACCAATGATGCAGTTTCAACTTCAGCCTCTTAGCCTAAATTACTAAGAATGACATTTTGGCACAGATCATTTTGCTGTAATGAATAACAAAACCAGGTTCAATGTGCCCAACATATATAATACATCAGCTGTCTTATGGTTCTTTTTGAAATAAGTTTCATGTTTTGCTTTTCTCCTATCTTTATACTCTATAGAGCATTTTACCCTCCAGCCAGATGGATAATGAAAGGAATCTGTACCAACTGCAAGTTTAGAGACCTCTTTGCTACGTCAACTTGACAGTCAAGCTTTCTAGCCAGCTGTTGTAAATTCCCTAAGGAACAGGAAGGAAATGTTGTCTTGAAGCAGATGGTATTGGGCAGGCTGCTGTATTTCATCATACTTCTCATAATCAGAATGTTGGGTCCCTGTATCCTGAAAATTGTATTTTTTAACTAAACAGCTATCAAAAAGTCTATGAAAGCTTTCAAATTATGCCATAATTCTATTCTTGCTTTTGTTGTCTTTTGCAAGAAGTCCTTGTATCATCCTGTATTTAAAATACCTGCTTGTTGCTCAGGTTGGGATGTACTGTCATAACACCCAAGATGATTACTTTGTTCACCAAATTTGGCAATACAGAATTCTGATTCGAACTGGTAATGAATAATTGTGCACTACCTTTAGCATTAATACATCTCCATACCTTCTGCCTAATCATCCATCCTTTTAAGCTCTATTTAGAACTAAGTGAAAATGAATGACTTCTGTTACACTTTGATTTACTGACTTAGTTTCGGTGGGAGGCATATTGCTAGCTGAAAGAATCCTAGATTATGTTCCACTTTTTCTGATGCAAGCATGGAGGTGTACTGCAGGCTAAGAAAGCACTTGAGTGTGCTGCTGTACCCTCAAATTACACTCCCAATAGTATCTAGGTTTAAGCAACTTTTAATATATATTTATCTTTCAAAAAAATTGGCTGCAAATAGTTAATATTTTACATTACCCTTCACTCTTTGCAAACAGGCACTTTCAGTTTCTGAATAGTCATATTTAATTGATGCCATCAACAAAATTAGCACTTATAAAGTAAATAACTTACATTCTGACCACTGCTTGCATTTCATATTAAAGGATATCTCATAAAAAACAAAATCTTCTTTTAATCCTATTATAAAAAAGACAAAATAAAACATTTTAAACTTGGAGCAGTTTATGCCTTTGATTTTTTCAAAGGAGTAAGTTATTTTAAGAGTAAATAAAAATTCTATATCAAAATGAAATGTTGCTTTAATGATGCTGAAAAATAAATACATTCTCTTAATTTAAAGAAGAGATTCTGATGTAAATTACCAAAACAATAATAAAGGTATGTTTTAACTACAATAGGCTTTCAATATTTTCATGGTAGAAAAATGCTTGGAGTTTCACTTTATGTTCTTGTGTAAATATTCAGTAAACACTTCCTTTTCCATCACCCTAATTTTTCAAAATCAAATACAGTGGTGTGAAAAACTATTTGCCCCCTTCCTGATTTCTTATTCTTTTGCATGTTTGTCACACAAAATGTTTCTGATCATCAAACACATTTAACCATTAGTCAAATATAACACAAGTAAACACAAAATGCAGTTTGTAAATGGTGGTTTTTATTATTTAGGGAGAAAAAAAAATCCAAACCTACATGGCCCTGTGTGAAAAAGTAATTGCCCCCTGAACCTAATAACTGGTTGGGCCACCCTTAGCAGCAATAACTGCAATCAAGCGTTTGCGATAACTTGCAATGAGTCTTTTACAGCGCTCTGGAGGAATTTTGGCCCACTCATCTTTGCAAAATTGTTGTAATTCAGCTTTATTTGAGGGTTTTCTAGCATGAACCGCCTTTTTAAGGTCATGCCATAGCATCTCAATTGGATTCAGGTCAGGACTTTGACTAGGCCACTCCAAAGTCTTCATTTTGTTTTTCTTCAGCCATTCAGAGGTGGATTTGCTGGTGTGTTCTGGGTCATTGTCCTGTTGCAGCACCCAAGATCGCTTCAGCTTGAGTTGACGAACAGATGGCCGGACATTCTCCTTCAGGATTTTTTGGTAGACAGTAGAATTCATGGTTCCATCTATCACAGCAAGCCTTCCAGGTCCTGAAGCAGCAAAACAACCCCAGACCATCACACTACCACCACCATATTTTACTGTTGGTATGATGTTCTTTTTCTGAAATGCTGTGTTCCTTTTACGCCAGATGTAACGGGACATTTGCCTTCCAAAAAGTTCAACTTTTGTCTCATCAGTCCACAAGGTATTTTCCCAAAATCTTGGCAATCATTGAGATGTTTCTTAGCAAAATTGAGACGAGCCCTAATGTTCTTTTTGCTTAACAGTGGTTTGCGTCTTGGAAATCTGCCATGCAGGCCATTTTTGTCCAGTCTCTTTCTTATGGTGGAGTCGTGAACACTGACCTTAACTGAGGCAAGTGAGGCCTGCAGTTCTTTAGACGTTGTCCTGGGGTCTTTTGTGACCTCTCGGATGAGTCGTCTCTGCGTTCTTGGGGTAATTTTGGTCAGCCGGCCACTCCTGGGAAGGTTCACCACTGTTCCATGTTTTTGCCATTTGTGGATAATGGCTCTCACTGTGGTTCGCTGGAGTCCCAAAGCTTTAGAAATGGCTTTATAACCTTTACCAGACTGATAGATCTCAATTACTTCTGTTCTCATTTGTTCCTGAATTTCTTTGGATCTTGGCATGATGTCTAGCTTTTGAGGTGCTTTTGGTCTACTTCTCTGTGTCAGGCAGCTCCTATTTAAGTGATTTCTTGATTGAAACAGGTGTGGCAGTAATCAGGCCTGGGGGTGGCTACGGAAATTGAACTCAGGTGTGATACACCACAGTTAGGTTATTTTTTAACAAGGGGGCAATTACTTTTTCACACAGGGCCATGTAGGTTTGGATTTTTTTTCTCCCTAAATAATAAAAACCATCATTTAAAAACTGCATTTTGTGTTTACTTGTGTTATATTTGACTAATGGTTAAATGTGTTTGATGATCAGAAACATTTTGTGTGACAAACATGCAAAAGAATAAGAAATCAGGAAGGGGGCAAATAGTTTTTCACACCACTGTATAATAAAGTTAAACCATCCTTAACTGAATGAAATCAAATACCTTCTAATTATGTTTCAGGTTAAATAGTACATATGGAAACATTACATTTTTTCAATAAACCATTTTGCTTTCAGGTGCCTGTTTTACTTTATCTTGAGAAGTTTCCTTCTATGTTTGCTCTTTTTAATTCCACTTCATATTATGTGTCCAATTTATGCTTTATAAAGTCCATTTTTGTTCAAGACTGGAAATGATTTTAGTCAGATAAAGAAGTCGAAAGATGAGCAAGCTGTGGTCTTGAGTAAGCATGATAGGATCAAGAGCAGATGGAAGAATTACTTTGAAATAATGTTGAAGGAAGAAAATCTGAGGGTAGTATTTAGGGATGGAGTCCCAGATGAAAGGCAATTATCAAAAATAAGGAGGGAGGAAGTAAAGGAGGCACTAAAAAGAATGAGAAATAGAAAGGCAACAGGGACAGAGGAAGTGCCAGCAGAACTGGGTAAGAATTTAGGAAAAGAGGGAGTAGACGTAGGATCTAATGCAGAAGATCTGTGAACAGGAGAGAATACCAGAGGAACGGTGGAACAGTGTGGTAACCATTTATAAAGAAAAGGGTGATATTCAGGATTGTGGAAACTATAGAGGGATAAAGCTGATATCACACACAGTTAAAATTTGGGTTATGGAGAGAAGACTTACGGAAGAGACCACAATAGGGGAGGAACAGTTTGGTTTCATGCCAGGGAGAGGAAAAACTGATACAGTGTGTGCATTGAAACACCTGATAGAGAAGCATTGAGAAAACCATGTAGTGTTTACTGATTTGGAGAAGGATTATGACAGAGTGTCATGTCAAGAAGTCTGGAGATGTATGAAAGAGAAAGGAGTAACAGAGAAGTATCTGAGAATTGCCCAGAATATGTACGAGGGAGTGAGAAATTGGGTTAAAAGCAGTGTTGATGTAACAGACAAGATACCAGTTAAAGAAGGTCTGCACTAGGAATCTTCTTTAAGTCCTCACCTCTTTGATCTAGTTATGGATGTGCTGAGTCATGGAATAAAAGACCAATCCCACTGTTGCATGCTTTTTGCTGATTACATTGTGTTGTGTAGCCCCAAAAAAGAGGACACAGAGAAGAAGTTGGAAGAATGAAGAAGGGCATTGGAAGATAAGATTTAAGATAAAAAGGAAGAAGACAAAATACAGTATATGAGGTTTACTGAGGATCATGTTTCAGAAGTAAGCCTGCCTGGAGAGCTATTGAAAATAGTGCATACATTTAAATATCTAAGATCAGTAGTAGCCCAAGATGGAGATTTAGATGCAGAGATATCCCACAGAGTGCTGTGTGGAAGGAAATATTGGAAGAAGGTATCACAAATATTGTGTGATCAAAGAATTAAGGTGAAAGTTAAAGGTAAGTTTATTAAGACAGCAGTAAGACCAGCAATGATGTATTGAGCTGAGACATGGGCAGTGAAGGGAGTGCAGGAGAAGAAGTTAGATGTGGCAGAAATGAGAATGTTGAAAGGGATGTGTGGAGTTATAAAAAAGGACAGAATATGAAGTGAGACAATCATTTGTACAACAAAAGTGGGAGAGGAAAGTAGACTGAAGTGGTATGGACATGTGATGAGGAAAGACGATGAATATGTAAGCAAAAAAGTGATAAATGGAAGTACAGGGGAAGAGAAAGTGAAGGGGGCCAAAGCAGAGGTGGATTGAGTTTGCATGTTCAATCCCATGTCTGCATAAGTTTCCTCCAGGTGTTCAAAGACATGAAGGTTAGTTGAACTGGTGTTGCTAAAATTGGCCCTGGTCTGGATGTGTGTGTATTCACACTGTGATGGACTGCTGACTTGTCCAGGGATTGTTCCTGTTTGCAAACAATGCTTGCTGGGATAGACTCTAGCTGCAGCATGACCATACCTTATACAGAAAGGTTATGAAATGGACAGATGGAAACGGCTCATTAGATTAAATTAGACAAAATGTACTAATCCCAAGGGGAAAGTCAGATGTTTTTTCATTATATAATAAGTTAGACTGAGTTAGAATTCAGACTGAGGCATGTGTAAAACACAAAAGGACTTTTATTTTTCTTCAGCTGGAGGGCACGTCTTCCCCGTGAACCCCCCAGCCACAACACAGTTTCAAAGCACTTAAAACCAGCAACACAATCCAATCCTTCCTTTGGCACCACCACTCCTCCCAGGCAACCTCATCCTCTTCGTCCCGATTCTGGCTCCTGAGTGGTAGGTGCTGGCACTTTTTATAGCCCACCCAGAAGTGATCCAGGTGCTTGATCACCTGTTGCTAATTGCACTTCCAGGTGGGGCTGTAGAGGTGTCCAGGTTGGCTCCGGGATCCATGCAGCACCCCCTGGCGGCCACCCCAGATCCCCACAGGGTTGTGGAGAACTCCATCTCCCATGGAACCCTGTGGGAAACTGAGGCACCATTGTCAACCAAGTGTCCCAGGGGAGGTACTGAGGAGCCCATGGCTGCTCCCCCGGAACATATGCAGCAGGGGCATCCCGGCCGGGCATGGGACCCGGCTGCCCGTCACATAATATATATACTCATGGAGGTAGCTATATGCCAGGTATCTTATAAGGTAAATTAATTAAGACAATTATTAACAAAGAGATGGAACACCATATGTCAAAAACAGGTGCATTAGTGAAAGCCAACATGGATTTAGATGGGAATGATTGTGTTTCACTAATATGCTGTAATTCTATGGGCTAGCAACAAAAGCATTTGGAAGGAGGGGTACATATGATATTATTTACCTTGACTTTTCAGAAAGCTTGTGATACATTCCATACATGTAAGACTAGTGCTCAAACTTAAAAGAAGTTCGAATTCAGGACACAGTGTGTAGGTTGATACAGAATTGGCATAACCACAGGAAGCAAAGAGTAATGGTACGAGAAACATTTTCAGAATATACTCATGTTAGAAGTGGTTTTCCTCAAGGATGAATGCTTGGGTCACAGCTCTTTTTAATATATAAAAAATGTTAATAAGTATATAGATGCATAGCTGGTTAAGTCTGCAGATGATACTAAAGTAGGTAGAATGGCAGGTAATGTAGAATCAGCCAAATTGTTACAAAGGAGATCAAATATTGGCTTGGGGAGACTTTTGTCAGATGAAATACAAGTAGGACATATATGATAGAAATGGGTGTACAGCAGGAGGTCTGAAACTTCAAAATACTCCTTATGAAGTGGATCTTGGAGTCATAGTGGACTTCTCACTATCAGTACATCCAGACAGTGTACAAATACAATTAAGGTGAAAAGTATGCTTGACTAGCACAGTGTGTGGAATACTACTTAAGCTATATAATGCACTTGTGTGATCAAAACTGCACACAGTACTTGAAATTAGGTGTTCAGTTGCAAAAAACAGCAGAGTTAGGAAAAAGTACAGAAAAGAGCAACTCAGCTGATTCCAGGACTGCAAGATATGTGCTATGAGAAAAGATTGAAGAGGTTGAACTTTTTTGGTGCAAGCAATTGAAGATTAAGAGGTGACATTACTGAATTGCTTAAACTTATGATGGGAATTAATACAGTGGAGCGCTGCTGCCTCGCAGTTGGGAGATCTGGGGACCTGGGTTCGATTCCCGGGTCCTCCCTGCGTGGAGTTTGCATGTTCTCCCCGTGTCTGCGTGGGTTTCCTCCGGGGGCTCCGGTTTCCTCCCACAGTCCAAAGACATGCAGGTTAGGTGGATTGGCGATTCTAAATTGGCCCTAGTGTGTGCTTGGTGTGTGGGTGTGTTTGTGTGTGTCCTGCGGTGGGTTGGCACCCTGCCCAGGATTGGTTCCTGCCTTGTGCCCTGTGTTGGCTGGGATTGGCTCCAGCAGACCCCCGTGACCCTGTGTTCGGATTCAGCGGTTGGAAAATGGATGGATGGATGGATCTCAACTTTTTAAAAAAAATCTTCCTGTAGAAAATGGGGAGATACTGTAGATGGAAACCTTCTAAGGGTAGATATTGCACAAACATTAGAAACTTTACTTCATACATAGATCCAGAGATACATGGAACAAGTTACCAAGTAATATGGTAGACAGGAGTGTTTTGGGGAACGTCAGCATTCAAAACTCTTTATTTGGAGCAATTAGCTGAATGGGATTGGTGAGCTTTGTGTGGGTGGATTCTAGTTTTTCTTTGTGTGGATTTGGTTTTTAGTCAAAACTGTTCTAGTGTTCTAATGAAATTACTTCATTTATATCCATCCATCCTTTCTAAAGCCTGTTTAATCTGCTGCTGAGGATCAAAGCCTATCTTAGGACCACTGAGTAGAAGGCAGAAACCAGCCGATAAAAGGGCTATGACATAAAAGTAAATTTTTAAAATCTCAACATATAAATAAGCTCAAACAATGGTTAGGACACCAGATTCGATAACTGAAAGTTTCATGGTGAAGGTGTTGCTACATCATGGATCTGCATTGGCTTTTTTGTAATAATGATGGGGGTTGTGACCAGTGTACGTGAAGAATAGCCTAGGAGCAGTTGCATGCCAATGATCGTGTATTGATGACAAAATAAAAGCAGAATTGAAGGAGATGATACTGAAATGGACAGCTAGTTTGGAAGTGAGGGGTGTTCAGGTAAATATAAGAAGGATTCAAGTAAAAGTTGGAATCAAAGTGGTGGAAGGTAAGAAAAAGGTCTGTGCATGACCATTTAGCAAAGTCTGGAGGAAGAGAATAACTAACAGTCGATTACCAAGTGACGCAGAGCTCACGCACTGAAGTTGTTCAAGGTAAAAATTTTAAAAGAAATGGAGTGTGATGATGATAAAGTCTAGCATCAGTGTATTATGCATTCAAGGAGTTATGCTACTAGCAAAATGTAATGTCTCTTGACAGCACAACAATTACATGTCAAAGATTACAAAAAAAAAATAAAAACGGAAATACAGCAAACTCAAAAAATAACGATAAAAAAAGTTAAGTAGTAAAAGTAAACTAACAGTACCTGTTGTTGAAAGTATTTCTAAAACCACAATAAGACAACCAGAAACAATGCATTTGTAGAAAAAAAAAACTGCAGACAGGCCAAATTCATAACAATTTTCATAGCATGTGAATGCAGAAATTGTTAGTGACATTTTTGTGGCAAAAAAATCCTGAAGATGGGATACAACTGAGTCAGTTTGGGCTCACTGCCATCACCTACTGGCAGAAAGCTATATTGCAATTAATAGACAGAGGGAGGAGCATACGTGCTGCAGCCTGATGCAGGACTGCCGAGAGAAACACTATTTCTATGTATATGAGCGCAGCAGTATTTCATTCATTAATGGTTTTATAAAAGAAAAGGAACTACTTAATTTTAATACTACTGTAATTAAACTACAGCACTTGCTCGTTCATCAACAAATTTTCTAGGCATTAATCTCCTTTTGAGAATGAAAGCAAAACATTAATTATCATAAAAAGTAAACATCCACAAGAAACAAATAGTAAAATTTTACAGCACTGTAAAACTCTTTGGATTTGCATCATAATGGGCCAATATCCATTTTATATATCCTACAAAATAATAAATTGAAATGGTTTTGCAGCAGTCACAGCAGTCGACAAATGGTAGTTAGAATTTAGCAGGTCACAGACAGAAAAACTTTAAAAAATTTAGCCATGTCTAAATAGTCATGATATAATATAATAATCTATGGAAAAGGCTGTGTCAACCTCTGACAAAGATCTCTTCTGGGGATTATTTAAAAGCATTCTCTCTGCTGGATGTGTATAAAGCCTAGAAAAGCAATATGTAAATTTTAGGAATTAAGTGCATCCCATGCTGTGGCTTATAACATTCTACTCCAAATCAACATTTCTTTGCTTTTTATGCAAGCAAAAATATTGAAGATTATCTTTTAATGGTTAGCAATGAGAAGACATGGTGAATATATGGGTAAAAAAATAACTGGTGAAGTTTTTTGTCATTAAAAGTAAGTTATACACCCACAAGCCATGTAAATAAAATATAAAAATTGTAGTTTTTTTTAACTTAATTTTAATGATTTTGTTTTAAGCAGAGTATTCATGCAAAAGTAAGAAAACATTCATATATTACATACACAGACCTTTGATACTACTACGAAAATATGCACATTTCTCCCTATGTGATTCCCCTACAACATTCCAGCATTGCACTTATATAAATTCTCAAGTTGTGCCTATTTCTTTTCTTATTATACACTAAACCCAGTATCTGGCATGAATATCAAGAGATACTGTTCACTAGCAGATAGTAAATCTGTTATAAATTGTATTCTGGTAATTATATTCCAGATAGCAAGCTATTGATTTGATACTCATAAAGTCCCCCGAGAACAGAATATGAAGCCTAACTAGCTGAATGAGGGAATTATTGAAAGGCTCTCAAAGTAAGACAGAAAGCGCTGCAGAAAGTGCTGCTAGATAGAACTACTTATTTGATTCCTTTAGGGCAAACTTTACATTTTCAATGTACCAAAAATGTCATGTCATCTTTTATGTTTTTTATGTGATAAAATAGGACAGGGCTATAGGATCATCCTTTCTACAAGTCAAATGGAGCATCACTTTAGATTAGGTAAACCTAAAACACTGCCCTTACCATATAATTACCTAATAACAGAGTAACTATGTGTTATTACCTTGTACTTACTGTGTAATACAGTTTAACGCTATAATTAAGTGCTCAATCGTACTTTTTATTCCACAATTTTTATAATTACACATGTATATAAATCGTGAAATAACAATTACAATTGAGTGCTTATCTACAGTATTACATTGTGTTACACAGTAAATACAGAGTAATAACACTTAGCTACTCAGTAGGGAATCCATTCCCGGGCTCCTGATTACCTGGGAATGAAACTGCTATAATTCCCGGGAAAACGGGAACGGCCAATTTCGCATATATAGCATGTAAAAGTGTAAAAATCGATCAAGAAATAACAGAGTTATAGTTGAAAATAATTAAGGTGGCGCCATTGCTGCAGCTTGCACTTCATCAGACAACAGCTTTGAACAGCAACTTGAAATTGCAATGCGTCAGTCTGTTGCATCCGCATTATCTGTGCCAAGAAACTTGCCATCACAGAATGATGACAAGAAACTGGATGCATCAGTAAAAGCTGAAATGGTGGTGCTTCAGAGCAACGGCAAGCGCAGGCGTTGTTTAGAACAAGTGTATCAGTATCTGATGATTGTGCCGCCTACGTCAGTGGAGGCAACAACAACAACATTTATTTATATAGCACATTTTCATACAGAAAAGTAGCTCAAAGTGGTTTACATAATGAAGAAAAGAAAATAAAAATAAAAGACAAAATAAGAAATTAAAACAAGACAACATTAGTTAACATAGAAAAAGAGTAAGGTCCGATGGCCAGGGGGGACAGAAAAAACAAAAAAAAACTCCAGACGACTGGAGAAAAAAATAAAATCTGCAGGGGTTCCAGACCACAAGACCACCCAGTCCCCTCCTGGCGTTCTACCTAACATAAATGAAATAGTCCTCTTTGTATTTAGGGTTCTCACGGAAGGACTTGATGATGATGGTCATGCAGACTTCTGGCTTTTAATCCATCACTGTTGGAACATCACGGTGCTTTGAGTATTGAGCCACCACCAAAAGGACACCGGAAAAGGAAACAGAAGAGAGAATAGGGGTTAGTACAGATTTTAGAGCCACCATGAATAGTTATTATAATCAATTGGATATACAGAGTATCAGGATTAAATTACAGTGAAGTTATGAGAAGGCTATGTTAAAATAATGTGTTTTCAGCAGTTTTTTAAAGTGCTCCACTGTATTAGCCTGGTGAATTCCTATTGGCAGGCTATTCCAGATTTTAGGTGCATAACAGCAGAAAGCCACCTCACCACTTCTTTTAAGTTTTGCTCTTGGAATTCTAAGGAGACACTCATTTGAGGATCTGAGGTTACGATTTGGAATATAAGATGTCAGACATTCCGATATATAAGATGGGGCGAGATTATTTAAGGCTTTATAAACCATAAGCAGAATTTTAAAGTCAATCCAGAATGACACAGGTAACCAGTGTAGTGACATCAAAACTGGAGAAATGTGCTCGGATTTTCTTTTCCTGGTTAGGATTCTAGCGGCTGCATTCTGCACTCGTTGCAAACAATTTATGTCTTTTTTGGGTATTCCTGAGAGGATTGCGTTACAGTAATCTAGTCGACTGAAAACAAACGCGTGAACTAATTTCTCAGCATCTTTCAATGATATAAGAGACTAGCAAAATACCTGCGCTTCGCAGCAGAAAAGTAGTGTGTTAAAGAGGTTATGTAAACATATATATACATATACATATATACATATATATACATATCTACATATACACATATCTACATATACATATATATACATATATACATATACACATCCACATATATATACATATGTATATACACATATCAACATATATATATATACAGTACACATACATATACACACATACATACACACACACATATACATATATACATATACACATACATACATAGTGCGTTGTAACACAGGCTGTGATTGTTACATGGGAGGGAGACGACAAATCACAGCTTACTGCTTTCTAATCGGGCCTGTGATTGGTGCTTTGACTGATGCCCAGATCCCACAGTATCTCCCCTTAGGAGAGGCGTTAGGCAAGTGTAATTGAATAGCGGTGCTGCAAGTTTAGCTTTACACCTGTTTTTAAGGCTTATTGACTGAAAGGGGCTTTCATGAAAAAAGTTAGGGCTTTGCTACAGGATACACCCTCCACAAGTTAAGGAAGTAAAAATAAAGGTATATATTTCTGTTTTATTTAAACCTTTTAAGTTTGTATGCAGGCGGTATGGTGGCGCAGTGAAAGGTGCCAGTTAGGAGACACGGGTTCGCTTCCCTGCGTGGAGTCTGAATGTTCTCCCCGTGTCTGTCTGGGTTTCCTCCGGGTACTCCGGTTTCCTCCCACAGTCCAAAGACATGCAGGTTAGGTGCATTGGCGATTCTAAATTGTCCCTGGTGTGTGGGTGTGTGCGCCCTGCGGTGGGCTGGCACCTTGCCCGGGGTTTGTTTCCTGCCTTGTGCCCTGTGTTGGCAGGGATTGGCTCCTGTATTTAGGATATAGCGGGTTGGATAATGGACGGATGGACATTTGTATGCATAGCCCTATTTGCCCGTTTTCATTTTTTTTCTTTCTTCAGTAATATTTCAGCAAACCCGGAGCTTGTCAGTTCAAATCCTGGTACTGACACCACTGTGTGACCCTGAGGAAGTCACTTCACCTGCCTGTGCTGCAAAAAACAAAAGTAATGTAACAAATTGTTCCTCAGATGTTGCAAGTTGCTGGAATAAAGGCATAAGTCAAATAGATAAATATGTATTATACACATAGGAACTATTCATTTATTTTCAGTTAAATCATCTGCAGCAAACCTTTATAAATGAGGGTTTCTCCTTTTTAGATAGTGCAAACTGTTTCTTCTTCATTGAGGTATTCTCTTGGAGAGCTTTTTTCATTTCATTGAAAATTAAAGCAGCAGCTGACAAAATATGTAGCTTTCTTATTAATTTTTCAACATTGTGTAAAATAACTTTATAAAGTAACGTAAAAGGTTTAAATACTGGTTATCCTTTTACACTAAAATATTACTAAAGAGATACAAAAAAAGTTGTTTTTGTTTAAGGAGATTAAATATTACTGAAGAAAAAAAAAAACTAAAACAGCCAAATGGGGCTATGCATACGAACTTAAAAGGTTTAAATAAAACAGAAATATATACCTTTATTTTTACTTCCTTAACTTGTGGAGGGTGTATCCTGTAGCAAAGCCCTAACTTTTTTCGTGAAAGCCCGTTTCAGTCAATAAGTCTTAAAAACAGGTGTAAAGATATTGACAATAAGCTACGCAAACCCACCAAGACATGGAATCGAGTCGAAAAACACCATCCCATACTATTAGTTAACGATTAACACATTTCTATATGTATTGTAAGCATACAATACAACTGATAATATGTTGCGCTTATTTATCTGGTGTACCGACATTTTTTGCGCATTTAACGGCTGAAATCCAACGTGGTTTGTGCCCTTCAGAATGAAAACAGTTTGTATTTACCTTTTTAATAAAAGGCGAGCTTTTAAGCCTGAGAAATCACCCCGTAAATGCACACGTTTAATTGCACATGTGTTAATATGTATGCTTACACACTGTTTCTTCTTCATTGAGGTTTTCTCTAGCATGTAGATCGGGGTAATTACATTCACGGCATTCGTAGTCTGAATCACAATCTGATTGTATGGGTGGTTACCTACCAGGTAACGCTTATGGTTGGCCAGCAAGTCAGCTAACATCAGCCACAGTGCCTTCAGTTGTGAGAAGCAGATCATAGAATGGTTGAAAATAGTTTACTGTCAAATAATGCAAAGAGTACGCGACACGTGTTTCGCCCTAATTCTTGGCTCATCAGGCGTACACACTCACTGCACTCGCTTACGGGAATCGAACCTCAGACGTCAGCGCTAGAGGCGAATCCCCTAACATTGCGCCACGGCATGTGGTTCATTTATTTGACAGCATGTAGATCGGGGTAATTACATTCACGGCATTCGTAGTCTGAATCACAATCTGATTGTATAGGTGGTTACCTACCAGGTAACGCTTATGGTTGGCCAGCAAGTCAGCTAACATCAGCCACGGTGCCTTCAGTTGTGAGTAACAGATCATAGAATGGTTGAAAATAGTTTACTGTCAAATAATGCAAAGAGTACGCAACACGTGTTTCGCCCTAATTCTTGGCTCATCAGGCGTACACACTCACTGCACTCACTTACGGGAATCAAACCTCGGACGTCAGCGCTAGAGGGGCTTCGCAGCGGTGAAGTATTGCTTTTAAATTTTAATTAAGAAGAAAAGAAAACCTTTTTAAATTGAGGGAAAATATACCAATAACAATTTGTTAAGGATCTGTTTTTTTGTGAAGCTGCCTTTACACAGCTTGTCCGCTGTTTTATAAACGAACGCCATATAAGGCCATCCTTTCTCCTTCACAGTCAGTTCACATGATTACGTGTGAGGCGTGATGACGCGATACGCAACCCCCACAACCCCGCCTCCCACGGCCAGCGAGCTGCAGTCCATTAGTGTATATGGACAAAAAAGAGGTTCCAGTTATGACCGTTACGCTTTGAATTTCGAAATGAAACCTGCCTAACTTTTGTAAGTAAGCTGTAAGGAATGAGCCTGCCAAATTTTAGCCTTCCACCTACACGGGAAGTTGGAGAATTAGTGATGAGTGAGTGAGTGAGTGAGTGAGTGAGTGAGTGAGTGAGTGAGTGAGTGAGGGCTTTGCCTTTTATTAGTATAGATCTAACTTTTGCTATGTTTCTTAAGTGAAAAAATGCTGTCCTAGTGATCTGATTAATATGCGATTTAAAATTCAGATAACAGTCAACAGTTACCCCTAAGCTTTTTACCTCCGTCTTGACTTTTAATCCTAATGTATCCAGTTTATTTCTAATAGCCTCATTGTATCCATTATTGCCAATCACTAAGATTTCAGTTTTCTCTTTATTTAGCTTGAGAAAGTTACTATTCATCCATTCTGAAATACAAGTCAGACATTGTGTTAGTGAATCAAGAGAATTGGGGTCATCAGGTGCTATTGATAAATACAGCTGTGTGTCATCAGCATAGCTGTGGTAGCTCACGTTGTGCCCTGAGATAATCTGACCTAACGGAAGCATGTAGATTGAGAAGAACAGCGGACCCAGGATAGAGCCTTGTGGAACACCGTATAGGATATCATGTGTCTTTGAGTTGTAATTACCACAACTAACAAAGAATTTTCTCCCTGCCAGGTAGGATTCAAACCAATTTAGGACACTGCCAGAGAGGCCCACCCATTGACTAAGGCAATTTCTAAGAATATTATGATCAATGGTGTCAAATGCGGCACTCAGATCTAAGATGACAACAGATAAATGGCCTCTGTCTGCATTTACCCACAAGTCATTTACTACTTTAACGAGTGCAGTTTCTGTGCTGTGATTTGTTCTAAAACCTGACTGAAATTTATCAAGAATAGTATGTTTATTGAGGTGGTCATTTAACCTCATAATGACTGCCTTCTCTAGAATTTTACTTAAGAAAGGCAGGTTAGAGATGGGTCTAAAATTTTCAAGAGCAGAGGGTTCAAGATTATTTTTCTTAAGTAGGGGTTTAACTACAGCAGTCTTAAGACAGTCTGGGAAGACCCCCATATCTAATGACGAATTTACTATGTCAAGAATATTATCAATTAGCACGTCCGATACTTCTTTGAAAAAATGTGTTGGTATTGGGTCAAGGACGCAGGTGGAGGGTTTGAAAAAGCAACTGAAGAGCAACTGAACACAGTGTGCTTTCTTAGCGGCCGGCGTACTCTGCATGAAGGTGAGCTCTCACATGGACGACCGCACGCTGGACACGTTAATAATAATTCATCACATTTATATAGTGCTTTTCTCAGTACTCAAAGCGCTATCCACACAGGGAGAAACCGGGAATCGAACCCACAATCTTCCACAGTCTCCTTGCTGCAAAGCAGCAGCACTATCACTGTGCCACCTGTGAGGACATTGTGCTTTCTATGCTCTTATTACTACAACTAAAGATACATGTACTTCTATGACAGCATGAACTGCTTGTAGATAAGGTTAGTCTTTTATTTGTGTCAACATATTGCAGTAGTTTTATTAAAAATAAGTGTCAGTCGTTCTAAAACCATTCATATGTGAGATGCCCAGGAGCTCGGAATTCCAAGGAATGAAATGCGGGATTCCCAAATTCCCGGGAATGGATAAACCCATCCAGGAATGAATTCCCTACTACTCAGTAATTATACAGGTAATTAAATGTTAAATACAGCATAATCAAGGACACCTAATCTTATTGTTAATTCACTAGTCAAAACTGGCATAATTGTCTCTTACTTTTCTGGTTTGTTTTTGTATTGGGGACAGTAATTTGCCTTATATAACTAAATAATTTTTTTACAACTTTTGATTTGATTTGGCATATTTTGTTAATCCCCGTGGAGAAATTGTCTTCTTGCATGACCTTTGGGAGTCAGTTGTACCTTGCTAACACCTGGGAAAATTATTTTTTAATTAATTAATAGAATGAGAGTAATCATGGCTTGGCTTGGCTGAAAGACTTGTGGAATGTAAGTGCACATGGTTTTGCTTGTAACCATAAGTGAGCAGTTTAAGGTGGAGTCAATGGTTTGAATGTGCAGGAAGTAAAAAAAGAGAACAGATCATTGCAGCCACATGGAAAAAGCCATGAAAGACTGGAGCAACAGTGGTGCTGGAAAGCAGAAGAGAAAGGAGATGGCATCCAGTAAACTTTGCATGAGGTAGTAAGGGAGAAATACTTCATTTCACAATGTATTAGACTACCAGTACCAGTGATGATAAAATGTCAACCGAATAGTGCCATACAAAAACACAAAATGAGAAGCTATCAAGATATTGTCATATGGTGCAAACACCAAAGGACAGTATTAAAAGATATCTTAACACCAACATCATACACTCATGTCTGAAAACAGAAACATAAAAGAACATTAATAAACTTCTAATATTAGCCCAATGGGTAAAGTGCAATTAAGTACATAATCAACATGATTCATGATTGCAGATAGGTAGATATATAATACTTTATTTGTCTAATGGTGACTACATAAAAATAGCAAACTGTGCAAATTCACAAACACTTAAAATTATATCGCAACAAATCAATCAGTGTGTCACTTAAAAGGCTGCACATGCACACTTGAGCAATGCTATGCCAAAAATATTGCAGGGTTGAGGAGCCAGCCCCAGTAACCCAAAAAGATGCTAGAATATTTCACATCCCCCCCCCCCCCAAAAAATGATCAATATAAGAAATTGTTTTGTGCATATCATGGAATGGGTGGTTCTGTGGCACAGTGGTGGTGCGGTTGCCTTGCAGTAAGGAGATCAGGATTTCGTGTCCTGGGTCCTTCCTGGGTGGAGTTTGCATGTTCTCCTCCTGTCTGCATGGGTTTCCACTGTCCAAAGACATGCAACTTAGATAAATTGACAAAACTAAATTGGCCCTATTATGTGTTAGGTGGGTGTGTGCGTGTGTGTATGTTCACCCTGGGGTTGCCTATCCCAGGATTTGTTCCTGCTTGCACCCTATGGTAGCTGGGACAGGCTCCAGCCCAACCCTGGTATGAATTAGGTGAGTTAGAAAATGGCAAGACATTATCATGGAACACTGGAATAATTTGATTATTGTGATTGTTAGGTTTGCTGTAAACATATCAATGATATGTTAAATTACTGATGTGAGTTTGCTGCATTTTTGCAAAACAGCACTATCTGCTAAGAGAAGAAAGAGCAGTACCATCCCGGAAACTGCAGCTAACAATCCCTGTTTTTCCCTGGTAGCTTTTGTGGACATATTAGAATGCTCAGTGATTCTCCTAAGCATTTCTAGGATGGCAAGAATACATTTTAATACGACTTGTGATCCTTGTTTTCATGAGGTCTATGTAGTGTCTGAGAGACATTTCCATGTGAAGACTATCTCATGAACAATTCTTTCTTATTTTTGTGCCAGAATTTTGTATCTGGCAAACTAGAGGTTAATATGCAATGCAAAGTGTCTGGGAATCCATAAAACAACTTTACTACAGTATGTTGTACAATGATGGAGCATTGAGTAGTATTAGATTTACAGTAAATTACCAATGCAATAGTACACACACAAAGCCTCTGGACTATGATTGTTTATTTGTTTTTGAAGGACTGACAGGTGCCATGACATGAACCTTGCTCCATCATATGCTTTCCCTCTATGGTATTCAGAGTAGATAATAAGTTGAAGAGAACATTAAAGTAAATCATGGGACACTTCTACACCAACATTTAACATTTTTCCCACTTTAATCAATATACCTTAAAGAGAGGGAGAACTGAACCATTTTGGCAATGTCAAGAGAAAAGTCAACAATGACTGAGTAAAAAACTGCATCTTTAATTGTGGTAACAATGATTTGCAAAGTCTCACCAATAAGACTGTATATTACCTAATTTTGAGATAACTCTGTAACATACAGTACATGTTGTTGTCTTTTGCATTAAGATGATATTCTATAACAATGTCATATTTTATTATTTTAAACCAATCAAGAAAATAATCAAGAACATTTTCCTCATTTGCAGAGGTTGCTAGAAGGCCTGCATATTCCCTGTGCCCCTTAAAAGCCTGACTTTACTTGACTAAGAAGAGAGTAGCATTTAGTAGTCAAGGACAGCACAACTTTTTTTTTTGCACTTTCCGATCTAAACAGTTTCATGGCGAGTTGCTGGCATACTTAGGTAACTTTAGCTGCAGGTGGAAGTACCATTTTACTTATGGTGCCAATCAGAGTTGCGTTGCGGTGCAGCAGTCTGTTAGCCAGCGAAAGCACTGTGAAGAAGCTGTCTGTTGTTAATATTCTGCCTTTGTCCAGTCTGATAGCGGTCACAGGACATTGTATCTTTGATTGCTGTGACAACAAATAATTCTGAGCAGGTATCAACCACAGGACCAACTGTGGTTATCACTGCTCTTGTGAAAAGAATGGAAATAAACGGCATTAACTCAGAGAGGGAGAGGCAGGTTTGTTGTACCATGTGAACGTCACTGAAAGAATAAGTCAGAAGTCAGAAAAAAAATCCATTAAACAAGGTTGGTACACCAAACTGAATAAGGGCTCAAATTATGGTAATGGTCAGATTTTTGTTCTGGATAAGACATGTTTCTGATGATAATGACACTGTAATTGAGGTCTTGGTTGGGTTCACTAACTTTTTCCCTTGGCAAATTCTCACATGCAAAAAATCTGTGACATATCCTTTCATAAATCTCTGTCACTCCATCTCTGGAAAATTCATGCTGAGAGGTGAATGGATTTTCCCTGCTTGTATGTGGCCATTCCATACTAATGTTAGAGGAGTGTTCATTATGGCAGTGTTGGACTGATGCTTGTTTTTGCACTGATGATTGGCTTTGTCAGAAACTGCTTGCTCAGGCCTAACTTTTCCTTCACCATGTGAATGGGTTTTATCAAGTAGTGTGACATAAGTATAAAAAGCTTCTCACAGAAAGTCACTTTGGAGGAGTTTCTAACTTTTCTTATTCTGTCTTCACTTTGCATTTTGTAGTGCCTGATTTAGAATCTTTCCCCATTTTAAAGCTAGAAAAAGGTCTGCCACTTTGTAGCATTTATTTATATAGCATGTTTTCATACAAATTATTTAGTTCAAAGTGCTCTACAAGATGAAGAAAGAAAAAAGAAAAATATAAAAATAAGATTAGGTAATACTAAGTAACAGAGAATAAAGTAAGGTCCGATGGCCAGGAGGACAGAAAAAACCTAACACAAAAAAAAAACTCCAGAGAGCTGGAGAAATAAAATCTGCAGGGGTTCTGAGGCCATGAGACCACCCAGTCCCCAATGATCTAAATAAGTCCTCATGGTTTTCAGGCTTCATGTGGAAGAATTAGATGATGATGGCCATGTGGACATCTGGCCTTCAATCCATTAATGTAGGGGACTGCATGGTGCCTTGATTAGGTGGTGGTGGTGCAGGTCACCACCATGAAAAAAGAATAGCAGAGAAAGTAGGGGTTAGTACGGATTGTGGAGACATGATAAAAATGATAATTAAATACATACAGTAATCCCTCCTCCATTGCGGGGGTTGCGTTCCAGAGCCACCCGCGAAATAAGAAAATCCGCGAAGTAGAAACCATATGTTTATATGGTTATTTTTATATTGTCATGCTTGGGTCACAGATTTGCGCAGAAACACAGGAGGTTGTAGAGAGACAGGAACGTTATTCAAACACTGCAAACAAACATTTGTCTCTTTTTCAAAAGTTTAAACTGTGCTCCATGACAAGACAGAGATGACAGTTCCGTCTCACAATTAAAAGAATGCAAACATATCTTCCTCTTCAAAGGAGTGCGCGTCAGGAGCAGATGTCAGAGAGATAGAGAAGAGCAAACAAATCAATAGGGCTGTTTGGCTTTTAAGTATGCGGCACAAAGCTGTTGAAGGCGGCAGCTCACACCCCCTCTGTCAGGAGCAGGGAGAGAGAGAGAGAGAGAGAGACAGAGACAGAGAAAAACAAAGAAGCACAAATCAATACGTGCCCTTCGAGCTTTTAAGTATGCGAAGCACCGTGCAGCATGTCATTTCAGGAAGCAGCTGCACAAAAGATAGCAACGTGAAGATAATCTTTCAGCATTTTTAGACGAGCGTCCGCATCGTCTAGGTGTGCGAACAGCCCCCCTGCTCAATCCCCCTACGTCAGGATCAGAGAAAGTCAGCGCAAGAGAGAGAGAAAAGTAAGCTGGGTAGCTTCTCAGCCATCTGCCAATAGCGTCCCTTGTATGAAATCAACTGGGCAAACCAACTGAGGAAGCATGTACCAGAAATTAAAAGACCCATTGTCCGCAGAAATCCGCGAACCAGCAAAAAATCCGCGATATATATTTAAATATGCTTACATATAAAATCCGCGATGGAGTGAAGCCGCGAAAGGCGAAGCGCGATATAGCGAGGGATTACTGTATACAGAATATCAGGGTTTGCCCTAAAATGAAGCTATAAGAAAGCCATATTAAAATAATGGGTTTTTAGCAGTTGTTTGAAGTGCTCCACCATATTAGCCTGGTGAATTTCTATCAATAAGCTATTCCAGATTTTAAGTGCACAACAGCAGAAGGCTGCCTCACCACTTCTTTTACGTTTAGCTCTTAGATTTTCAAATAAGTGTCTGGTTATAATTCCAAGGATACGATTTAGAGTGTAAAGTGTGAGGCAATTTGAAATATAGGATGGAGACAGATTATTTAAGGTTTTGTAAACCATAAGCAGTATTTTAAAGTCAATTCTAAATGGCACAGGTAACCAGTTTAGTGGCTTCGAAACTGGAGAGATATGCTCAGATTTTCTTTTCTTAGTTAAGATTCTGGCAGCTGCATTCTGCACTAGTTGCAATCGATTGATGTTTTTTTTGGGTAGTCCTGAGAGGAGTGCATTACAGTACTCTAGTCGACTAAAAACAAAACCGTCAACTAATTTTTTAGCATCTTGCAGGGTTATAAGGGATCTAATTTTTTCTATATTTCTTAAGTGAAAAAATGCTGTCCTAGTGATTTGATTAATATGTGATTTAAAATTTAGGTCAGAGTCAATAATTACCCCTAAATAATTTACCTCTGTCTTGACTTTTAAGCCTAATGGACCAAGTGTATTTCTAATATCCTCATTATACCCATTTTTGACAATCACTAAGATTTCTGTTTTCTACTTAAAAATAGTACATTTTGAAAGAGAATTCTTTTGATTAAATAGCATAGGACAATGGTTTTCAACCTGCAGGGAACAGTGGTACTGTAGGGGTCCATGAAGTGACTATTGTAATTTTAAAATACTTGAAAAATTACTAATAATATCAGAGGCAAAATTAAACTATAAAAAACATTATTTTAGGTAAAATTCACTGATTGGCTTTACCATGCAACGTAATCAATATTACAACAATTCAGAAAGAAACATTAATACAGAATATCCCCAATGTATAGTAGTATACTTGCCAAATTACCTTGCACATTACAGATAAGTGGCTAGTGTCTGGTTCTCTTACAATAAAAAACACTGAAGTAGGTTCATCTATAAGCAAAGAAGGTGCTTTTGTATCTCATAGAAATAACCCAAACACCAAATAAAAAAAAGAAAAAGAAATAGAGCAATGAATGAGTTTTACACGTGTCAGACCTGAGAACGAGCTGCTGGCACTATTTATTTTGTGCTCCCAAGTACTTTAATGTCCAGCAATCTGAAAACTAACCATAATGAGTATGTGTTCAAACCAGCAGAATTTTTTGAAAACTACAGTAAAGAGAAAAATTGTTGAATTAGCTTTTGCGGGAACTAGCTTATAATGAACACCGGAAAGCCTTCTACAACTGAGGAGAATTTCATTTTTCCTGCTACAAAAGAGAGATGGTAAATGTTATGTTAGGGTTGAAGGCTTGCAAACAGCTAACTCTCATATCACTTTCAGACAAAACTGTTCAACAAAGGATTAATTAAATGGTACATAATGTAATATAACTACTGCTACAAACTGATTCTTTCATGCGCGGAAAACAAACAAATCGATTGTGTGTCTGTTTAAATACAAGTCAAGTCAAGTTGGGGAGCATGCACTGGTACAGTGCATTGCCGCACCCACTACATGATGAAGCAGCTCGGGATCCCAGTTGGCAACCCCCCAGGCAGACACACGTTCCAGTCCCACCCTCCGGAAATGATCCTCTATCTGCTGCAGCCAGGTGTTACGTGGGCGACCCCTTGGCCTGGTCCAGCCACTCGGGTCCCCAACAATGAGGATCTTACAAGCTGGATCATCCTCGGGTAAACACGCCACATGGCCGTAACTGACGCTCCCTCACAATACAGGTAATGTGCCTGATTCGGGACTCCATGAGCAACTGCTCATTTGATACAAAGTCAAACCAATGGTACCTAAGGATTTTCCGGACAGACACAGTACCAAAGGAGTCCAATCTTCGTCTCAGGTCACTGGATAGCATCCATGTCTCACAACCATATAGCAAGACAGGAAGCACCAGGACTCTAAAGACTTGGACCTTCGTTCTGTTGCATAGATATCTGGAGCGCCACACACCCCTATTCAACAACCTCATGACCTCCCATGACCTCCCAACCCGTCTACTGACTTCATAGGAAGAGTCACCAGAGACATGAATGTCACTGCCAAGGTAAGTAAACCCCTCAACAAGGTTGACACTCTCTCCGTAGACAGACACACTGCTGATGGCTGTGCCCAAGAGGTCATTAAAGGCCTGGCTCTTAGTTTTTATCCAGGACACTTGCAAGCCCAGACACTCAGAGCCTCCATTGACTCCATGAAGATCATAGCATCGTCAGCAAAGTCAAGATCCATGAATCTTTCTTCACCAACAGATGCCCCACAGCTGCTGGACCCCACGACCTTGCCCAACAACCAGTCCATACAAGCATTGAACAGAGTAGGAGCAAGAACACACCCCTGATGAACCCCAGAATCAACTGGGAAAAACACAGAGGTTCTACCTCCATTCTGCACAGCACCTACAGTACCAGTGTATAGGCCAGCCATGATATCCAGCAACCTCAAGGGGATCCCACGAACCCTTGGGATGTTCCACAGGGCAGCTCGATCAACTGAGTTGAACACTTTATGAAAATCAACAAAGGCTACAAAGAAACTCTGCCGATATTCTTGTTTGCGCTCCATGAGAACCCTTAGTGCCAGGATGCGGTTGATGGTGGACTTCTTAGGCGTAAAACCAGACTGTTCCGGTCACTGGTAGGTGAGCAAGTGATCACAGACCTTATTGAGGACAACCCTAGGATGGACCTTACCCAGAACAGACAGCAGTGTTATCCAACTGAAGTTCACCCCGGATACCACAGATCCCTGCAGCTTTTCCTCCTCTCAGCTGGTTCACTACCTGTGCAATCTCAGTGAGATTTAAATGCAGTCTTCATTTTAATTGCTGAAATCTATAATACTTATATAGAAACACCAAATCATTCTTGATTTTACTCTGTTCCTCTTACTCTTATAGACTCTGGATCCCCTATTGCAGTTAAAGAAAGGCTACACTCTTCTTATTCAAGGCACTCTAACCCTCCTTGTCTGTCTCACATACACACTGTAACGCTGATGTTTAAATGCAGTCTTTTTTTTTAATCATAATGCTTCTCTTTCACATACTGCAGTTCCTTAAGTTAGTTAGAATTCTTATCTACTTCTATCCAAGTTCTTATTTCCTCTTTGTTTAAAAAAAGACAGAGTTATAAAATTTATGTATATAGGGGGTCCTCGGGTTACGACACAGTACTTTTTCTACAACAATGATGTAAGTCGAAACACGCCCTAGCCTAAGTCGCTTACCTATCCTAACACATTTGCAAAATCATAACCTAGAACATAAAAACACAACTAAGCCACATAAAAAGGAAAAGGACATAAATATACTGTACTGTACACTGTAATGTAATAACAGAAAAAAATGATAAAAAATGAGTGTAAAAAAATTCCTTACCTTTATTCCTTCTGATCTCTTTATAATGTCTAATTTCACTTCCATCAAGATGGCTTTACTCTTCTTCGAAGCACTACCATCTGACTTTTGTTTAGGAGCCATAATAAGGGCCAAAAAGTCGCCAAACAAAGCAACACAAACGGAACACTTGTGCCGCACACAACCAAACTAGTTTGCCAATTCCCTCACTCAACAACAACAACAACATTTATTTATATAGCACATTTTCATACAAAAAGTAGCTCAAAGTGCTTTACATAATGAAGAAAAGAAGAATAAAAGACAAATAAGAAATTAAAATAAGACAACCTTAGTTAACATAAAAAGGAGTAAGGTCCGATGGCCAGGGTGGACAGAAAAAAAAAAAAAAAAAAAAAAAAAAAAAAAAAAACTCCAGAAGGCTGGAGAAAAAAAATAAAATCTGTAGGGGTTCCAGGCCACGAGACCGCCCAGTCCCCTTTGGGCATTCTACCTAACATAAATGAAATAGTCCTCTTTGTAGTTAGGGTTCTCACGGAGTCACTTGATGCTGATGGTTATACAGACTTCTGGCTTTTAATCCATCCATCATTGTTGGAACATCATGGTGCTTTGGGTAGATGGTGGTGGCACAAGCCACCACCAATAGGACACCGGAAAAAGGAAACAGAAGAGAGAGTAGGGGTTAGTACAAATTTTGAATGAATAGTTATTATAATGAATTGGATATACAGAGTGTCAGGATTAAATTACAGTGAAGTTATGAGAAGGCCATGTTAAAGTAATGTGTTTTCAGTAGTTTTTTTAAAGTGCTCCACTGTATTAGCCTGGCGAATTCCTACTGGCAGGCTATTCCAGATTTTAGGTGCATAACAGCAGAAGGCCGCCTCACCACTTCTTTTAAGTTTTGCTCTTGGAATTCTAAGGAGACACTCAGTTGAGGATCTGAGGTTGCGATTTGGAATATAAGGTGTCAGACATTCCGATATATAAGACGGGGCGAGATTATTTAAAGCTTTATAAACCATAAGCAGAATTTTAAAGTCAATTCTGAATGACACAGGTAACCAGTGTAGTGACATCAAAACTGGAGAAATGTGTTCGGATTTTCTTTTCCTGGTAAGGATTCTAGCAGCTGCATTCTGCACTAATTGCAAACGATTGATGTCTTTTTTGGGTAGTCCTGAGAGGAGTGCATTACAGTAATCTAGCCGACTAAAGACAAACGCATGAACTAATTTCTCTGCATCTTTCGATGATATAAGAGGTCTAACTTTTGCTATGTTCCTTAGGTGAAAAAATGCTGTCCTAGTGATCTTATTATCTTATCAAACGCTGTGTACTTCTGCCGCGCACAACCAAACTAGTTTGCCAACTCCCTCACTCATACGCTGCGTTACTGCGTATTCTTCCGCTGCGCGCAACCAAACTAGTTCGCCCACGTAGTCTGTAAGTACGACACTAACGGTGTAAGCCGAAACACTCACATCTCCATTTTTTTAAGGTTTTATGGGAGTGAGTGTTGTAAACTCGAAACGTCATATGTCGAGACATCGTAACCCGAGGACCCCCTGTATATAATTTTGCAGTTTCCAACAGTTAACACCTGAAGCTATAAGAATCACTGCTCATCTTTTATTATTGTTTAAGAAATATCATAAACCTCTATTTCTACCTGTGGGAAATCACTATTTGTCTGCAAAAACAGACATTTTAAAAACAAATGTTTCCTGGACTAATTAGACCATTAGAAGAATCTAGATGAGAGCAGGCCATTCAGCCAAACAAAAGCTCGCTAGTCTTACCTACTTAATTCTTCTACAATATACAATGTAAAAAAAAATATTTGAAAGGTTTAAAGCATTAAGCCTGATTTTTAGACATATAATTCCAAAGTGTGTTCAAGCATACCATTTACCATGTGGGAAAACCAAGGCTTGGTATCATGCAACATTCAGTGTAAGAACATTTGCTGAAGATTTGCTGTTATTTCAGGAGAAAAAAGTAACAAGTGGCTATAAACCTCTCTATGGTAAAATCTTCTCCTACAGAAGAAAATGAAAGCTTGTGTATTTTTGGGAATTGACCTGAATTAAGAATCTTTATTTAACCACAAAGTTTCTGGAAGAAGCTACAGCAGAATTTGTTTTTAGAGGTCTAGAGTGTGGTGAAACATTTCATTTTTATAATATTAGAAGTAAACGAGATCATGCCATTTTTGAAAACAAAATCAAACAAACAAAATTGAATTAACTTATTTTTAATGTCATCAACTGTAAAATACAGTAGTCAGTAGGATCCAAAAAAATTAATCATAAATGTATATTTGTTGCCAAAGGTTTACAAAAGAAGCTAAGGAAAAATGGCAAAGTGTCCAATAAAGGTGACCTTGATATTAGATCAGGCAACAGAATATTCTGATTGAAGTACTGAAAAAACACTTCAGACATGTTCATTAAACTTAAATCTTTCCAGGAAGTCTGCACTACTGATTCAATGTGACTGACTGTTTGTATTTCAGTTACTTATATTGTCCTGTCTGATAAATGCTTCATGTTTATATCTAGTCATTTGACACATTTATATATTTATTTATATTGTATTGGGGCGAATTTAAATAACTGGGGTGCCAACCGGGCAAAACCTCATTTAATTCTAACACACACATCCTTCTGCTGATACCAGCATAGGAGAGACATCCCCACCCATAATTACAACAGCGCAGGTGAGCAGAGAGCTGAGGAGAATTCGTGCCAGCAAAGCAGCGGATCCAGATGGAGTATCGCCACGACTGCTGAAGGTCTGTGCATCGGAGCTGGGGGGTCCTCTACAGCGCATCTTCAAACTGAGCCTGGAACAGGGGAGAGTCCCAAGGCTTTGGAAAACATCTTGCATCACCCCAGTCCCAAAGGTATCATGTCCTAGTGAGCTGAATGACTTTCGGCCTGTTGCTCTGACATCACATGTGATGAAGACCATGGAGAGGCTGCTGCTTCACCACCTTAGGCCACAGGTTCAACACGCTCTTGACCCTCTGCAGTTTGCATATCAGGAGAAGGTGGGAGTGGAGGATGCCATCATCTATATGATACACCGATCCCTCTCCCACTTAGACAGAGGCAGTGGTGCTGTAAGAATTATGTTTCTAGACTTCTCTAGCGCCTTCAACACAATCCAACCTCTGCTCCTTAGGGACAAGCTGACAGAGATGGGAGTAGATTTATACCTAGTGGCGTGGATCGTGGACTATCTTAAAGACAGACCTCAGTATGTGCGTCTTGGGAACTGCACGTCTGACATTGAGGTCAGCAACACAGGAGCGCCACAAGGGACTGTACTTTCTCCGGTCCTGTTCAGCCTATATACATTGGACTTCCAATACAACTTGGAGTCCTGCCATGTGCAAAAGTTCGCTGATGACACTGCTATCGTGGGCTGCATCAGGAATGGGCTGGAGGAGGAATATAGGGACCTAATCAATGACTTTGTTAAATGGTGCGACTCAAACCACCTACAACTGAACACCAGCAAAACCAAGGAGCTGGTGGTGAATTTTAGGAGGCCCAGACCCCTCATGGAGCCCATGATCATCAAAGGTGACTGTGTGCTGATGGTGCAGACCTATAAATATCTTGGAGTGCAGCTGGATGATAAATTAGACTGGACTGCCAATACTGATGCTCTGTGCAAGAAAGGACAGAGCCGACTATACTTCCTTAGAAGGCTGGCGTCCTTCAACATCTGCAATAAGATGCTGCAGATGTTCTATCAGACAGTTGTGGTGAGCGCCCTCCTCTACGCGGTGGTGTGCTGGGGAGGCAGCATTAAGAAGAAAGACGCCTCACGCTTGGACAAACTGGTGAGGAAGGCAGGCTCTATTGTTGGCATGGAGCTGGACAGTTTGACATCCGTGGCAGAGCGAAGGGCGATCAGCAGGCTCCTATCAATTATGGAGAATCCACTGCATCCACTAAATAGTATCATCTCCAGACAGAAGAGCAGCTTCAGCGACAGACTGCTGTCACTGTCCTGCTCCACTGACAGATTGAGGAGATCGTTTCTCCCCCAAACTATGCGACTCTTCAATTCCACCCGGGGGGGGGGTAAACGTTAACATTTAACATTATACAAAGTTATTGTCTGTTTTTCACCTGCATTATTATCAGTCTTTAATTTAATATTATTTATTGTATCAGTATGCTGCTGCTGGAGAATGTGAATTTCCCATTGGGATTAATAAAGTATCTATCTATCTATCAAAAAACAAAGCTTCATACAAAACACACGCTCGATGGCACAGTAGTGCTAGTACAGTTGCCCTTTCAAACTGGCCACTCCAGCAAGAGACTCTCTCTCTCTCTCTCTAGCTAAGCCACATCCAAAATGAGACGCCTCCTTCTACGAGTACCTCCCTTTTATGATAAGAGGACCAGAAGGGGAAAGGCTTCCGTGACTTCATTGACCTCAAGGGGCAATTTCAGTGACAGTGCCCCTTCTCGTTTCAGGATGGTACTACATACCTTAGGTGGATTCAGAAGGCAATATTCTTGTGCGTATGTGTGACAATAATTTAATTATCACTACTTGTCATTGTTTTGCTTAGTAAATTGTAGCAGATGTGTACCCTGTAATGTATGAGGTGAAACACAAAAATAACCGGACTGGGCTTGGGGCTTTCATGGAAAACCGTCTAGAGGTCGGACAAACATGAGTCATAGAACTATATCCCCCCCTACACTCCCTCTCAAACTGCAGACCAGCTAGGTATATCCTGTGAATAGCCCAGTCAGTATTTGCACAACAATCGCTACACAAGTTGCCGCTATAATGTCAGGTGAAAAAAATCAAACAGCGAATCAACATTAAATTTCTTGTGAAATTGAACAAAATGGCCACGGAAACTTATGAAATTATAAAAACAGTGTATGGTGATAAGTTTTTGAGTGGCACAAACATTTCAAGGAAGGAGAAGAAAATGTGGAAGATGTTCAACACCCAGGTCGCCCACGCTCATCTCGGACAGATGAAAACATCAAAACAGTGAATCAGATTGTTCGAAATGATCATACTGCTTTTTCTGTAAAGCAGTTTTTGACTGACAAAAACATTCCTGTCCTTGATCATCCTCCCTATTTGGCCAATTTAGCTCCCTGTGATTTTTACTTGTACCCAAAAATCAAAAGTGACCTGAAGGGAACACATTTTTCTACAATGGATGAATTGAGGACAGAAAAGGCAAGCCTGTTGCGCCTCAAGCAAGAAGACTTCCAACACTGTTTCAATCAATGGAAGATACGTATGGAGCGGTGTAGAGATTGGGAGGGGGAGTATATAGAAGGTGACTGTTTTTAGAATGCTGTAATTCATCAATAAATATATATATTTTACCAGTCTGGTTATTTTTGTGTCTAACCTCATATTATCACTGCTGGTATGTATGTGAACCAATGGGACTAGGAATAAGTACTTTTCATTAAACTGTAAGGTATTTGAAAATAAACTGAACAAAATTAAAATTCCTTCTTAGGAACTTACATAGACACATCGATTCTTTTGATAAAAGCAATATATAAATTAAATATTTGCAGTATTTGTATAAAAAACTTAAAATAATTAGAAGTATGAGAAAAGTTCTTTTTGTTGCAACTCCTAAACAGCAGTGGATATTTCAGTATCTTTTGGCACTTGAGGGCAATGTTCCCTCTAAGCTAAGCGCGTGAGCGATCACTCACACAAATTCAGAGCGTCGCTCATACTTCCCGCATGATCGCTCATTCCGACGGCGTCGCTCATACTTATCGCACGATCGCTCACTCCGACCGTCGGAGTTGGTGCTCATAAATTTTTGGCTTAAACAAAATGTCGCTCATAAACAATGTTTTTTGCTCACCATATGCTACTCCTTAGAGGGAACATTGCTTGAGGGGTAAAGGTAGAAATGAGATAGTGAGGATTCCAAGGATGAAAGGATTTAATCTTTTTACATAACCTAGCAAAAGATTATAATATTCTTGAGCCTCCAGTTGGCCAAGGGCACCTGAACTGTGACTTTGTCTATCACTTTCTGTTATAACCAAATGTAGATCTGCAGAGGTTTATCTTCATCAGGAATGCTGTTGACAAGAGTTTTTATGCTCCTATCTTCTTTGGTTCACTTGTTAAGTATAATGTAAATTGTCAGGATTTGTTTCTTTTAAAGAATTCAAGTTTCTCTCTTTTACTTTGTTTAATTTATTTTGTGTGTTCCAATTTTTAAATTGTTGCATGGTTTGACTATTTCCAATTATTGAATTATAGGTTTAAACTTATGCAAGTGCTTTGAGTCTGCACTTATTGAAGAGCACTATACAAAAATAACCAGAACTGAATCAAAAGAAAACAGGCAATACTCAATTTGTTCAATAGGGGCTGATATTTTGTCTTCTTTTTAACAACACTACAAGATACCATGGGGGTGGCTAAAAAAATTGAAATAACAAAAAGTATATGTAAGGGGGACAGGATTGCATTATACTGTCAGACATGCCTTAACTCTTTGAGGGCGGAATATTTTTTAGTTTTCAGTTTTCTGAAAAGCACACAATGCACTGGTTTCACACATAAATCAACATAAAACATCTGTTGCTATGTGCTGTGGCTGCTCTTGGTGCCTGTTTGGCATCTCTGGCAGCAGGGATGGCTCGATGGCCAGCAGGAATGCATGGCGGGCTGGCTACCTCTCTGTCTTCACACAGCAGTCGTGGAGTGACACAATATGGTTTGTACCTCTTGTCATCATAAGTGGTGGTCCTCCTAGGTGAATGCTGCTATAGGCGTATC
The DNA here is from genome assembly GCF_900747795.2 of Erpetoichthys calabaricus. Classification (NCBI taxonomy): domain Eukaryota; kingdom Metazoa; phylum Chordata; class Cladistia; order Polypteriformes; family Polypteridae; genus Erpetoichthys; species Erpetoichthys calabaricus. The sequence goes on from NC_041399.2 coordinate 158,929,051, forward strand.
AGCTACACAAACGTGTTCAGCAACATGATCAGCTGGGGACCGGTAGGCTGATGCTGGTACCTCACTTTTGTTTTCGATATCCATCTCCAGATCACATGCATCAAACTCTGAGTCCAAAAAGTCAGAGTCCAATTCAGCGATAATATGTAAAACGTCCATGGAGAATTTTGCTTTGTACATTTGCTTTAGTCTCGCCAGATGTCGATGCCATTTTAGAGGCTGTTTGCTCTTCACTACTCCTGCATGCGCAGGAAATCAAGGACAAATCAACAAAGCTATGTAACTTTCCTTCAAGCAAAGAGAGTTGAACTAAAATGTAAGGGCGAGTTTTGTTCACAGTTTATAACCGATTACTGTCCTCTACCCCTGAATTTCGACAAAAGTCGACATCAGCCCTGAAAGAGTTAATTACTGTACAGACTGACAGGAAACTGACAAACCAGGTGGAAAAATGTGGATTAAGCTTATCTCCAGTTTCCATAATCATTCTATAATGCCTGACTGGTGTGAGGCAGAAAAACAGTATTGGAAAGAGATGGAATGTAAATCTTTAAACAGACCAAAAATCAATACTGGATAATCAATAGAAACATGCTCATTAAACTTTGGTCTTTTTAGGAATATTAGTTTTTAGAGGCTTGAACAGGTCTGTTGGTTTCATAAAGAGATGGTGACAAATACATACATACATACATACATACATACATACATACATACATAAGCAATGTTACAGAGTGTATGATAGCAGCTAAGAAACAAAGAATAACATAATTAATCGTTTCAGTGATCAAACACATCTTAGTGCAGGAAAAGTAAGATACAAAGGAAAGGATAAAAGGAAAAATATCTAGAGCAGTGTTCAGGAGTTGCTTATTCTTTCCTGTGGAAGAGCATTAATTAAAAGGGAATTTTCTGTCAACAAAGAATTAATGGTGAACAATACAAAAAAAATCAATAATTGCCAAAAGCCTGACTGAAGACCACAGAGGTAACAATGGCACTAATATTAGTAAGAAAGTGCTTTCAGTGCTATTAGTGTTAGACTGAGATGTTATGACTATCTAGGAAGGGAGAATAGGTAATACTATTAAGAAAATTAGAACCGCTGTAGTTGAAAAAGAGTAAACTTGAAATAGCAATATCAGAATTGCTGAAAGATGCTAATGATTATAGAGAGAAATCAGAAGCAATACAAAAATGTACCTTTACTTTAAAGTGTAATGCCTGAATGAATTTTAATTCAGTTTGTTTTGATATAGTGCTCATCCTCTGAGTGCAGGCCTTGTGGTTGTAAAATGTTTACAGGTAAAAAGCAACTTTTTAAGTATCTAATTACATAATGTACACACATAAAGATAGAGATTAGTTTAAACACAGTAAACAAAGCATTTTCAAACTGAATGATGTGAAGATAACCTAACGATATGTGCCAATTAATATCATTATTGAGATATGGCCAACACAAGAGTGTAAAAAATTACCAACATGTCTGAGAAAATAAACCACTGGAGAGGTCCTTGACTGATTATAATGCATGGAAGAATAATTTTAGGGTAACATAGCTTTCATCTTTAAGAAATAGCATAAAAGGTTAATAAATGTCAGAAAGGAGAATGTACACTAAAATATAAGAATTGGTTGAGGAAAAATACGGAGATGATCAAGTAAATAAAGAATGTACCAAAAGAAAAGTTGATGTAATATAAAAAATGTACTGAAGAATGACTAAGAGATGATTAAGAAATCAGCAGATGTCCTATAAACAACGAGAACAGACAATTGTTATAGGCACAGAAATTTCAAGGGTGGTAGCCCATCTCAAAAGGTATAAAAAGAACCAGAATATAATATAATAGACCTTTATTTTATATAAATCATTTGGGTGTAAACCAACGAACCAACCAGAGTAAAATGTATGCACTGATTGACACAGTATGTAAATTCAACAGTTTTATAAAATCAACCTCTATTCTTTGTTTCTCTGACCATTCTGACCATGATGTAACAGACTGCTTTTGAAGAATGCTCCCTGCAAGGGATTTTGCCGAGGAGTAATTAAAAGATACAATGAACAGCTTTTCTCCTGCCTGATTATTGAATTGTCCTGTTAGAGGATGTTTCTTTCTTTAATAAGATGTTAAATTTTGACCACAAATGCAAAGTAAAAAAAAAAAAAACAAAGCCAGACACAGTCAGTTCTAGAGACCTAGACCAATTGTCTTCCCACTCCCTCCTAGGCATTCTTCCCTTCTGTACTAGTTTATGCAGGCCAATGAGATGATGTCATCTTTTCATCCCTGGATTTAAAGGCTCCCAGTATCTCTACTGTCATTCCCATGGACCAGAAAATAGCTTAGAAGTAGAGCAGTGACACCAAGTGCTATAGGAGGATACAGAGAAGAGAGACATAATAAAAGGGTTAATAACATTGTTTAATCATTTTAATACTTATACCAGATTAAAATAGTGAATCTTTGGCCTGGATTTAAAAGCTGAGACTGGAGGAGAATCTTTCATAAAAACAGGCAGATTGATCCACAGCTTTGAGGCCCTGTGGCTAAAAGCTTGACCTTCCACCATTGTTTTATTAATCTGCAGAATCTTTTGTAAATCAGAAACCTTGTGGTCCTTATTGTGAGTTCTGGTTTGTATATAACAATAAGTTCAGATAGATTACCATTTAAAGCTTTGTATGCAAGAAGGAGAATTTTGAAATCAGACTTAGGTGTATCTGGAAGCCAGTATAAAGACCGAAACTGAAGTAGAGTATATTGTTAAGAAATAAATGATCTGATTAGAACAGAAAGTGTTTTAGAAACTTTAACATGTACTAGAAACTTAAGAAAATTAATTTTTTAGTGTACTTATTAAACATAAATTTCATTGCTTTAAATAAAAAGGATTTTAAGGACAAAATGGAATTGAAATTTCATCTTCCTGTATATGTTTATGATATTCTTTTTTCATTTGGAATCCCAAAATGTTTCCACTGAAGATCAAAATGAGCCCATTGACAATTCCCTGTAAAAGTTTGTATGGAACGTTCATCAGCATGTTCACAATTTGTTTCTTTTCCTTCTAAATATGTTAAGATTTTCCGGTTGAAGACTAGAATAAAGCTTTTATGTTTATGACACAATTTTATTTATAAATTCAAGGACTTTCAAATTGAAGATCTGAAATGTATCTAGTCGACCCTTGATATATGACCGGCCTGACATACGAACAACTTGATTTACGACCAACATCTTGCGTTACGACCTGAATGCGGTCACGTGTATCCACTTGCGCGATTGTAAACAAACAGCCGAGAGCATTAGTAAGCATCAGTCTGAGCCCATATACATGTGTTTGTGGACGTAATTTCGGTCAGTACAGTGATTTGTCTATATACAGGTAAAATTCTGTTACAACGAATATCTTTACAACGAAATTTTCATTACAGCGAAGTGTTTTATGGTCCCGACAGCTTCCCCATATGATGTGAGTCTGTAGAAATCTCGTTACTACAAAGTACATTCAGCAGATACTTTCATTACAACGAAGTGCCCTGAAGACCTTGAAATGCTTGAATGAATCATTCACAGAGCAGTTAATTCTGTACTGCAGCTCAGTTGTGCACAACAACCCCCCCAAACAGAAACACTGTAAATTTTTTTTCTTTCTTCTGACTTTCCTTGTAGTTTTTTTTTTTTGCCTTTTTTTATTTACTGCGATTTTCAGTGATACCTTTTACTTATTGCTCGTCAACATTTGAAAAACATCCATTGGAATTTAACTCATTGTCACCCTCCTATAGAAACGGCAGACACGAAAAAACGATAACAGTTCATATTAGAAAAAAAACTTTACATTTTTTGCAGCTCTCGATTGCGTCAAAAAGAAAAAAAGACGTTGCCAGTGAATTCGGAATTTCGCTATCGCTATCGACGCTGTCAACTTTCTTGAAAAACCGAGCAAAAAAAGAAGAAAAATCTTGGGTTGCAAAACGTATGTGAACTGCTGCATTTAAAGACGTCGAAAAAGCAGTTTTTATGTGGTTCAGTGATGCGCGTTCAAGAAACATTCCTATTAATGCGGCACTCATTCAACAAAATGTCAGGTTTGTAAACTCTCTTGGGACCTCTCCCAACTAGACGACACGCTGAAGAGCGACCCGAAGTCCAAACTCTGCGTCTATGGAAGACTGTTTATCTGTTGCTGGAGCAACAGCCGGCTCAAAGCTGTGCTGAGTCTCTCAGCCAAAGCAAACAGAAAAGATATCGATGGGTGATATGCAAGGAACATTGTAAATTCAGGTAACAGGTAACTTGATCACTGATCTGCTGTGTCTGTGTACAGCAGACTGGCAGATCACGCTACAATAAATGTGCCGTTCCTGTTTCAAGCTGAATAAAGTTGGTTTTGCTAAAGTACTGAGACTCAACCTCATGTTTTGGGGAGCAAGACAGGGACTTATAGCGCGACCCCGATCTTTTATGATTTGCTTCTGTGTCGCTTCACTGCAGTGCTATGAGTCTGTTGTTACCCTGCCCGGCAACGGACAAACAAGCTTCCACAGACGCGGCAATCACGCTTCAGGACGCACGTCAGCGTGTCGTTCCCATTGAGTGCATGGCAGCGCTTCAGCCATTGGATTTGGGCATCATTCGCACCTTGAAAGTGTATTATCGCAAGGAAATGCTGAGAAAAATTCTCGTCAGAATAACTTATAGGCAGGAGGAGATTAAAATTAACGCAAAAGATGCTATTGAAATGATTGCAAACGCCTGAGCGCAAGTTAAAGATAGCCTTTAAAAAACCTTCCATTTCATTCTCCTCCTTCTCCCTTCCTGCAGCCCAAAGATGTCAAATTAAATGGTGAGTACAGTATGAAATTGTTGTTTCTGGTAGGCTAGGCACTTTTTATAACTTTTTGGTTAGTACATTAGAAAAATTATTGGTGTTTTGGTAAATTATGCACATTATACAACCCTTTTTTATTATGAAAAGGTTAAGTAAGTGTTGCTGTGGGTGGTTCGGAACGCATTATGGGTATTTCCATTATTTCTTATGGGAAAAATAGTCTTGACTTACAACCAACTTGAGTTACAACCAGCCCTCGCGAACGAATTAAGTTTGTAAGTCAAGGGTCCACTGTACTTGTAAGCAGGTTTATGACATGATTTTTACATTTACAAACTCTAGAATCTGTTTTATACTGTGGCAATTACGCGGCACTGAAAAAAATCTATAAATGAGCTAATTATGTACATAATCAGGTTTTACTTGTGAAAATGTGATGGATAAAATCAGTCAAATTCACAGCAGCCATCCAAGGGTTATGAAATTTGTGTGACTTTTATGGGGACTAATTTTAAGGGTAAACCACTGAAGATTTGAAAGCTACACATCCACTTGCATATCTTCCTCTTCTTCCCCCAGAATTTTTTATTAATTTTAATTAAAAGCAAATAACAATACATAAAAACAAATCAAACTTAACAAAAGCAAAATTCAACCCAAAAGAAAGAGCAACAAAGCAAATCTTTGAAGTTACAAGGAAGAGTATACTTTTCCCCAATATAGAAGCTTATTTTAAAATGTTATTGATTAGATCCTGTCTCATTTTTAAAAAGTTTTGAACAGATTCTCTGAGTGAGAATTTGATTTTTACCAATTTCAAATAATACAGGACATCAGTTACCCACTGACTGAAAAGTGGTGGGTTGGGATTCTTCCAGTTGAGCAAGTCTAAGCGCTATTAGTAAGGTAAAGGAAATTACGATTTGTTTGTCCTTCTCCATTTTGAGCCTATCTGGGAGTACACCAAACACAGATCTTAATGGGCTATCTGGTAGGCATTCAAAGATTTTTGTCCAAAACAATGTTCATTTGGTACACGTCCAAAACGTGTAGTGCAGTGAGGCTGGAGCTAGATTGCAACATTCTCAGGTTGAATCTTGCACAGGAAACATTTAGAATAGTTTTAATCAAGGTAAATGCGCTTGATAAAAGATTTTAAGTTGAATAATTGAGTGCTTTGCACACACAGAGGTAGAGTGTATTCTGTGCATGGTTTCCTTCCACAGATTTTCTGAAATGTTAAGTGAAAGATCCTTTACCCATTGTGCCCTGGGTTAAAATTGAAGCTTAATTGCTTGTAGGATGTAAAAATATTATCAATGTACAAGTCTCTAAATTTTTTAATCCCATACATTTTCCAAACATTAAATGCTGTGTATGTTTGAGAGGATGGAAAAGAGTGCTTCTCATGTAAAGGTGCAACAGATGACAGCTTTTCTGTCTTAAAATACTTCCTACGTTGGTTCCATATTCCGAGTGAATAAAGGGCAATTGGATTATTAGTGTATTGACAATAATTTATATTTACTGGAGCATAGAGCAGGGAATATAAAGAAGTACTGCAATATTGTAATTCTATAGTAGACCAGGCTTGTATATGTTCATCAATTTGTGTCGATGTCCAGGGGCCTCATGTATAAACGGTGCATACATACAAAAATACGCAAGTTTTGCAAACTCGGCACTCAGCGTCAAAGCAGTGCTATTGTTCCAGTGTGGTTTCCCTTTATTTTTTTAGATCCACATCCCTGACGTGGCTTTAACAAATACACTGAAATTAACTGCATATTGTTTATTAGTTTAAGGCATCTGAATGTAATTAACCCGAAACAATATACAGAATTGCCAAACTATTCCAAATACCAAAGCTGCTTTAGCGTTGTTACTCTCAAGTATTTATCCCACTGTATCTGAGTGTGGAATCACAGCTCTACAGCAGCTGATCGGAAAGAGAATTATCAGTATACAGCATCAAGCACATGCTGCCTCAGCTATGTGCTATTTGAACTGCTCCCATACGGCAAACGCTTCAAAGCCTTTCCTATAGGGACCCTGCAGTTTAGAAACAGTTTCATCCCAAGAGCTATAAATGTACTCAATCAGTCCATCAATTGCTCCTTATAGAACTGTTTGTACCTATAAGTACAATTACCTCACTGTAAACTTTCAATACAGTTATAATATTGCACAACCTGAGCCACTTTATAAACCGCTTATTTACAAATGAAATCATTTTTAAGATGAAATGTAGCAGAATATGTTTTTTACATTATACAGATAAAATGTTAACATCCATATTGTTAATAATTAAACATGTGAGGACACAGTGGACAGCGATGAGCTGGCTCCCCATTCAGGGATTGTTCCTGCCTCGCGCTGTATTCTTGCAGGGACGGGCACGACACTGGATGGATAGATGTATAGAATTATTAAACATGTACTATGAAGATATTTCAATGTTCCTTAAAAGTTCTGAAGAATCGGCTTGACATCTATTACAGAGCTGATTGTGTGGCGATTGGGTACTTGGAGAAAGAAAACAAAGGACAGGAATTGAGGGTTAGTACGTTTGAAAGAGACAGTATTGCTGCAATAAATTATTTCTATCGAAGGTCGCACTCGGCGGAGCAAGCATCTTGCGTGAGGCAGGAACAATCTCTGGACGGGGCGCCAGCTCGTCACTATTACTGTGCCACCGTGTTCCCATGTTTAATAACATGCTTTAATTCTTATCATCATGAAAATGGTATCAAATATACATCTCAGTATTTCATTTATTCAGAGAGCTGTAATATCATGAATGTAATGGATTCTGTGTCATAGTGATTCACACATAGAGCACATAGAAGAACACATACAATACAAAGCATTTAACGTGCTACTTTAGTTATGATGGTATTTGAGAAACTAGTAAATTAAACGATTTTAAGATGAAGTTTATGATGTTCTATTTTAATGACAAAATAAACTGTGTGATTAAAGTGGAAATTTAGAGATTAAAGTTGACATTTCAAGCTTTTTTTGCCACTGTGTGTCTATTTCTTGTCATTTCTCTGTACCCTAATAAGCTTCCATATGACTCTCAGATGGTGGGCTATGACTCGCCTATTCACGGCGACTTTGATATCTGACAACTTCTTTTTTATTTTGGGCACTGTGCGACTTTGTAAACTTGAACTTTTGAGTTTTTCCAACACTCTATGTCACTCGATCAACTTCCTTTTGCTGTTTATACCACTGTTTAAACCAACAAATAGTAAGTTTTTCCTTGCTTCCACTTGTTATTTGCTGAAATTCTATTCCTCCCCGTGCTTTTACCATTGTCTTTTCACAGAACACTGAGCTTAAGGGCTATTTATATTGATTTGCATATTCAAAGAGGCGTAATTCTGGGAGAAGTTGGGGAGTTGCAGCAGGCACGTGCGTAGCAGAAGAATGTGAAAGTTGGCGTACACATAGATTCATGCATCTGGATTTGTTTTAGTGTGAATTCTACACATGGCATTATGCATGAGGCCCCAAAACTTTATGGCATGTATATTTGCCATCCAGTAATAAAACTGAAAGTAAGGTAGTGCCATGCCTCCTTCTGATTAGGTCCTTGTAGAGTTGCCCTTAGGATCTTAAAAAAAGATTTGTTAATGTACATGGGGATAGTTTAAAATAGAAAAAGAAGCTTGGGAAAGATGTTCATCTTAACAGTGTTGATTCTCGCTGCTAATGTGATGAATTACATATCTTTATTTTTTTCCATGAAGATAGCTGGCATGGGATTTTGTGTGTCAGATATATACAGTACCTTATCTTCTGAATATAGTGATATTTTAGTGAAATTCCCTTTAACTCTGATTCATTTCGAAAGTAAACAGTCAGTGGCTCAATGGTGATTGCAAAGAGAAATGGTGATACAAGACATCCTTGTTGAGTACCGCATTCTAGTTAGTAGTCCAAAATACTGTTTTTAATACAAACTGAAGCTTCTGGACTAGTATAAAGTAGTTTGATCCATGCACTTAAGTTTGGGCCAAACCCAAATTTGTGCAATGTGGTGCATAGGTAGTCCCATTCAACCATGTCAAATGTTTTTTCTGCATTTAAAGATAGTAAGATCTCTGGGGTGTTAGATTTAATGGGTGAAAATATTATATTAAACAAATGTCAAAGCTTAGACGTTAATTGTCTGCCTTTAATAAATCTGGTTTGGCCTTGTGATATTACAGAAGGAAGCAATTTCTCAATCCTTCTAGCTAGAAATTTGGAGAGTATCTTAACATCATTATTCATGAATGAGATTGGTCTGTATGATGAACATTTTAGTAAATCCTTATTTTTCATAGGAAATTAATGCTTGGTGAAAAGTTTGAAATAGAATTTTGTTGTCTTTAGCTTCAATAAACGTTGTTAATAATAGTGGAGCTAACTTATTTGAAAATTATTTACAAAATTCCAACCATCAGGGCCAGCTGCTTACCCACTCTGAAGTGTATTAATAGTGTCTAGTAATTCTAAGAGTGTAAGAGGTTTATCCAGTTGCAGAGCATTAACAGTATCTAGCTGTGGTATCTGTAATGAGTCAAAATTCTCATTAGATTGTGTTTTATCTTCTTTAGACTGAGTAGAACATAAGGACTTATAGTATTCTCTAAATGTGTGTGTGTATTTGTCTCCATAAAATAATCTGTTTTCTTGGATATGAATTCTGTTCGGTGCTCATCAGATAATGACAGGGGGTTAAGATGCCAGTTATGAGATGAGGGTGTAGGGCATAGTAAGTAGAACTCCGTAATCAGAGGAGCATGGTCAAAGATAACAATAGCATCGTACTTGCACTATTTGATAATGGCAAAAAGTTATAATCTATGAAGAAATAATCAATTCTTGAGTAACAATGATGAATTTGTGAAAAGAAAAAATATGTTCTAAAGTTAGGATTTAAAAACCTCCATTGGTCTGATATGTTCTGATCCATTACACACTGTGTAGTTATTTTTGAAAATTAAAGGTTATCGCTGCTGTAGTTCAAGACCTATCCAGATTTCAATTTAAAACACCTTTAAAGTCTTCAGCCATTATAATTTTATGAGTGATCATATTAGAAGTAGATGCAAATACATTTTGGATGAAATCTCAATCATCCATGTTAGGTGCATAAATATTTATCAGAATCACTTTAGTATTAACACTAGAATTACCAGAGCCTACGAAAAAACTCGTAGATGTGGCCCACCTTAAATCGCTTCTTAAAACCGTTCTCACCTCTCCGCCAGCGTCTTTTGTCATCTAAATGTACTGATAAAGACAAGCTGCCAGCAGCCGGCTATTCCATCCCCCCCACCGACTTGCATCTCCCAGCTCATGCCTCGATTGATTATCTGGGAGTGAAGTGGAGTTTTAGAGTGGAAATAATAGATTGTTATTTGGAAGACACGCATTTCTTATGTGTTACATTTTCTACAGTAATCTGTGTAAACACATTGTTAAAACAGAAACGTTTTTTATATTCTAGTAGCAAATGACAAAATGTAGGCATAAACTATATAATGTATGAAGCCTGAAGTCCAAATATCAAAGAAACACTTTCACAAAAGGTACAAAAAAAAGCCACCGCCAAAAAAAGCCACCTTAGTGTTTGACATTGACACTCATTAGCTATCGCTGCTTCCGTGGCGCAACAGTATCAGTCACTGACTGGGAATCAGAAGTTCGATCCTGCAGGACTCCCTTTTGAGAAGTGTTCTTATTTTCACTATTTTAGAATAAAAAGATACAATTGATTTCAGTCTGTAACAGCCGGTGTAATATATGATATTTGTAAAGGTTAGCTTTGTTTATTTTTTTTTAAATTCACTTTTCATTGTCTCAGTCGCGTTCAGGATCCTTCCCTACGCGCTATAGCTCTGCAGTGTATCACGATACATACGACCGCGTGTTTTTTTCCCCCAATATTGCCAGTCCCCACGTGTTGCTGTATGCTGTTTCTTTTGTACTCCAGGACATGCAGAGGAAAGCATAGTAAAGAGCAGTAACTTCAGCGCTATATGCAATCATCAGACACTCCCCATCTGACACTGCTGTTTTCACATAAAGATGTGCTATAGTTCTGCAGTGTACTTGTGGCTGCATTGTCGTACCAATGCTTGCGAACTGAAGTGTCTGCATGCACTTTTCGTGGCATTACACGTGTATTTTTTGAGCATGCCCGTGTCTTTCAAACACAGGAACATATGTTGATGTAAAAGTATAACAAAACAAGTGCTTATTTTATTCTAGACTATAACCGAAGCAAAAAGAAAGCAAGTTACAGTAGGCAGTTGATATGACAGCTTGCGTGGTAGAATGCTAAGAACTGCTGATTTCCATTCCGTGCTATATAACTGTTAACGTTGGAATCTGAAGACTGTCTTATTCAGTGTGCGCAAGAACATGCAGGTGGCCAGATGCTGCGTGCTACAACGCAGATTTTTAAAAAAGAAAGAGACAAATATATGTGACGTTTTGAAGAAATCATTTTATGACGCGAATAGTACCAATAAGAAAACATCGTTGAAGTAATGCAATATTATTTGAAAACGAACAGCGTCAGATCGGGTGTGAAGTTATACTGGCGCAGTTTGAGTCAGATCAGAAGCTGAATAAGCTGAACAAGCTCCAGTTCTGACTCTAAGTTAAAAAGCATGAATTAATCAACAGAAATAACCGCGATTGACATTTTAAACTTAACGATTTACAGTGCATACCAATTTATAAATTTAATGTCTGTTTGAGGAAAAAAAAAACATTTTCTCCAAAGCTGGGAATTGAACTCAGGTCTCTGTAAGCACAGTAGGGCAGCTGTGCTTCAAGTCAGCAAACCATAGCGTTAAGCCACCAAATGTGTTGTAGCATCCTTGAACCTTTTGTGAAAGTGTTTATTTGATGTTTGGACTTCAGGCCTCACAGATTCTATAGTTTTTGCCTACATTTTGTAACATTTATTACTAAAATATGAAAAAGTTTCTGTTTTAGCAATGTGTTTACACAGATTACTGTAGAAACGGAACATGCATGAAATGCATGTATTCCAAATAGCGATCTATTATTTCCATTCTAAAACTCCAGCAGTTCAGTCACTCCCAGGTAATGAAACAAGGCATGAGCTGGGAAAACTTAGTGAACGTTCTGCGACGGTGGGGGATGGAATAGCCGGCTGTTTGCTGCTCCTCTTAATCGGCACATTTCGAAGACAAAAGAGAGGTGAGAACGGTTTTAACCCTTTGCAGTCGTATTTAATTTTCAACGTCACGCTACATTAGTCGTAATTAATTATTGAAAAAACGCCAATAATTACAGCAGTTATTTTTTTCAAGCACGTAGGAATAACACAGGCCACTTTTCTCGACCAGGCGACTGTGCAAATCGGTCAGAAACTTGCAGGGCCACCAGCGGTGGCCTGACGACCTATAGCGCACTTTTTACTAAGGCCAGTTTTCTGGCCTAACGACCGCAAAGGGTTAAGGTGGGCCAGATCTACAAGTTTTTTCGTAGACTCTGGTAATTCTAGTGTTAAATAAATTGCCCATCACCATGACACATTTCCCTTCAGGATCACATATTACGTTTATTACGCTACAAATGGGATAGTTCTGTGAATCAAGATCTCAACACCACTGGTTTTCTTTGTATAGCTGGAGTGAAAAATTTGTCCAATCCAATCCCTTTGCAAGCAAAACTGGTCCTTACTCATTATGTGAGTCTCCTGTAAAAATACTACCTTGGCATTTAAATCTGTTACGTGAGTAAATTCTTTCTGTTTAATTCATGATTGAGACATTTGACATTCCAGCCCACAAAGTTCACTGTTTGGTCATAGAAACATTGCTTCTTCCCCCAGAAATTAAGACAATGACCTGAATGAAAGCCATTTCCATACTTTGCCTCTGATTAGACCCCTTCTGTTCCTCCAGTGTAGAAAGACAACCTAATACGAAGCCAGCGCTAATTTTGAAACCAACAGTCATCAGAGGCACTTGACAGCAATCCAAGATGGCTTATTTAAAACCACTTTCTTTTAAACTATCTTCTACCTGCTGCAACTGGTTATTGTTATGCCAGTCATAAGTATCCAAAGTAACTTCACTGGCGCACATCATAGACCTGGCCCATAGGCCTTTCTAGCCTAGTCAACCTCTTCAAAAAACTTGCTAGAAACTTCAAAGATGGTTTTAACAGTAGAATCCCTGAAGCCTACGAAAAAACTCGGAATCCCGACCCACCTTAAATTCCTTCACACCTCTCCATCAGCGTCTTTTGTTTTGTAAATGTGTTGATCAGCACAAGCAGCAAGCAGCCTACTAAACCCCAGCCCCAGTGTGAGGTGCCTGGAGTTGTATAGGGTAAATGATACAGTATATCATTATTTGAAATACATGCATTACATGTGTGTTCCGTGTCTAGAAGATCTGGGTAAGTGTAGGATGAACTGAAATGTAAGGCAAGAAATGCTGAACACATACCTAAAGCAGAAACTTTTTCCATGTTATACTAATAATGATGTGAAGTGTATAATATGTGAAGACTTTAGTCCAAATGTCAAATAAGCATGTGCGCTTTTATTCAAGAATATAACCAAAGTAAAAAAAAAAAAAACAATTTACATGTTGCTGTCAATAAGTTACAAACCCAAGCTCAAATGCCAATTGACAGAAGGCTAATACATATTCTTGGATGGTGCAGAAGTAAGTTACGGCTGCCTTAATACCCAAAGAGTTGCCGGTTTGAGAACGGACGCTCTGCGTTTTGAGTAGTGATCTGCTATCATTATTACTATAATATAATAAAAACATACATTTGATTTGAGTCTGAAAACACCCAGTCTAAATTTTTGGCTACTTCTAAAAGCTTTTTTTTTTTTTATTCAGTTTTATTCTCTCAGTGATGTTCACGTGGAACAACAAACTTGCCCCTCTCTCTCTGAGTTGATGCTGTTTATCTCTATTCTTTTCATAAGAGCAGCAGTGACCACAGTTGGTACTGTGGTTGATGCCTGCTCAGAACTATATGTTGTGCCGGCAATCAAAGATGTCCCGTGACTGCTATCAGACTGGACAAAGGCAGGACCGTAACATCAGACAGCTTCTTCACAGTGCTTTTGCTGGCTAATAGACTGCTGCACAGCAGCACAACTCTGCTTGACACCATAAAGTAAAATGGGACTTTCATCTGCAGCTATAGTCACTTTAGTACGTGAGCAACTCGCCACTCTAGTTTTTAGATTTGGCAGTGTCCTACTGACAGTGTATGCACCCAAAAAGAAAAAGCCTTTGATTTCAGTCTGTAACAGCTGGTGTAAAGTTTTGCTACCTGTAAAAGATATTGTTGAACGCGAGCAACTCTCACACAGATAAGGAGCCTTGGCTTGAGCTGGGAGAACTTTTTGCCCAAGTTGAGCTCCATTTGGGTGTTGGGGGGGATGGGATAGCAGGCTGCTTGTAGGCTTCAGGGATTATAGTGTTAAGCAGGTTGCATATGTATTTGAAGAATCTGTGAATAGAGCCTATGATTGTGACTCAGAGAATCTGCTAACAAAAAAGACAAACAAAATTGTGATTAACTCTAACAACAAGAATTACTAGAACTTAACTACCGGATAGTGTACTGCCACAAATATTCAGACTTGAAAGCAATTTGTGAATTGAAGGCGAGCTGCCACAAAATCTAGAAGAAAAAAAAAATTATATATTGAAGAACTGTTGCCAAATTTTTTAGTCAAAATTGAACAACTTGAAGGTGAGTTATTACCCAATTCTAGACTCAAAACTGTGTAACAACCTGTTGTACATCTTGGCAACACAGTAACGAAAGGCTACAAAATGGCAGTGTGACAAACTCAAAAATAAATTATAAAAATAATTTCTTCTGGTTCCAACGGAACATTATTAGAAAGCACTCACATTAGTATTCACCCAAGGCCAAAACTTTCCAAAGCCCCACAGTAAAGTAGCAAACAAAATTCCCCTAGTGAAAAAAAAATGTAATTGAATCAAACCAAATCATACCAACTGTTAAATGGGAGACCCACTTGGCTCCCAACATTTATGTTTTTTGTCTGATTCTTTCTGTACGTTGTACATTTTACATTGTTTATGTGCAAACACTCAGTATGCAAATAGGAAGTTATTTGGACAACGTACACGCTGCCTGAAGAAGGGGCCTCAGTTGCCTCAAAAGATTGCATATTGTAATCTGTTCTGTTAGCCAATAAAAGGTGTCATTTTGCTTGACTACTTACTGCATCCATCATGGCTAATACAGTACAACACCCTACTACCCTACAGATTATGTATTCTTGTAATTGAGATTACTGCTTGCATTGAATTAAAGAGACACAATTTAAAAGATCTGTTACTACAGAGTTCATCTGAGATCTAGGTGTAAAATATGACAGTACAGAGAAGAGGTTGTCAAGTTCACTCCTGGAGGGCTGCAGTGCCTATAGATTTTTGTTTCAAACCAGTTTCTAAATTAGGACCCATGTATTGCTACTAAAGCAAGTTTTGGTCAAGCAACATTTTTGTGTTTTATTTTAATTAACTCACTTGATAAGAACCCCAACACTTGATTATTGTATTCTCAAACAGATTCATTATTTTGAGTTACTTCTTGTTTTTCTAACCAGCTATCAAATTAACAATGAAACACAAGTAACAAAATAACTGACAGTTCAACAAATAACTTGATCTTAGTTTACACTTGTTTGTTTGTGTGTATTCCTCAAAAACTATCTCTTCAATTTAAACAATTGGAAAGAAAGAAAGAGAGAAAAAGTGAAGGATTGAAAACTACCAATCTGCTTCAGGTCAGAAATCAATAGTGCTGGTATACTTGGAACAGAAAAATCTACTTAATTCAATAATTATGAAATTTGGTTGTAGCAAAAAAACCTACAGACACTGAGGCCCTGAAGTTGAGTACCCCTGACAGGTCAGGTCAGGTTGGGGAGCATGCACTGGTACAGCGTGTTGCTGGACTCACCACATGACGAAACGACTCAGGATCTTAGTTGACAACCCCCCAGACAGACACGGAGTCCAGTCCCATCCTCAGGAAATGGCCCTCTATCTGCTGCAGCCAGGTGTCACATGGGTGTCCCCTTGGCCTGGTCCAGCAACTTAGTTCCTCAACAAGGAGAATCCTGCAAGCCGCATTATCCTCGAGAAATCGCACAAATTGGCTGTAGTGCCCATAACTGACGCTCCCTCACAATGTAGGTAATGTGCCTCATTCAGGACTCCATGAGCAACCGCTCATTCGACACAAAGTCATAACAGCAGTATCCAAGGATTCTCTAAGGAGACATTGTACCACAGTAGTCCTTGTCCGTCTCAGGTTACTGGATAGCATCCATGTCTCACAACTGTATAGCAAGACAGGAAGCACCAGGACTCTAAAGACTTGCACTTTCATCTTTTTGCATAGATATCGGGCTCACCACACACCCCTTTCCAGCGACCTCATGACCACCCATTCTCTCCCAATCTGTCTACTGACTTCATAGGAAGAGTCACCAGAGATATGAATGTCACTGCCAAGGTAAGTAAACCTCTCAACAATGTCGACAATCTCTCCGCCGACAGTTACACTGCAGGTGGCTGTGTCTAAGAGGTCACTAAAGGCCTGGATCTTGGATTTTATTAAGGACACTCTCAAGTCCTATACATTCAGACTCCTTACTTAGTCTCTCGAGAGCCCAGATCAGGGACTTCATTGACTCTGTGAAGATCACAGCATCGTCAGCAAAGTCAAGATCAGTGGCACAGTGGTAGTGCTGCTGCTTTGCAGTAAGGAGACTGTGGAAGATTGTGGGTTCGCTTCCCGGTTCCTCCCTGTGTGGATAGCGCTTTGAGTACTGAGAAAAGCGCTATATAAATGTAATGAATAATTATTATTATTTCTTCACCAACAGATGCCCAACAGCCGCTGAACCCCACGACCCTGCCCAACTCCCAACATGCATTGAACAGAGTAGTAGCAAGAACACACCCCTGATGAACCCCAGAATCAACTGGGAAAATGCAGAGGTTCTGCCTCCACTCTGCACGGCAATCACAGTACCAGTGTACAGGCTGGCCAAAATATCCAGCCAACCTTGAGGGGATCCCGCAAAGTCTGAGGAAGTCCCACAGGGCAGCTCAACAAACTGAGTTGAACACTTTATGAAAATCGACAAAGGCTACAAAGAAATTCTGCTGATATTTGGTGTTTGTGCTCCATGAGAACCCTCAGCGCCAGGATGTGGTCGATGGTAAACTTCTGACGCATGAAACCAGACTGCTCCGGTTGCTGATAGGTGAGCAAGTGATCAGAGAGCAGTGTTGTTCCCCTGTAGTTGCCACAATCCAGGCGATCACCCTTTCCAGGGTGAAAATCAGTCTTGAAGTAAACAAAACTTCAAAAACACAGAAAAAGATTTGGGGACCGTCCCCATATATTGTCGTCCAGACAATAATAAAGAAACTGATTCATAACTTCTAAAGAATGACAAACACTTTACTAAACACACATAGTAATGGCGTTTTTATATGACAAGGAATGATGGGACAGGAAATGGTTGACAGGAAATGGTTGTCAGGAAGTGACGATTGAAGACAGGAAGCGGAACCAATGTCATCAGGAGTCGACAGAAGTGAAGGATTGTGGAACCGGAAGTGATGTCATTGGGATTGACCAGAAGTGACGTCATCACGGCCATTTTGAACCCGGAAATGGAGATCCTTATTTTTCTTCTGACTTTCTGTAGAATGAGAGAGATTCAGGTAAGTACCACATCATGACCCTCTGTCTTGCAATAATTCACTCACCTTTAGGCTCTTTGACTGTCCTCCAACTCGCACGTGTGTGATACCAGATAGGGATGACAAGTCCCATTTACCAGTCAGTTGGGATGCCGCCAGTCTCCCAAATGGAAGCAAAGATTATGCAATGGCAGGAGGACAGCCTTACCACCATCCTGGAGAAGTTCACCCTGGATACCACCGATCCCTGCAGCGATCCCAACCCTCAGGTGGTTCACCACCTGTGCAATCTCAGTGATATTGGGTGGTTCACAGCTAATTGGAGGAATTAGCCTCAAGGACCATGGACCCAGAGACATCCAACGTCCTAGCAGGAGGATCAGCTTTAAACAGCTGCTCAAAGTAGCCAGCCCAGTGGGTCACACCCCTGACACAGATGTAAAATGTTCATGTCTGGATGTTACTTACTTTTAATAGTAAATGTTAGGATTCTTGGGTGCACGATGGAATGTGCAGTTCTATTATCTTTTTTTGTATTTTGACATTGAAATGTCATTCATTGATGATGTCATCAACATGCATTGTTGTTTGTGCTTTGAAATGTTATTATGCATTGAACATTATTTGTTATGCTATTTTCATCAATAATATGTTTTTTTAATATAATAATGACTTCTACCAAAAATTCGCTTTTCTGTATTTCTTTTCTATACAGTATATATATATATATATATATATATATATATATATATATATATATATATATATATATATATATATATACATAACATTAAGTAACAAATCTTTTGCATAACCAAGGCTATGTTGTTTGCAGTGATGATGTTGATTGTGGTGCATGTGAACTGACATTTCACTACTTGCGATGTGATTGCACTTTTCCACCCAATATTTAAAAAGCACTTGTTTTTGTTTCTATTCACTCACTCCTTCAGAAAAATAACGATGAAATTGCATTACTCTAATACAAACCACCAACAGGTTTCAGTATGTAGCTTTCTGGAGACTTTTTTTTGGTTCATTTTTTGTCCTTTAGAACCAGATTACCTTCTTCTAACCTTATTATTGCTTATGTGTTTGTTTTTTATTTGTGTTTGTCAGCTGTACTGATTAATGGTGGTTTCAGAGACAATGATAGATAGGAGCCCCACACTGCCATTATTATCACACAGAATGGGATGTACACACTGTGTGCGTGTGTATTGTTAACATGACTACTTCCTCATGTGGAATAAGATAATTGTGTGTGTGAACCAATTCACCACCCTACCACAGACCAGCACTGCAGCACTTATTAGCTCAGAGAACAGATGGCAGAATGATATCATGACAGTTCTCCCCATACATCTTGAACACTGTCAGTATCATGGTGTCAGCAATTTCCATCAGTTTCTGCTATCCACTATCAAGCTCTTCAGCATCACTGAGACCAAGGCAGCTAATAATGGCAGTGTGGGGCTCCTATCTATCATTGTCTCTGAAACCACCATCTTTCTTGAAAACTTCCACTGGCTTGTCAAAGGGTGCACTCCTCTTCCTTGTTGGAAGTGCTGCTGTCACTCAAATATCTAGCCCTATCCGACCACTTACAGATTCTTTCCTTCCCTTCCAGCTTATAAGCAGTTGTCTTACAATTGCTGTAATACTTTCTTGCAAACCCAGGAAGAACACTGTAGTAACAATACACCACATTTTTAAGAATGATTTTCAGGGACTGTACACAAATATGATTTTAAGGCCTTCAGTAGATCTAAAGATTTAATTAATGGGTTTCAGACATCTCACCCAGGAAGCCATGTGTTTTGCATCTTGCCCGCACTCTCTTGGTGCAGGAAATTATTTTGAATTAAGTTACAGAATCTAGCATGGTTCTATTCAAAATACTAATCTCACTCTATTGTATCCTCTGTCCTTGACACATATTCTACTGGATATCAAGATTTACTGTGTTGTCTCTACAGTGTGGGATATCATTTGAATGTCATCCTCTTATTATCTATTTCTGAGTTATCCAAAATGTACACTCATCCTAATGATTATTTAAATGTATATGCCATCATTACCTTGCTATTTTACTCTGAATTTTGTCTAACCATCCTGTATTTTTAATGGTTTAGGGATAAGCTTTTTTATGTGACATTTGTTAAAAAACAAAGGAGAGCATATCTCAACCTGCTTTGGCTTCCCTGCACTGGCTTCCAGTACAGTATAGGGTGAATTTGAAGATTTTAATTATTTGTGTATAAGGCACTGTATGGGTGTGCTTCTTCATATATTGCTGAGCTTCTTATCCCATATCTGCCATACTGGTCTCTGGATTACTCTGCATTATAAAATTTGAGCTGCTTCCTCAATCTACAGTTTTAAGTCTTAATTGAAAACATATTTTTATTAACTGGTTACTGGTTTCAAGTATGGTTGCATTTTTATAATGTTTTTAGATTTATGTACTAATGCTGTGTAGAGTTTTTTAGTTATTTAATTTTTAGCTTCTGTGAAGTATATTTGAGAAGATGACTCAGGCATAATTAGAATGTGTATATAAGAAGATGACTCAGGTGCCGCGGCGAGTGGCAGCCTTTCCAGCAGCTCTATCTATTTTTTTACTTGACATCCATCCATCCATTTCCCAACCCGCTGAATCCGAACACAGGGTCACGGGGGTCTGCTGGAGCCAATCCCAGCCAACACAGGGCACAAGGCAGGGAACCAATCCTGGGCAGGGTGCCAACCCACCGCAGGACACACACAAACACACCCACACACCAAGCACACACTAAGGCCAATTTAGAATCGCCAATCCACCTAACCTGCATGTCTTTGGACTGTGGGAGGAAACCGGAGCGCCCGGAGGAAACCCACGCAGACACGGGGAGAACATGCAAACTCCACGCAGGGAGGACCCGGGAATCGAACCCAGGTCCCCAGGTGTCCCAACTGCGAGGCAGCAGCGCTACCCACTGCGCCACCGTGCCGCCCTACTTGACATTTGTTTTCATATTTTTTTAATTTTTTTTTTGTAAATGACTGGTCAACTTGTAGTTGTGTTAAATATACTATATAAACAAAGCTGACTTGACTTATTGCAAGTTAGGGACTTTAACAAAATGTAGTTTTGCTTTAATACAGCTGTTGTTTTTCAGCATTTGATTGCAATCTTGGATTTTTCTTGTACAGGTGCTGGTCATAAAATTAGAATATCATGACAAAGTTGATTTATTTCTGTAATTCCATTCAAAAAGTGAAACTTATATATTAGATTCATTCATTACACACAGACTGATGTATTTCAAATGTTTATTTCTTTTAATGTTGATGATTATAACTGACAACTAATGAAAGTCCTAGATTCAGTATCTCGGAAAATTAGAATATCAATTAAGACCAATGCAAAAAAAGGATTTTTAGAAATGTTGGCCAACTGAAAGGTATGAACATGAAAAGTATGAGCATGTACAGCACTCAATATTTAGTTGGAGCTCCTTTGGCCTGGATTACTGCAGCAATGCGGCGTGGCATGGAGTCGATCAGTTAGTGTCACTGCTCAGGTGTTACGAGAGCCCATGTTGCTCTGATAGTGGCCTTCAGCTCTTCTGAATTGTTGGGTCTGGCATATTGCATCTTCCTCTTCACAATACCCCATAGATTTTCTATGGGGTTAAGGTCAGGCGAGTTTGCTGGCCAATCAAGAACAGGGATACCATGGTCCTTAAACCAGGTACTGGTAGCTTTGGCACTGTGTGCAGGTGCCAGGTCCTGTTGGAAAATGAAATCTGCATCTCCATAAAGTTCATCAGCAGCAGGAAGTATGAAGTGCTCTAAAACTTCCTGGTAGACGGCTGCATTGACCTTGGACCTCAGAAAACACAATGGACCAACACCAGCAGATGACATGGCATCCCAAACATTTCACTGACTGTGGAAATTTTACACTGGACCTCACGCAATGTGGATTCTGTGCCTCTCCTCTCTTCCTCCAGACTCTGGGACCTT
Source organism: Erpetoichthys calabaricus (assembly GCF_900747795.2). Lineage (NCBI taxonomy): Eukaryota > Metazoa > Chordata > Cladistia > Polypteriformes > Polypteridae > Erpetoichthys > Erpetoichthys calabaricus. The sequence goes on from NC_041399.2 coordinate 158,950,677, forward strand.
GGTTTCCAAAGGAAATGCAAAATTTACTTTCATCAGAGAACATAACTTTGGACCACTCAGCATCAGTCCAAAGACGAGACGCTTCTGACGCTGTCTCTTGTTCAAGAGTGGCTCGACACAAGGAATGCGACAGCTGAAACCCATGTCTTGCATACGTCTGTGCGTGGTGGTTCTTGAAGCACTGACTCCAGCTGCAGTCCACTCTTTGTGAATCTCCCCCACATTTTCACAATCCTCTCCAGGGTGCGGTTATCCCTATTGCTTGTACACTTTTTTCTACCACATCTTGTCCTTCCCTTCGCCTCTCTATTAATGTGCTTGGACACAGAGCTCTGTGAACAGCCAGCCTCTTTAGCAATGACCTTTTGTGTCTTGCCCTCCTTGTTCATGATTGTGTAGCCTATAGAAGTAGACTGAGAGACCATTTAAAGGCTTTTGCAGGTGTTTTGAGTTAATTAGCTGATTAGAGTGTGGCACCAGGTGTCTTCAATATTGAACCTTTTCACAATATTCTAATTTTCTGTGATACTGAATTTGGGACTTTCATTAGTTGTCAGTTATAATCATCAACATTAAAAGAAATAAACATTTGAAATACATCAGTCTGTGTGTAATGAATGAATCTAATATACAAGTTTCACTTTTTGAATGGAATTACTGAAATAATTCAACTTTGTCATGATATTCTAATTTTATGACCTGCACCTAAAAAGTGCTTCGTTTTCTGAAACTCAAGAAAGGAAATGGGGGAATGAATAGGAAATATAAAAAGGTGTACAAAATCATCACAGTATTGTATAAACATTAATTATTTAATTGCTTTCAAAACCCAAATAAAAAGACTATAATGCAAACATTAAAACAGCTTCTGTACTTTGCTTACTAAGTTAGTATTTTGTAAAAAAAAGGGGAAGGAATAGTAGGTACTAAAAAAGAAAAAAACACTAGTATAATATGGTACAGTATCTATACTTCTGCCTTTCAAAACCTCAAGAATGAAAAGAAGATTAGTAGTACTGAATGTCATCTTCTGAAATTTCCATTTTATTGTGGCATTGAAACAAGTACGATAAATATAAGATGCTTTTTATATATATTTATAAAACACAAGGGGAATAAATTAATTGAATGCAAAGTCAAAAGCACATCCGGTAAAAGTTCAGAACTAGATGGAACAGAAAAAGAAACAAGGGAATCTTCTGCTGAATATACAAGCCATTTATTTAAAAAATATATCAAAGAGAAAAAATGTAAAATAATGTAATACATATTTTAAATGATATATATTTTGTTCTAATTTACATATACTCATAATACTTTATTTAAAAAAGAGTGCTCTGTTGTAAATTTGTCATGTCATAAAACTGCGCTATTCTCTTTTACTTACATCATAACTATTGCTATACTATTATGTCCTTTTAACAAAGAAACAGTCCAGAAACTTTGTTGATGCAGACATTTTAAATTAGATATGAAACATTTTAACAGATATTTTAATTATGAGTCACACAATCAAAAATACTGGGACGGGCAAACTCATGTAATAAATAAACACTGCCTCCAACAGACGGCAAAACGTTTATGTCTATTCCAGTCACCACACAAAATGCAGATTCCATGCATTCACAATGGCAATTTAAAAAAAAGAAAATAAAATAAAAAATAGAGATTGTAGGCAGTGTACAGTGCCTAAAAATAGTATTCAACCCCTTGGAAGTGTTGGCATTTTATTCATATACAACATTGAATCACGGTGGAGTTCATTTTGCTTTTTTGATACTGATCAACAGAAAAAGACTCCTTAATGTCAAAATGAAAACATATCTCTGGAAAGTGATCTACATTTATTACAAATATAAAACACAAAATAAGTAAGGTCACATAAGTATTCAGCCTTTTGTGGCATACCTAAATTATCACTGGTGAAACCAATTGGTTTTAGAAGTCACATAATTAATTCAATGATGGTCTCCTGTCTGTAGTCAAGGTGTTTCAGTTGATTGTCCTATAAAGGCATCTTATCTGAAAGGTCCAGCTTGTGATGAGTCAATAATGTGGCATAACTTACACAATTGAAGAGAAAAAAACACTCCAGGCACCTCCCTAATAAGGTAATTGAAAAGCATAAGCCACAGGATGCAAACAAGAAAGTGTGCAAGTCTCTTAATACCCCTTGGAGTCCAGTTAAAATAATCTTTAGGAAAAGGAAAGATTGATTTAACTGTAAATCTGCCTTAAATCAGGCTGTCCACAAAAACTGAGTGATTGCACAAGAAGACCAGTGAAGGAAGGCCATCAAGAGACCTGTAAAGAGGTTACAAGCTACAGTTGCTGACAGCAGCAATTGTTGCTTGGCTGTTACAGTAATTGCTGCTTTATTGGACAGTGGAAAAGAGAAGAAATGTACATGACATTTCCACAAAAATTTACTGGAAGGCACATGGGAGACTACAAAGTCAGCTGGAAGAAGATGCTATGGTTTGATGAAACCAAAATTGAACTTTTTTGCCATCAGACTAGACACCATATTTGGCATTTGCCAAACACAGTGCATTAGCAAAAGCACACTGTCCTCACCCTGAATCATAATGAAGGCCCCATCATGCTGTGGGGATGGTTCTCTGCAGCAAGCCTCAGAGGCTTGTGAGGGTAAAGGGTAAACTTAATGCATCAAAATAAAGATTAGTTCTGGAGGAAAATCTGATGCAGTCCATAATAAACCTGCACCAGCAATACAAAAACCCCAGGCATGAAACAAAAGCTACACAAGAATAGTGTAGCTAAATAAAATAACAGTGTTACTGTTCAGGAGTGGCCAAGTCAGAGTTCATATCTAAATCCAATTGAGAATTTTTTCCTATACTCACGATTCCCATGCAACCTGGTAGAGGTAGTACAGTGTTGCAAAAAAGAAGAATGGAGAAACACTACAGTGTTCAGGGGCCTCATGCATAACACCGTGTGTAGAATTCTCACTAAAACATGGTGTACAGACAAAAAGAGAAATGTGTGTGCACACAAAAAATCTAGATGCACAAAACTGCGTATGCCAAGTTCCTGCCACTTCCCCTACAGCCCCACCCTGACCCATAATTTCACATATTTTAATATGCAAATGAATATAAATATCACCTTCCATTTGGTGTTTTGTTAAAAGAAAATGGCAAAGTCACATGCAAAAAAGGATTTCATCAAATGTGAAGTGGAGTCAAGGAAAAATGTACTATTTGTTGGCTTAAACAGTGGTATAAACAACAAGAGAAAATTGATGGGAGTGATACAGTGTGGCAGAAACACTCAAAAGTCAAATTTCAGAAAGCTGTGCAGTGCCTGAAACTAAAAAAAGACGTGGTCAGATATCAAAGTCGACGTAAAAAGCAAGTCGCATCATCTGTTTATTCTGTTTCAGACAATATTACAAAAGCTGACCCCCGTTCTGAGGATGCAGATCCATGCAGTGATGGTGCTGCTGCGCACCTCTGCCTCGGGAACCACCAGGTGACCTTCTGGCTCTTTACTGAAAGACATTGTGGTAGAGTCATAAAATGCAATAGTGGATGCTATAAGAGATGTGGCCAATTAACTTAGGAATACAAGGGTTGTACTATGTGATATTGATCAAAAATTAAATGAATTGGTTAAAAAATAAATGCTGCATCTGATGATATGTTTTTACATTCTTCTAAATACATTCAAAGGAAGTTGCAACGCTGTCCGATGCACAATGCGACACACTTTCTGTGGACTGTAAAGCAGCACATTAATAATATAGTGGAAATGCTTTCTATTTACATAACCAGATTCATTCTCTGAAGGTGCCTTTATAGCGTTGGCACCATGCGCCACAACGGAAGGGATTCTCTGCTCTTTACATGGCTCTTTTCTGATGACTTGCTATCCTTAAATGTACTGCTTGCCTTTTGCTGAACTATTGGAAAAAGCACCAGCTGCCATTTTTATATGTTCCCCAGCTATATATGATGTAAAGCCAGCTCAATCTTTTGGTGATTCATCCCTGGCTGATGTAACTTGTCCAGCACTGTTGCAATAGCAATGTGTGTGGACTTGACCTCTTTGAGTACATTTGGAAAACTGGACGGTGCTGCGAATAGTGCTTTCATGTTTCCTCACAGTGTAAGTAGAGAAAAGCCAAGCAAAATGACACCTTTTATTGGCTAACTAAAAATCTTACAATATGCAAGCTTTCGAGGCAATTCAGGCCCCTTCTTCAGGCAAGATGTAATACAGAAACTGGAGTTCCCTGTGTTTATATACACACTCTAGGACAAGAAACAACATTGGTAAATCTTTAAATGAGAAATTTTAAATGTAAAAAATTAATAGATTAATTCAGGTTAGGGTTAATTTAACAAGAGAGAGAAGAACAATGTATGGTCAAGATCTTTGGATAAGATAACTGTCCAACAAAGTCTTCTGAAGTTTGTAATGAGTTTTTCAAAACAATGTGGATCTGTAGACAGGTTGTCTGTCATTCTGAGAGATGTAAACAATCCTCATATCTGGCCATAAAACTCTTGTCTTTATTCAAGCCATGTTGTAATGTATTAAATTGTAGCATAAGGGCGCCATTTTGCTTGGCTTTTCTCTACATTCATAATGGCTAACACGGTACAACACCCTAGTACTACTCACAGTGTAAGGAAATTGGATGACAAGTGAATAATACCATCCTATTCAGATGGCATAGTGCAACTCAGTGATGACTGAGAAATACCTGATCAGTCAACAAGTTCACGTTGAAAAGCTCCTGTGAGTAAAAACCCAAGAGTGGACAGAACTTGCAAAGGAGCAGGTAGAGCACAATTCCTCAAAGTCTGCTTTTGTAAAGCCAGTGCCGGTTCAACACACAGCTCCAAGAGGATAGCACTTGAAAATCAAAATCAACTTAGAAGCCAGTCATCATCATCTCTAAATATGCTCTCTTTTCTAATTCTTACATTTGCAATGTCTTCTAACAATAGTAAAGCAGATATGATAGTTTGAATAATAGGCCATTCCATGCACCATTATATTGTTACAGAATTATTACAATAAAGTGAATTACATTTGTAAACAACATGCAGTTAATTTCACTGTACAGTGGAACCTCAGTTCACGAACGTCTCGGTACACGTACAAATCGGTTTATGACCAAAAAGTTCACCAAACTTTTGCTTTGGTTCACGACCACACACTCGGTATATGAACAAGCCAGGTTCCCTTTCGGTTTGTACATGTTCAGTCTCTCCCTGTGCATTTCCTGTGCAGCGAGCAAGAGAGAGAGCGAGAGAGTGAGAGCACGCGGCACACACACATGCACACACTCACAGGCAGCGCCAGAGAGAGCCGTGCACACACACAGGCAGCGCGCAAGAGAGAGCCGCGCACACACACACAGGCAGCGAGAGAGATAGAGCCGCGCACACACACAGGCAGAGAGAGAGAGAGCCGCGCGCACACACACAGGCAGAGAGAGAGAAAGCTGCGCACACACACAGGCAGCGCCAGAGAGAGACAGATGCGTACACACACAGGAACGCGAGAGAGAGGCGCGCAAACACACAGGAGCACGCTAGAGAGACACACACACACACACACACACAGGCGCTCCAGGCTCGCAAAAGAGAGAGAGAGAGAGAGCGAGCGAAAGAGAGAGGGAAGGACGCATAAGGTAGAGAAGGCTTGTTTTTGTTTTCAATTCTGTTTACAGTGATCGGTTCGTAGCCTGCATTGTTGCAATGTTACTTTTCTTGGTGGTTTATTAAATTACGGATTTTCAAATGTTCATTTTTTCCCCTGTGCTTAAAACTCATTAAAAAAAAAGTGTTTTTAGCGAGCGGTTCCTAGCACTATAGCGCAAACTATTGCAGTGTTAGTTTTCTCTGTTGTTCAAGGTTTTCTCAGTGTTATTCAATGTTTTTACATTCAGTTTACTATTACGCTATGCATTCTATGGTATAATTAACCATATTTGTGCTTAAAAATTAAAAAATATATATATTTACATACAGTTCGTATGGTCTGGAACAGATTAATTGTATTTACATACAATCCTATGGGGGAAATTGCTTCGGTTCACGACCAAATCGGTTTATGACCAGAGTTTTGGAACGAATTATGGTCGTGAACCGAGGTTCCACTGTATTTGATAAAACCCGCATCATAAATGTGAATCTAAAAAAGAAAAGCAGACCACAGAAACAGTAGCAGTGATTTGACACTGGGTGCCGCCAGTTTGCAAAACTGAGCAGAAACATGTGTACACAAGGTAGGGGGCTATCATGAAAATGTGTGTGGCTTTACAGCAAGTTTAGTTTTTATACATCTCAAAGAGGAAATGGGCATACACAACATGTTTGTGTGTATGCAACATTTATACATGAGGCCCAAGATGTGTAAACTTGAGGCTGTCATGGCTGCCAAAGGTGCATCTACTAAATATTAATCTGAAGAGGGTGAATATGCATGTAATCAATTATTTTGGGTTCACTTTGAGAGATCTGCTTTTATATTGACATGAAAGAGTCTTATGTTGATCAATGGCAAAAAAGCCAGATTAAATCCACTTAGATTCAGTTTTGTATAATAAAACATGAAAAATCCATTATAAGCACTGAGATGTGAAATAACAATGTTGTAAGTTCTGCACATGGTCCTCTTTAGAGTTCAGATGTATTTTAAAGAGTGATGCGTATGGCTATGCAGAGGTGTCATAAAACAGACATCAAACTTTAAGCACACTGAGATACGGATCTTCCTTCCTGGAGTGGGGCAAATGAGGAAGTGCCATTCTAACTTTAACAACACATATTGTCATCACTAAGTATCAAGTCCAAATTGAACACAGAGTATAATGGATGGATTTTAAACTAATAAATGTTAGGCAGCCTTAATACGCATGTTTTTTTTCTTAAAAAAAAGGGAAAAACAACAAAAAAGTACAAAACCAAAATGGGTGCTATAGAAGGAAGAAAGGTAGTCTGTATTTTAAGCAATGATCCTTAACATAATCATTAAGATAAACAATAATATTGAGGCTGCATTAAAATTAGTGATGCTGAAAGAGAGTTCAAATCATTAACACAGAGATGCCATTGGGGTTAAAAGTATGAAAGGAAGAAATCTTTATTTTATTTATCTGCTTTCTGAAAAATGCATGGCATTAGTTGGCAACTTTGAGGATAGGGTGAAAAAAAAGAAACAAAAAGAGAACCACTGAGTTACCATGATGGGTTGGTTTTGTCCTTGATGAACCCTTGATTTTTCAGAAACATGGAACCAAAGTAATGCTTTTGAATTTATGATAAAATCTCTTATATAATGCAGTTTTAATAGAAAAGTCAACGACTCTCAGCTAGCTCCCCTCTTATTGGCAACATTTACAGAAGCTAGAGACAACCAAATACTACCTCAAACATTTCGACAAGCATTAATCACCGTCTTTCCTAAACAAAATAAGGACTTGTTACAATGTGCATCATACAGACCAATTTCACTCCTGAATAATGATGTTAAGATACTCTCAAAAATCCTAGCTAGAAGGATGGAGAAAGTGCTGTCCTCGGTAATATCACAAGATCAAACTGGATTTATTAAAGGCCGACACCTATCTTCAAATCTCAGACGCTTGTTTAATGTTATATATTCACCAGCAAAATCAAACACCCCAGAGATATTACTATCATTAGACGCAGAAAAAGCATTTGATATGATTGAATGGAATTACCTTTTCACTGCATTGGAGAAATTTGGGTTTGGCCCGAATATTTGTGCTTGGATCAAACTACTGTATACCAATCCAGAAGCTTCAGTTTGTATTAATAACATTTGCTCATACTACTTTAAACTAGAACGTGGTACCAGACAAGGATGTCCCTTGTCGCCACTGTTGTTTGCAATCGCTATTGAACCACTGGCGGTTCACTGCCGAAATTCTTATCAGATAAAGGGGATTGTCAGAGAAGGACTGGAACAGAAAATTTCTCTATATGCAGATGATATGGTCTTATATATATCAGACCCAGAAAACACTGACCCTGCTGTTTTAACAGCACTAACAGAATTTCAAAAGATATCTGGTCTTAGAATTAATCTGAATAAAAGTATACTCTTTCCAGTGAATTCACAAGCATATAATATTAGATTAGACACCCTACCTTTTACCATAGCAGATCAGTTTAAATACCTAGGGGTAAATATCACAAGCAAACATAAAGCTCTTTATCAACAAAATTTTGGCGTCTGTATGGAAAAAATTAAGCAAGACTTGCATAGATGGTCAACCCTTCATCTTACTCTAGCCGGAAGAATTAACATTGTTAAGATGAATATCCTTCCTAAACTTCTCTTTTTATTTCAAAACATTCCAATATATATCAATAAATCATTTTTTAAACAGTTAGATTCAATAATAACCTCATTCATTTGGAACTCAAAACACCCACGTATCCGAAGAGCGACCCTACAAAGACCTCAGGCAGAAGGTGGCATGGCTTTACCTAATTTTCAGTTTTATTACTGGGCAGCAAACATACAAGCCATAAAAACCTGGACACAAATAAATGAACATACACAGGCTTGGTCTGCAATAGAAGTAAAATCCTGTAGTACTTCTTTATATTCCCTGCTCTGTTCTCCAATAAATGAAAGTTATCACAAATATACTAATAACCCAATTGTGCTTTACTCACTCAGAATATGGAACCAAATTAGAAAGCATTTTAAGATGGAAAATCTTTTATCAGTGGCACCTCTGCAAGAGAACCACCTCTTTTAACCTTCGCAAGTATATCCAGTTTTTAATACCTGGAAAAGTTTTGGGATTAAAATGCTCAGAGATCTTTATATAGACAACATATTTACATCTTTTGAACAATTACGTTCAAAATTCAACCTCCCAGCTACACATTTCTTTTACTATCTTTAAATTAGAAATTTTGTTAAACAGAAATTGCCCGATTTCCCCCACCTTGCACCCTCTACAATGCTGGAAAAAATACTACTCAATTTCGAGGAAACAAACGCTATTTCCGCAATATATAAAATCTTATTAGAGTCCCTACCTTTCAAAGATCCAAGAGGACATTGGGAAGAAGATCTCTTAATCAATATATCAGAAAAGGAGTGGAAGGTAGCAAAGCAGAGAATTCACTCGAGTTCTATATGTGCAAAGCATAGAATTATTCAACTAAAAATTATATATCGAGCCCATCTGTCTCGCTTAAAACTGTCCAAAATGTTTCCAGGGCAGGATCCAACCTGCGAGTGCTGCAACCAAGCTCCTGCCTCACTGGGTCACATGTGTTGGGCCTGCACCAAACTAACATCATTTTGGACAAAAATTTTTAAGTGCCTCTCAGACAGCCTTGGTATCACAATCCCTCCTAACCCACTAACAGCTGTGTTCGGTGTTCTTCCAGATGGACTTGAATTGGAGAAGGACAAGCAAACTGTGATTGCATTCACTACACTTTTGGCACGCAGACTTTTTTTGTTAAATTGGAAGAATCCTAATTCTCCTCTTATAAGTCAGTGGGAAACCGATGTTTTATATTATTTGAAATTGGAAAAAATCAAATTTTCAGTTAGAGGATCTGTACAAAATTTTTTCAAAACATGGCAGGATTTAATCAATATTATTTTAGAATAAGAGAAATAACTATTATTGCATTTAACTCCCTTCTCCATCTCTTATTTACATAGATATTTACTTCTCCCTTTCTTTTGTTTAATGTTGCCTTATTAAAAAGCCTTAAGCAATTTTCCTTTAGCTAAGCTCTCCTTCTCAGGGGTGGGGTTTGATTAGTCTTCAAATTTGTTGGGTTATAAATTGATCTGTTTGTATGGAATGATTACAATGAAATTAATAAAATAAAAATATCAAAAAAAAAGAAAAGGAAAAAAAAAAAAAGAAAAGTCAACGACTGATTATGGAGCCTTTGTCTGAACATCCAAAAGACATATTGTATTTGCCTGATAAATTTAAAATAGTATGTTTTAGACCAAAAACCAAAACATTTTGGGGGATTTTTTAACAGTAAAGCCACATGTAAAATCTAAATTTTTAATGTCTAATTTAAAGTTTTGGAACAAAGACAAGCTAGAATAAATAATAAACAAAGTCTTTTGGACAAAAGAAAAATCCATTTTAAAAACCTTAAAAAATCTAAATTAATTCATGGTTGTAAATAAAGAGAATTGCTTTCTCTATAATTCCTTCTGCATATTTGAAGAGATAAACTACATTTGGGTTCTGGTGACATTTTTGGGAATGCATGTTTTACAAAGCTCAGTAAAAGTCACCAAAAGTTTAGCCTGTGGGTGATGGTTGGACGACCCTCAAGTTTGTTCCTGAACTGTCAGAAAATGTGGAAAGCATTTAGTAGCAGAGTATTTATGTACTTTGCAGAAACTCTGCTTGTAGTGTGGTGTCTTGGGAGGTTGCTGTTTTTCTTTTCCTTTAACGTAGGTGGCAAATTTGAGATACAGTCTATTCATAAGCCTCCAGGCGGTGGTATTCTCTCATGGTATCTCTAGGTATGATATTATCCACAACCTTATAAATTAATTAGATCTGATGTAAACAAAAAGAAAGATACACAATAATAAACCAGGCCTTGGACTTTGGAGCAACAGAGTATGGTGTTATGAATTTTGGTGGAAGAAATTAACACTTTGAACACGAGTTACGAGTTAAGTTGTATGTCACTGGGCCTGTCAAGGTGCAATGTATTACAGAACTCTTATGTTAGTATATAGCCACTACAGATACAGCTAACTTGCTGGTGAGTCTCAGTTTTCTACTATAATACTGCCATCTAGGGGACAGCCATAGAATTATTTATTTATTTATTTTTGGTAGATGCAACAGCTTGCAGAAAACAGTGTTATAAATAGACAGTTCGTAGTTATGTCATTGTGAAAAATGTATAAAGCTGCTGATGTTTTGGAACAACTAGATTTGTTGCAAGATGAATAGTTTGATGATAATGATACTGATAGACTTCCAACACTGATACAGATAGTTGCCCCAAAGTTGTTTCTTCATCACAAGTGTCAGGACAGCACTAAAGCAACATTGTGCCACTCACTGAGTGCAGACAGTCACCATCTACCAAATGTGTTGTGTGCAACAAGCATGGATAGCACAAGAAAACATGTTATATTTGGAGCACATGTGCTTCAAACCCTGCACTCTGCATGGTGCCATCCTTCGAGGACTTTCATTTAATTGCAGACTTTTAGTCATGTTGCTGGTCAAAATGAAGGAATTAACAGTTTCTTTACATTTTCCAGATGACATACTTCTGGAAGCATGGAGGTGTTTAGTGAGAGATGGCAGTGGAGTTTTTAACCAGATTGTTTAAAGCAATCTTGGAAAGTGAGAGGATGCCCGAGGACTGGAGAAGAATTGTACTGGTACCAGTTTTTAAAAATAAGGGGGATGTGTAGAACTGTAGTAACTATAGAGGAATAAAATTAATGAACCACAGCATGAAGTTATGAAAAAGAGTAGCGGAAGCTAGGTTAAGAAGGGAGGTGATGATTAGTGAGCAGCAGTATGGTTTCATGCCAGGAAAGAGCACTACAGATGTGACGTTTGCATTGAAGGTATTGGTGGAGAAGTATAGAGAAGGCCAGAAGGAGTTCCATTGTGCCTTTGAGGACTTAAGAGAACGCATATGACAGGGTGCCTAGAGAATATTTGTGTTACTGTGTGAGTACATCGCGAGAGGCAGAGAAGTATGTAAGAGTGGTACAGGATAAGTATGAGGGAAGTGTGACAGTGGTGAGGAGTGACAAATGCATTCAATGTAAAGGTGGAATTACATCAGAGATGAGCTTTGAGCCCTTTCTTATTTGCAATGGTGATGGACAGGTTGACAGATGAGACTAGGCAGGAGTCCCAATGACCTATGATGTTTGCGGATGACATTGTGATCTTTAGAGAGAATAGGGAGCAGGTCAAAGAGACCCTAGAGAGGTGGAGATATGGTCCACCTAGAGAGGAATGAAAATCAGTAGGAACAAGACCGAATACATATATGTGAATGAGAGGGTGGTCAGAGGAATGGTAAGAATGTAGGCAGTAGAGTTGGTGAAGGTGGGTTAGTTTAAATACCTGGGATCAATAGTACAGAGGAACGGGGAGTATGGAAAAGAGGTGAAACAGAGAGTGCAGGCAGGGTGGAGTGGGTGGAGAAGAGTGTCAGGAGTGATTTGTGACAGACGGGTACCAGCAAGAGTGAAAGGGAAGGTCTACAAGATGGTAGTGAGACCAGCTATGTTATATGGGTTGGACTGACCAAAAAGAAAGGAGACAGAGCAGGAGGTGGCAGACTTAAAGATGCTAAGTCTTGCATTGGGTGTGACAAGGATGGACAGGATTAGAAATGAGTACATTAGGGGTCATCTCAGGTTGGGAGACAAAGTCAGACAGGTGAGATAGCATTGGTTTGAACATGTGCAGAGGAGAGATAGTGGATATATTGGGAGAAGGATGGATGTCAAAATTTTATTGTTAGTGTAATAACATGAAAGAAGTTTATATTTTAGATATCTGTTCAACATTTCTTGTGTTTCTCGCATTTCCTGTCATCCGATCGTTGTAGACATGGAACACATATGAAATGCATGTGTTCCAAATAACAATATATTATTTACTCTATGCAACTCACAGGACCTCACGCAGAGATAAAGAAGACTTGAGCTGGGAGAACGCTCCGGTGGTTGGGGGGGGGGGGGGGGGGGGGGGGGGGGGGGGGGGGGGGGGGGGGGGGGGGGGGGGGGGGGGGGGGGGGGGGGTGGAATAGCAGGCTGCTTGCTGCTTGTGCAGATCGACACATTTACAAAACAAACAACGCTGTTGAAGAGGTGTAAACGGATTTAAGGTGGGCCGGGATTATGAGTTTTTTTCGTAGGCTTCAGGGATTCTAGTGTTAATGAGTCATTACTGATGCCTCAAGTTACTGATTAGCAGAATGCAATCCAGACAAAATGTAGTAGGTTTGGTATGAATTTATTATTATGATGCTCAGCATTTGTTTGAAAGTGCAGAGTTTGGGAACAACACCCAGGTGTGCATTCCCACCTATCCATATCCTTTCTATTGAATGACATCAGCTGAAGTCTAAAAAGGGGCAGTTTGGCTCCACACATTCCCTCTTGAGCAAAGAGGATTTTAATGAAAGGGATGTGTTGAAGGAAGGAGCGGAACTTTTCTTGCTATATTTTAAAAGTGTACTTTTACACAGAAATTATCAAGGCACTTTATTCCTTTTCACTTTATAAAACAGCTTGAAATGTTACTTTTATACTGAAAAATATACATTGCCTGTAATGATTTTGTATTTGCTTAAAAATTACCTGAATATTTCAATAATTATGTTAAGTACAAAAAATCTTTGCAGCATTGTCTATAGCCTTAGAAATGTTGATGTGGGATGTTGTTTGGCTATGCATGCTTTTGCTGATACAGTAAAAGGTAAGAAATGTATAATTCAAAACTGCTATCCTAATGCACATATGGTTTCATAAGATTCTAACTTATTACAAACATGTTGCATTGTTCTCCCCTGGTTCTGATGTCACAGATTTTGGACATACAGTGATCCCTCGCTATATCGCGCTTCGCCTTTCGCGGCTTCACTCTATCGCGGATTTTATATGTAAGCATATTTAAATATATATCGCAGATTTTTTGCTGGTTCGCGGATTTCTGAGGACAATGTGTCTTTTAATTTCTGGTACATGCTTCCTCAGTTGGTTTGCCCAGTTGATTTCATACAAGGGACTATTGGCAGATGGCTGAGAAGCTATCCAACTTACTTTTCTTTCTCTCTCTCTTGCGCTGACTATCTGTGATCCTGACGTAGGGGGTGTGAGCAGGGGGGCTGTTTGCACACCTAGATGATACGGACGCTCGTCTAAAAATGCTGAAAGATTATCTTCACGTTGCTACCTTCTGTGTGCAGCTTTTAAGTATGCTGCATGGTGCTTCGCATACTTAAAAGCTCAAAGGGCACGTATTGATTTTTGACTTTGTTTTTCTCTGTCTCTCTCTCTCTCTCTCTCTCTCTCTCTCTCTCTCTCCTGCTCCTGACGGAGGGGTGTGAGCTGCCGCCTTCAACAGCTTTGTGCCGGTGGTGCTTTGCATACTTAAAAACAAACAACCCTATTGATTTGTTTGCTTTCCTCTCTGTTTCCTTTGAAGAGGAAGATGTGTTTGCATTCTTTTAATTGTGAGACAGAACTGTCATCTCTGTCTTGTCATGGAGCACAGTTTAAACTTTTGAAAAAGAGAAATGTTTGTTTGCAGTGTTTGAATAACGTTCCTGTCTCTCTACAACCTCCTGTGTTTCTGCACAAATCTGTGACCCAAGCATGACAATATAAAAATAACCATATAAACATATGGTTTCTACTTCGCGGATTTTCTTATTTCGCGGGTGGCTCTGGAACGCAACCCCTGCGATGGAGGAGGGATTACTGTATTTCAGTTTTATGAACTCTGCATAATGTAAAAGTTGCCTTAGAAACAGGATCATGCATAAGTGTAGCTAAAGTATGTATGGTCAGACAGATGAAATAATTAAAATGGGGTGGGGGGGTCACTGCAAAGACAAAGGCCGCCTGGACACCATCTGCTTGATGTTCATCTGCTTATACAGCTTCATGACTATCCATGTTATATGGTGAATTGCTTTCATTTATGGCACAAGCTATTTGAATAATGCTTAAAGATTAAAATGTATTAAATCTGTTTTCCTGCTTGCACTTTGCTTTATTTTTCCGCTAGGGGCTGGGAACTGAGTTTTTTTCTCAGCTAGGTCAATCACAGGTAAGGAGAGACATCTAAAACATGAAAATTACAGTAATAGTCATAACTGGGTGAAGTCTGAAGGAATTATTGGCAGAAGGTAGTGGACTGTAGTCCTGGGTGCAAGTGAATTTGGATCTATGAACTATATATCAACAAAGGATGGTAAATGTAAGAATACACAAATAAAAGGATTGACAGAGGTTAGACATTATTCTCTGGTTTTACAATTAAAAGAATCTGCATTTGAAAAGGGGTTTATGTTTTGAGGAGGGGTGTCCCAAAAAGCCTTTGCATAATAAAACAAACTATTAAACCTTTGGGTGGGTATTAATAAAGACAGAAATAGTGTTAGCATGGTATCACATAATAACACTGAGGCAAGAAATGGAAGTAGAGAAAGGACAGGAAATGGTGATCCAGTTATTATTTATGTTCCTGCCCCGGCTGACAGTGGGAAAAGGTGTTAGGGGTAGCAGCAATAACAGGGACAGCAATGCAATGCAACAGTATGGATCAAGAGCCTACATTTTAACATGTACAGCATCCAATATGGTGTCAATATTTACTGATATAGCAAATCAGGATGTCTGCAAAAGCTGGTGATGCAACATATTGCATAAACAAACATAACATTAAAGGTATGTCCTTATCATATCAGTACTGACTGCACGCCAAGTTATTCTTTTGTATTTGTTAGCACAGAAATTAAAGGTAGTCATCTAGGTTTTGGAAAGCCTTTCCAATATGCTGTATTCCATGTGTCATATTCATCAATAAAATACGTGATTTGATTAAATATTTACAGTTTGTATATTACATGGATGTCACATTCTCTAATGCAGGTGCTTAATTGTTTGGTACTATGACAAGGTCATAGCCTGACCAAACTTATCTTATACCTTCCAAAGACATTCTGAAGTATTGGATGGCATTATAAAACAAATTTAATCAAACTAAAAGTCTGTTAATTTACTTAAACTAAAAAAGAAGTAAATGCATTTACAAAAGCAAAGTGCTCTTGGCCTCTGCAGTAGTCAAAGATCAGGAAAGTATTAATGGCACCTTATAAGCAGAATCAGGGCTCCATGAGAAAAGTAGTGCTTCAGTTTCCCAAATGGACTCTTTAAAAAGTAGTGTAACAAACATGACTCATTTAGCAAAATGTCTTTAAAAGGTTTTTCCCCTTTTTAATTTGTTAATGTAGATGTAATGATTTTAAGAAGTCCACCAAAAAGAATAAACTAAAATGATTGAATACCCCATTGCTAATATAAGTGACAGAGAAATGTGCTTATAATATAATTGCTATTCCTTGAATGTTAAAGACATGACAGCAATGAAGATTTAATCATTAAAATGCAGCTCTCTTGTACTCTACATAGAGGGCTTTTTTTCTTCGTCAATCTATGTGTGGAAATCAAACTACATGATCAATATTATTGCACAGACAGCATGGATGAGAGATGTTTCTTAAAATATAGAGTCTATTCAAAAGTATTGAACATAAGAAAAATCCTATAACAGATTAAAAAATGTCATGGGGCCACACATTAATTTTCTTCCATAAACACAAAGTAAAATTTTGCTTTCTATAAAGGCAGGTATGATTTTAGGACAGAAATATTTTAATTTTAGTCATACATCCAAAATGAAATATTAAAGAATATCTAAATAGCACAATTTTAAAATGTTACCTAAATGCTGTTTGGGAATATGCATTTTATTTTAGAACGACAAAAATCTGAAACAAAAAATAATTACTCTTTCAAAATTTTTACCAAAAATTTAAAAGTATATTAGATAAACTCTATAACATTTGACAGGCTTACAAATCTTGTGACAGTTTTGGGTGCCAATGCATTTCAACGGCTAAAGAATGTGATCCTTCAGGAGATTTCACAACACTGTCCAAATTTGCAGCATGGAAGACAATACAATATTCCATTTGTTTGGCATAGTTGTAAGAAAAAGGAATAGAATTTATAGCATTTAAAAAATATATAAAAAATATGATTTTTACGTGACATGATTTTACTCAAAAATGCACTAAAATGCGGAGTATCGTTAAAGAGAAATTTCTAACCAGCTTAACTATGGGAAGAAAATGACACATCATATAAAGTTGATGAAAGTATGTAGGGTAAAGATAAATAATTTGAGAAACGTTTAAATTGTAAGAGTTATTTTGTTTTTATGTTTAAGGAATCTAAGCATTTTAATTTAATTAATTCTTTTATGGGTCCCCCACAGTTTTATTTTTTGTCACATATGACCAACAAAATTTTAGTACAAGAAAAAAAATTACTTTTTTACTTTTTAGTGTGTTTTTGAATAAAATCCTGTCCTTAAAAATCTTATTTTTTTATATATTTTTAACCACCCTAATGCCACACAATTCTCGGCACGTTACAAAAACCTTGACTTGGGTGGGAAAGTGATTTGACAGAAATGACATTAGTGACAAAGTGGAGTCAAACCTACGATCTTGAAGTGAAATGTAACATTCATTAATGTTCATTTCTAATTTCAAAAAATTCTAACCACCGTGAAACCTGACACGTCTAAAGTACTGGAAATGTGCGTTTGTCTATTTAAGAATGGAACTGTTAATCTTTCTGAGAAGTACTGTATTTGTGTATAAATTATGAAAAATTGGTAAAATTAAAAAACAATTAGTTTGTGTGCATTGATCTCAAACCTTTGATCATTTGATTGAATGTCCAACCCGCTAACTACTTGACCAGTACTGTTTAACTGTCATTTTGAAGTAATTTGACAAAATCTTAATATCAATTAAAATTATTTTTTTAATTAATTTGTCTACATTGGTCTTGAAAGTTCAACTGTTTGATCAGAAGTCCAACATGCTAACTACTTGACCAACACAGCTAATTTTTCATATATGTGTGTGTTGGCTAAAAGCACTACATATATGTGTATTCACTAAAAGCATAATATAAGGAAATGACAAGTTTAAATTTGATGTAATTAATGTGCAGATCCCGGGTCAAAACTGATGAAATATATTACACTGTTACCAGAGCTCAGCATGCATGCAAAGTTTGAAGGAAAACAATTCGGTAAAAATGGGTAAAAATTGATTTCAAAATTTGTCATTCAGAGTGGGCAAGTTATATTAAATCGTGTAAAAATATATTAATAAAAACACTTTATTATTTGTCTATGTTATTAGCAACATTTACTTTTATAAATTAAAGTAAACAATACTTTACTTGTATTCAAATAGGAATTGTGAAACAGTGAAAAGTGTGAAAGACTCTGAAACATTGTAAGTCTAGATTTTTAGGAATGTTGCTGTCTAGAATGTAGCTTTGCTGTACATGTTTTCGTGGATGGAGTAGTATCACGTGGATAATTTAGTGATGTTGCCTGGGTCACGAGATATGATACTATAAATATGGCAGCATTTCAGTCACTTATTTTCCCTTGCTGAACACGTTAACAAATCTCTCAAGAACTTTAGTGATAGTTTCAATACAGGTACACCCTGCTTTCAGGTTTTGAACTCCTTTTGCTCTTTAACACTAGAATCCCTGAAGCCTACAAAAAAAAAGTAAATTGCACATGCAGTTTGTCAGCATGCCCATGTCGATCAAACACAGGAAGCTCTACAGTCTACTTGTGACTTTACGCTGTAGGAAGATAATAAATAAATATAGGTAAACAAACATTCGATGTGGCTTTTATATTAGTAACATATAAATGTTTTTTACATAAAGACCATCAAAAACATGATCACAAATAGAACTTTGCATGATACCTTGTCATCCTCTGTAGGCCCTACTGTTTCATTGAAGGACATGTGTGTGGCAGATTCACTGGCAGAATGACGTCCAACCTTTTGCTGCATCTAAATCTTTCGCCTTTATGCCTGGTGCAGCTGCGTTGTTCTTATGTGTGACTGGATGTTTCTTGTAGGGAGGGCTTCTGTTCTCTTTCTCCAATGTAGAACCCTCATTCTCATCTGAGATCACCTCTGTTATACTACGTCTTTATTTGAAAACTAAAAGTGTCAGATCAGGAGGGAGCGTGAATGTGACTGAGAGAATAAAATAATAACAATAATAAAAAAAATGCCAATATTTAAAAGTACCATAAATTTACACCGGCTGTTAGAGACTCAGATAAAATGTATGTTTTTATTCTATAGTGGCGCAGTGGTAGTGCTGCTGCTTTGCAGTAAGGAGACTACGGAAGATTGTGGGTTCGCTTCCCGGTTCCTCCCTGTGTGGATAGCACTTTCAGTACTGAGAAAAGCGCTATATAAATGTAATGGATTATTATTATTATTATAATAATAACAATAAGAGCACCTCACTACTCAAAACAGTAAGTGTAGGAAGGACCTGAAATCGAACTCGCACCTTTTGATTATGAGACAGTAGCTCTTACCTCTGCACCAGCCAAGTCAGCATTGTCCCCTAATCCAATTTCTGTTTCTTTGGTTATATTCTTGAATAAAAGTGCACTTGTTTTGTTATACGTGTACCTTTAGTGAAAGTGTTTATTTGATATTTGGACTTCAGTCTTCACACATTATACACTTCATGTCAACATTTTGTCATTAGTACTATAACTTTCTATTTTAGTTATGTTTTCAACATTTGTTGCCTCGAATTTCCTGTCATCCGAAGTTTACTCAGATCGTTGTTTACGCGGAACACACATAAAATGAATGTATTCCAAATAACACTGTACTATTTATCCTATACAACTCCAGGCACCTCAAACCCAGATAAAGAGTCTTTAGCTGGGAGAACTTCAGCTGCGTCAGTGGGGGATGGAATAGCAGGCTGCTTGCTGCTAGTGGTGACTGACACATTTGCAAAACAAAGACGCTGATGAGACGCTGCAAAGGAATTTAAAATGGCACGGGATTATGACTTTTTTCGTAGGCTTCAGGGATTCTAGTGTTAATGCTGATATTTGCTTTGTCATTTGGTTTTGGTGTCTCATTTTCCTTGTCCGTACAATGTTGACCTCTGCCAGTCTTTTGACCATAGTTCTGTTGTGTGATTTTTATTTCCTGGTCTGAACTTTTTTCTCTCAATGATAATAAGATGGTTCATCTTGTAACAGATCCAGTTTGTATCATGTGAATTGCCACACTCAGTTTGCATTAGTTTTTGGCATTAACTATTTGAATAGTGCTTAGAGATTAAAACTTATTAAGCCTACTAATTTACTTGCACTTTTGAGTTATGTTCACTGTTGAGACTTCAAGCATTAGGTTATGATTGATATTATTTTTTTTTTGTGCAAATTTGACACCTAATTTTGCTTTCCTTTGTAAGAGTAAATAGGTTTTAGAGGTCACATAATTAAATTATGTTGTTACTTCCATTCTAGAGTGCTATTCTAAAATATTTATGATTATTTTGGGCCATTTGTGATTATGTTGCTAGGCAATCGGCCCAGAAGCATTTGGGTTTCATGTCCAAGTTCAAAGGTATTAATTCTTCCCAGACACTTCCTTCCTGTTCCAGTTAGTGGATAACCTAAAATGATGCTCTGTTTGCTTTTGCTTCATGATTTTTTGTTTTTTGTCCCATTTTCTTGTCTCGACTGAGGTCTTTAGTTAGCAGACAGGATTTATCAAAAAATAGGACACATTTTCATTTTTTATATGTGCTTGTCTTTTGATGCTTCTTCTCCTGGACATTTCTGTTACATTTTGCCAGGTTTACTCTCATAGTAAACCATAATGCTTGCCTGAACACCATCTGCTGATCTTTACTGACATAACTACTGGTTGTATGATAATTGCTACACTCTGTTTGCTTTTGTTTATTGCACTAGCTATTTGAATAATTCTCAATGATTAAAATTTATTAGGCCTGGCACTTTTGCTAGCTCCCTTCATAGCTAGGTCGGTCAAGGTTGAGGGAGGATGCTCCAACAGTAGGCTTTAATGACAGTTGTATCTGTGTGAAGTCTGAAGGAGCCATCTTAACAGAAAGTAGTGGACCATAGTCTGGGTGCAAGTGCAAAGGCTGATTAATGTAAAATTGGCGAAATCAAGTAGTGACAAAGGTTTAATAGTAAACTGTTGGTCCACATTAAAAAGTAACTGCTCATGTAAGAGATGGTAAATGTTTTGAGCAGACAGGTCCCCAAAAGCCTTTCCATGGTAAAACAGTAGTGTCGCCCCTATTTTTATCAAACCACTGAAGATGAAAAGAAGATACAGGAGAGTTTCCATCTTCAAAATCAATTACTCCAGATTTGTTGTTGCAACACAGGAAGTAGTGAAATAATATTTCTCTTCCTCTTGGTTCGGGGTTACTACAATAACTAGAAAACTATCCCGGCGTAGATGATGATTCAGGGCTGTTGATATGTAGTTGACAAAAGTTCAGTTCCTCGATTCTTGTTAAAAAATGAAGTTGCTGTTAAGGACTATTGCTGTTAGATGCTAAGACATCTGTTGTCTGTTTTGCAACCTTCTAGTTTTTTAAGCATTTCATAGACTTACAAAAAAAATCCATTACGTGCTTTTTAGGGTAATTGGTCAATACATAAAATGCATTCACCAACGTTATACATAGTTTGCAGTGCAATTTATTAAACATTCCCTAAGGGCATCCTAAACATCAATACTTTCTGCAGACCTGATCCTTCCATTATGTGTGTTTCAGACTCTAAACTGTCAACAATGTCAGTTTCTAATAATGGGAAAAAACTCTGTCAAAGTTCCTCTTCATGCTCTCCCTAGCATTACAATCATATTAGAGTCAATTGCTCGCATTAATGAATACATGAGAATATGTTTCTGCAAATTCATAGTTACTGTGTGGAAACAAGATTTTGATAATGAAAATTAATTGAGTTCTTTAATGCAACATTTTTTTAAACCAATTATATCTAGCTCAATATTTGCAAGTAGCTAGTAATGCACCACAATCTCCAAAAGTAAAATGGCCATTAACATATAATATTACCACAGGAAGAATACTTTACAGGAATATTGCGACTGGTTCCATGGAATGAATAGTCCCTTGTCCAATGCACTCAGATACAGTCCAGAGGCAGATGCCATCCAGATGCCCCTCTTTATACACAAAAGTCAATTGACTAAAATTGTCAGCCAGACATTCCCATATCTTCTAAGGTAATTCTCCTGTTTCTGGCATTAATATTAAGTTTGCTGTTTTAGTAAACAAATGAATAGTTTACTCATTAGCCACTAGGGAGGTCTAGGAAGTCAGTCGTGAACGGTCTTATACACTGAACTAGTCACCTTTTGTTAGTGCTTCGTCTTCAGTTTTCCTGCAGTTAAGGCCATATCTGTGTTCATACCATGATTCTGTGGTGATAATTAGTATTATGATCATTGTGATTGTTGCTTATTTCCTGTGGTTGTAAGTGAAATGTACAGGGACATTCCTCTTGGCAATGATACAGTTCAAAGAAGATTTCTAAAGCTTGGAAATTTCATATCAACTGAGATTGCAGATAGTGTTTCAAGAAATTTATGACATCATTAAAACCAATAAGATAGTTGTGTGTTCCCGGTTATTTGATACGGAAAAAGATGTTTTTTCTTGTGTTTGGTTTCTCTAAATGAATGCCCAAATGCAAAAACATTTATGAAGCTATAAAATCTTGACTTGATGAATTAGGAATTTCCTTTAACAACCTCTGTAGCATCACTGCCAATGGAGCATCCACGATACAGAGAAAGGTGAGCAGTGGTTTTGAGACTTTTCAGGAACAACTGCAGCAGTGAAGTTTTCGAATTGTATTGTTTTGTGCATCAGGAAGTTCTCATTTTTAAACCTGTTTGTAAAACAATGGAAGATGTTGAGGTTGTTGTAAAGGATTTAACAGTTTTTTTCCAACACTTTCTAGTTTCCTCAATTTGCAGTCGCAAGATTTCAAAAGCAGAATGTGTGAAAGAATTATGAGCTACAGTATTTAGAAACCGTACATGATGAACTTGGGTTAAGATATAAGTAAGCAACATTTTTCAGGAAGTTTACTTTCCTCTCAATCCAATTTCATCCATCCATCCATTTTCCAACCCGCTGAATCCGAACACAGGGTCACGGGGGTCTGCTGGAGCCAATCCCAGCCAACACAGGGCACAAGGCAGGGAACCAATCCTGGGCAGGGTGCCAACCCACCGCAGGACACACACAAACACACCCACACACCAAGCACACACTAGGGCCAATTTAGAATCGCCAATCCACCTAACCTGCATGTCTTTGGACTGTGGGAGGAAACCGGAGCGCCCGGAGGAAACCCACACAGACACAGGGAGAACATGCAAACTCCACACAGGGTGGACCCGGGAAGCGAACCCGGGTCTCCTAACTGCGAGGCAGCAGCGCTACCACTGCGCCACCGTGCTGCCCTCAATCCAATTTTCCAAACTTAATGTTAAACAAATTTGAATGTCCGTAAAATGTTCATCTTATTTTCCCTCTTTATCGACTGGTCAAAAATAAGATACTCTTTGATGGATCTCCATCAAGATCAGCATATGAAACATAAATTTCAGGAAAAGTATGTAACAGCTGAGAATTTCTCGTGATATTTTGAAGAATTGTGTCATCTATAAAGATCTCACATGTGTATCTTTCTTTGTTTTAACTATTTTTCTGAATACAGTGATGTTTGAAAGGACATTCTGCTTACTTCATTTCCTAAAATCTAAACACCATAACAAACTGAAGGATCAACATCTTTAAGCTGCTCTCCACTTAGCAATAGAGGAAAGAGGTGTGTAGTTTCCATTTAATAAACTTCTTTGACAGCAAGAGGTATGTACATTTTGATTTTATGATATATTTTTATAAACTTTTATATTTAAGTAATATTTAATATTGGAAATGCAAAACTCAGAAGTGTGGCAACAAGTCATCATTAGTGGCCATAAATGTCGCTACTGAATAGAATTTTCTGAGAACTCCTGCACTAGACTGTTTCAGTTGTGAAAATAGGTACTGATGCAACTGAATTTTAATCTATAATCTTATTTTCATTCTGTTTTCAGCCTCCTTGCTAAAATGTTCCCAAATGCTATCACTTGCCGAATTACACAAGAAAATAAATCTGGCTATACATCAATGGCAGTACTTTCAGTACCAGTAAGAACGGGCAGTAATTCATAGGGGGCATTATCCTCCTATATTGCGTATGAAATGCCAGAACCAGCGACTCCTTGTGCACCAGTGTGAGTCCAAGGCACTGAGAAACGATGAGCAGCATGCCTGAAGTCCATCATGCCTTTAGGTGGTAACAGAGAAGACTTTTCAAGTAATATGTGGCTATCTACTCCCCAGTATGATAGACAGTTGTATGAGGTGGGAGTGACTGGTCCAATTACTGCAAATCAGAGATCCATGAATGCAGGAACACTTAGAGCTGCTAGGAGGAATTCTGACAGGATGACCCCTGTAGCTCCCATTGTTCATTTCTGATACATTTGAAAGGTGGCTGGGTTCTGATGATGTAGTCCTAAGTGGGAACTTAAAAGACCCTCTTGACTATGTGGCAATTAAACTTAAGAGATGAGTAATCGAGTAATCGAGAAGAGTTCAGCTAACAGGAGGAAGTGAGGTGCTAGCAGGAAGAAAGGTTGAAGTAGTAGATAATAATAATAATAAGTTACAGTCTGGTGCGTGGGACAGTAAGGAGATGACAGCTCAAGGACCTGAGAGAGTGACAAGGAGTGTAAGGAGCTAGTAGCTGAGTGAGGTAGAGGGGGGCAAGGTTATGTAGGGCTTTGAAGGTGAGAAGCAGAATCTTGAATTTAATCCTTGATGGAACCGGTAACCAGTGAAGCTGGGAGAGAACAGGGGAGATGTTGAGCAAAATGCTTTATGTGGGTGAGGACTCTGGCTGCGGAGTTCTGAATATACAGTAGCATCCGTATAGATTTTGCAGGGAGGCCAATAAAGAGGGAATTACAGTAATCAGTATGAGACATTATGAAACAGTGAACCAGAGTTTGAGCATCATTAAAGGACAGAAATGGACGGAGGCGGGTAATGTTATGGAGATGATAGAATTAAATTTTGGAAAGAGACCAAATGTTAAGTTAAATGATGAATCAAACAAAATACCAAGATTTCTGACAACAGGAGCAGGTTTGACAAGTGTACCATCAAGAGAAATAGAGAAATTGGATGCCTTAGAAAGTTGGGATTTTGGACCTACCAGTAACACTCAGTTTTATTGGCATTAAGTTTGATAAAGTTATTTTCCATCCATAGCTTAAGAACAGTGATGCAGTCAGTGAGTGTGCTAGGAGGTGAATCTGTAGGGGAGTCTGTACTAAGATATAACTATTGTGACAGATTTGGTCACTCTTGACCCCTTGAACCCACAGACCACTCATTAGACACCAGGTAAAAGTCCAATAATTATTTATTTGGACACTAATAAAGTGCACAAAGCACCTACACTCCACAATACTCATAAACAATAACTATAATCAATAAACAATCACAATCCTCCACTCCCAGACGCGTTGCCACCCTTCCACCCAGCTCAGCTCGATGTCTGTGATTTCCCATAGTCCTTTTTTAGTCCTTGACCCTTTTTGTTCACCCCGGAAGCATGTCATTCCTCCTGTTGATGTGACTTGGATGTACTTCCGGGGCATAGGGCAAATAATCCTTGTTCCTCCCTGCAGCGTGCAGAGTTGGAGATAAAAATTGCATTGTCTAGGATTCCCTGCTGGCATTTGGGGAACCTCCATGTTGCAGGGAGGGCTCCACCTGGCGGCCTGGGGGTATTGGCCGGGATGAACGGCCGGCCACATATCATACTATATATCATCTGCATAACAGTGGAAGGTAAGGTCATATCTGCGAATAATCTGACCCAAAGGAAGGATATAAAGTAGAAAAAGTAATGGCCCATGGACTGAACCCTGAGGGACACCATGTGACACAGGTGAGGTGGAGGATTTATATTGGCTGAGTTTGACAAACTGTTGCCTATTAGAAATATATGATGTGAGCCATTGAAGGGCTAAGCCAGAGATGCCTACAGCAGAGAGATGTGACAGGAGGATTTCATGATTAACAGTGTCAAATGCTGCACTTAAGTCAAGAAGGAGAATATTAAGTGAACGGCAATCTGCAGACCGGAGAAGATCATTGACTACACGGAGAAGAGCTGTCTCAGTGCTGTGCTGTGTACAAAAGCCAGACTGAAAAGGCTCATAGAGTGTATTATCGAGAAGGAAAGCATGGAGTTGTGTAGCAACCACGCGTTCCATCACCTTAGCCAAAAAAGGGAGATTAGAGATAGGCCTGTAACTGGAGAGAAAGGAAGGATCCAGGTCAGGTTTTTTAAGGATTGGGGTAACTGCAGCAATTTTGAGGGCAGTAGGGACAGAACCTGAAATGAAGCATGCATTTACCAATGACGCAACAGGAATACTAATTATGGATGAGCATGTCTTAAGCAGAGAATTGGGGGCAGGATCAAGCAGACAGGAGGAGGAATTAGACTTATTAATAAGTTAAGAGATGGCAAGATAGTCAACAGGCGAGAAACAAGTGAGTCTTGATGATTGAGATGGCAAATCAGAATGAGTGAGTGATTGAGGTGTGATGGGGAAACTGTGATAGATTTGATCAATTAGATAGATTAGATAGATAAAAGATGGGGGCAATAGGAAAGGATTTTATTTATATCTGCCCCCTTATTTTTTTTGATTTTGGCTCCAAAGCCCTGAACCATTGTGTATTGTTATCTTTTAGTTATAATAGATTATTTCTTTTCTTTATATTGATGTTTTTTATGGGATTCTTTGGCGTTAGGATATACAGTGAGAGTGCCCCTTCAGGCCACGGATGTAAAAATATGATAAACCTTGATGCATTTTTCAAAATTTAGACTTTGCCTGCCTGTAGATATTGGCAAAAGATTATTACTTAGACCATTTTTCTGGAATTTTCTGATGATTAATTAACACTAAGTTTATATACTCCTGTCTATCCTCAGATATACTCATGTCTACCCTCTGATAACTGTGACCATAAACACTGCCTGCATTGTTTGGTCATGATAAGGAGAAGACATTTGGATTTTTTTTTATGAAATATGATTTAGTTTTTTAAGTTTTCGGCTGTTCAAATAAGATTACACTTACAGTAGATTACTGTGTTGCTCAGTTTGTGCCATCTCATTAAATGCAGTGTGCGTTTATTTTTTAACATAGTGCTCCTTTGCACACACCACATGTTTTGATATCATCAACTATTTTGAAGCATACCAGCCTGCAAAATTAATTACACTTAAGCATTGATTCAACTAAAGTACAGATGCACACCTAAAAGTACACCCCCAATTACTTGTTGTCAAGCAGTTTAGATGTTTGGAAATGAGTACTTTTTGTAATTTACTGTAATTGCTTTCTTCAACTACCTCTTGTGTCTTATGTGAAAATCACATAGCTTTTGGACTTTTACTTGTCTTGTTACTCTTTATCCGAATTTCTGTGATCAGAAAAAAGCTGTTAGGTTTATCAAAGCTAATCCACCTCAATGTACATCAACACTGTACCTATATATTGTGGAAATGTTACATTTATTGATCTCTACTTTATCTGAAAAAGAGAACTGTAGTGTGCAACACTTATAATAATAATAATAATAATAATATGTTCAATGGCCCCAGAAGATGGAAACTAAAACTTGCAGTGTACAGAAAGGTGGGGTACTGTCAACTCACATTACTATCATCTTGCGCTACTTCATGCTTGTGCTGCTCCTTAAGTATTTTGTGTTGCAGTCTTCTGCCCAATCTGCCACTTGGTTCTTATAGACAGGGCCAGTTCTGAACGGTGTCAATTTTGGGATATTGTGCTTTGACCTTCTCCCCACTGACAACATAGCCCAAATATTTTGCCTCTAATAACCCAAAAAAACACTTTTCAGAATTTATACAGAGTCTAGCTTCAGAATTAAGAACTGCCTGAACATTCAGTACATGTTCCTCCATGTAACAGAATAGAAGACAATATTATATAAGTAGGCGGCACTACAGGTATTGTAGGGTATGAAGACTTCATCCACAAGATACTGGAATGTTACTGGTGCCTCGTGCAAACCAAATGGAACGACATGAAATTGCCAATTTCCACTACGAATACTGAATGAAGTCTATTCCTTGTCAGATTCCATTAAGGAATTTGCCAATAGCCTTTGGTTATATCCAATGCAGTCAGGAAACAAGCTGTTTCGTTTGTTTCTTGTGGCATCGAGTAAGCATTGAAATGGGAAACCTAATTAAACCACAGGAATTTCCTGCAAAAAAGCACCAACATTTTGAAACGGGAGACCTAAATAAGCCACAGGAATTTGCTGCAAAAGCACCAACTTTTGTTTTGCTTCGGAACAAGAACTATGGGAACAGACCAGACATCTAAAACTTTCCTCGGTTACACCTAGTTCTATCATTTCTTTTGATCTGAAGCTCTACTTCTGCTTTTTTCCTCCAGGAGTCAATACGGGTGTTTCCTGACAATAACCATGTTTTGGTAACAATGTCACTCACAATCAGCGTGGTATGTCCAGGTCTCTCATCTACTACTTTAGGTATTGCCAGGACAGCTTGTCCAAGCTCATGCCATTGTTTTTATGTCAAATTGTTTCCCATATTCAATTTCGAATTGTTGTCATAGCAGTACCTGAGCTCACTGGAGTTAGGGTCAGGGTCCCTATACTTCCACATCTTTAATAAATTAACATGATATATCTTTTCGGTTGGTCAATGATTTGGATGTTTTACCAAATACTCAACAAGACTTTTTCTTTCCTTAATCTCATACAGTCCCTGCTACTGAGCTAATAATTTTTAATGAGATATAGGGACCAAAATCAAGTCTAATCTCCAAGATTAAACACACGGGGAGTCATGCCTTGATTATGCAGACTAGACTGTGTTGTCTGTGCATGTTCCATGGGTCTAATTAATATACTGTAGGTCTATTTTTGCTGAATCTGTTATTGGAAGGGAGCACATCAGATTCTCAACCTTCTATTACTATATCGAAAAGACCATAGGATTGTCTCCCATATATCAGTTCAAATTACAAAATAGTAATCCACATTGTAGTGGCTTATACAGTATACTGATGCTATGATGATGATAACAAGCCATGCTTTCCAGGAACTACTCACTAGAGACATGCCACAATGGCACTGTAATGGTGATGACCACAAAAAACAACATGGCACTGTAATATATTCAAAACAAAATGCAAAAGAAAATAACTTCATCAAAAATAAAATAATGGAGAAATTGAAAAGTGAAACTACATTCTCCATGACTCAAAACCATAATGAAAAGTTAAAAGGATAAAAGGAAACAAGCTACTAAATACTGCTCAAAATACCAATTCATAACACTAAGGCAATAAGTGTTGTATATGTCGAGAACAGGACAGGTGGCAGCTGAGTGCTGGTTATATTCTGTGATACCTTCACCACCCACTGCAAGACTTTGCAGTCTTGACCCAAGCCGAATAGGATGAGGGTGGACTCTATTATGCACCTGCATATGTTAGTGAGAATGAATATAGAAATCTAAACTTTTCTCTGGTGTCTGATGAAGCAAAGGCATTGATGAACACACATTATTCAATTACTTGTACAGTTTAGCCTACATTAGTGCAGGTCTACCTCCTTTTTCTTTTATGTTTAGTTCTTTTACTTTTCAACACTTCATGGCTAATGCCTACAATCTAAACTACCTTTGTGTTATTTTTTTCTTCTTAATACAAAGAATCCAATTCCTGTTGTTAATTCTTTATCTGTTCCATCTTCACATATAACTCTGAATGTCGCAATACTCTGAGCAAATGCTATACTAGGCCACCATACTTCACAGGCTCTAATTTACCTACTGGCAATTTATCCATAGATTATACTATACCTTAACCCCATGCTTAATAATTTCTGTGTGGGTGTTGTTCCTGAATTTAAGTTATATTTAAAAATACAAGAATAGTAAGCATAAACCATTATATTTTTTTCCACTTTTAGGTTAACTTGCCATTCTCCATTGCCATAATCAATAACATACAAAATCCATTAGTGACTGTTTGAAACCAGTCAAGTCGCTAAGATCCCTAATTAACTAATTAGTACCTTGTTATAGAGGTGAGCATTTAGTTGTTTTCATATCTCCTTTTTAATTGCTTTTAATACTCTATTCCTACAACACAAACATCAGTGCAATGGTAGGATGATTGTCTGTGCTGACATAAGTGGTCAATTGAGTGATATTGCATTGTTAGGAGCACGTCTGGGTGGTGTATGGGTAATACTGTGTTAAAGTTACAAAAGACTGTTTCTTTTTATTTTTACATTGACCTGTCAATAAAAACAGGTCAATGTAAAGTAACACTAACCTTAGTTAAGTTTGATGTTTGTGTTTAGATCAGTTTGAACAACACAGCATATCAAGGCAGGACCTGAGGATGAAAAAATACACAAAGTTAATTTAAAATCAGAAAGGAAAGTTTATATGTATGTAATTGTAGAAATAAAACTGTGAAAAATGATATAAAAAATTGTAAATATTTATCTAGTATACTGTAATATTGTGAATAGGACTGTTAAGTAATTAGTACAGAAGTTTTGTAACATCAAGTGCATTGTATTTAACTAAAAAGAATAAACTGTACTTTCTGTCCTATTTAAAATAAATTTTTGTAGCTAAGGACCATTATTATTTAAGCACAATTGTCTCTGGCCTACATTTCAAATCTGTTTTTTTCATTAACTTGTTTCATAATCTGGTGATATAAAGCAGCGGTTGGATGTTGCTAAAAGCAGCAGTTTTGTCTCTAGTTTGTCATCTGAACCCAAAGCTGTCACCTTTCCCTTTACTCTACTTAGGGTACACAAAACTAAAGTGTTTGGCAAACTTATTGCATGAATTTCAAGGACATTCCAGAGCAATTAACTCACACTTTTGCTATCAATTCCATTAGTCCTTACATTTAAAAGTAAGTAATTGATTCTGGATTTCAGCCAGTTTGATTTTACAGAGAGTGCCTTTTGGCCTTTCTGATTGCCTTTAAAAGGCTTATTGCATTTTCATGCTGTTGAAAACCAGTATGCTAAGTGAAGAAAAAAAAGATTAAGAATGTACTCTTTTTAGTAGATGTTATTGTTATTTTGCTGCTTTTAGGATGTTTTTCCTTTTTCTAAATGCTTTTCAACCTTGTCAGTGTATCATGTGTGTCCTATTAAAAATATTAAAAGGAAACCAATTACAGTAAATACCCTGCCCTGCTCACGTATGACAAAGGTTTTGTAATTGATTAAATATATATATATATATATATATATATATATATATATATATATATATATATATATATATATATATATATATATATACTCACACAAAGACACACACACAAATATATAAATAATGACACTATGGTTCTATACTGTTTATCTGTTCTCACTAATTGCTTTTTAAAAATGAAGAAAACATTTTTGGTTGTCTGTGCAATTTTTGCTTTGACCTTCACTGGGTAAAAAATACATTCCTTGAGCAATAGAAGAAAGCATATACTTCTAAACCAAATAAATTAGAATAGCTCTGTGTGTTGTCCTTCAAGAAGCCTATGTTCAAGTTGCACTAAGAATCACTTAACCTGTGATATCCATTTATATAAAAGGACACATTCCTGCAGGTGACTGACACAAAGTAACATGTTAGTTCTTATTTTTCCCAATCCAAGGTAGGTGTAAAAAAGTTTAAAACCTAGTGAAAATGACTCATTTGTACATTATGCATATGTGGGAGGCAGTCATCTTGTCAGCATATTAAGCTTATGAAAGTATTTTACCAGAACTTCACAATGTAAAAACATTTTGTTGTTGACAGAGCATTACCACAGGAAAAGTTTGCACCGAGAAAGCAATTTTTGTATCATCCAAAACATTATATATCTGCAGACTTTTATGTTTAATCTTCTCCAGCCCACATTATTTGTGAAGTTGTATACAAGAAGGGCATAATAACACTCAAAGATGAAACAATGGTATATATATATTTTTTTTCTAATTTTCATAAAAGAAAAAAAACAAACTTCTTATGTGTCACTTTTATCCTCACTTAATTTAATTGTAATTATTTTTAAAAGTTTCAAAAACACTAAAAATGGCACTGCAGTCGCTATTTAAGACAACACCACATCTAAGAGAATGGATAAAAACAATCCACACAAGTTTTCAAAAGGTGTTTTACACTATGAAAATAAACAGAGGCAGAGATAAACAGCTTTCTGGTTCCTGGTGCAAAATTACCAACTTGTTCATTAGTATGGAGAGATGTGGTATATGATGTGGTTCATTCACAAATTGAAGTCACTGATCTTCTTTAGGTTCACCACCTCCTGGACTGTTGAGGGAACACACAAATGCTTTACTTCCACCCTTGAAATAAAGCCATTGTAAGCTTAGCTGAATGGTCATGTTTTTGACAACATCTGTCCCCAAAACTTTTGTGTTATGTATGGGTATTTAATATGAATAAGGGCTAAAATGTGTAGCTTAATGTTTCATGTTGAGCTTATGAGTTTGTAATAAAAATTTACAATAGAACAAAATGTGTTTAATTTGTGAACATTCAAAGCATACAAATTAAATATTAACTAAATATTATTTTACATTGTACTATTTACATGGTAATTTCAAGGACTAAACAGTATGCAGTCATACAGTTTAATATGTTTATTGGGTATCACTTTAGATTAGGTGTACCTAATTATGCTGTACTTACCATGTATATATCTGTATAATTACAGATTAACTAGGTACAAGGTTATTACCATTACCAGTGTAATGCTAAAATTAAGTACTCAATTGTAATTGTTATTTCACAATTTTTATATGTACCTATATATATAAATTGTTAAATAACAATTACAATTAAGTGCTTAACAACATTACATTGTGTTACACAGTAAATACAACTTAAATACACCTAGTTACTCTGTAATTATACAAGTAATTACATGGTAAGTACACGGTAATTAGGGAGATCTAATCTAAAGTGATACCAAAATAACAAAGATGTGAATACAAACTGCATTGTAGGTAAGGCAATGCCACAATAAAATGTGAAAGAAAAATGAATTAAATAACACAAAACTGTAAAAGTTTCTACCTAAACTAAGGTCTGGCCACACAAAGTCTCTATCATGATTAGCAATTTGGTTGACATAACTACTTGTCTAAGATGAAAAACAGCTCCCAAGCACCAAAACACTTTTCCACTCACTTTCCTCTCTCTCTCTCTCTCTCAATCTGTTTGTATATATAGCAGCATTGTACATACTTACTAGTTAAACTCTTGCTCCAACTTATTTATTAACTACAAACTCAATGGGCCACTGGCAGAGAGTAGCTGTTAAATCTTATGAATGCGTTATTTCCTGGAAAATTTGCACAACTACTTTCAAGGATAGGAACGCTATCTGAAACATGTGGAAGCCTCCTACAACAGACCTTTCTGTCAATCCCAAGTACCCCTGTAATCTTAAGAATTTATTTATAATTAAAATGATAGACACCCTTAGAGACGTCCAAGACACCTAACCTACAAAATCCACAAAAGTACAATACAATACAATACAATAGAATTTATTTTTGTATAGCCCAAAATCACACAAGAAATGCCGCAATGGGCTTTAACCCTATGGACTTTAGCCCTGCCTTTTGACAGCCACCCAACCTTGACTCTCTAAGAACACAACGAAAAACTCCCAAAAAAAACCCTAGTAGGGAAGAAATAGAAGAAACCTTGGGAAAGGCAGTTCAACGAGAGACCCCTTTTCCAGGTAGGTTGGGATGTCAAAGTGGATGCAGTGGATGTCAAAAAGAAGGGGGTCAATACAATACAATACACAGAACAAAACAAAAGTAACCCCTCTACCCGACGATTCCTGTGATCCTCCAATAGAGATGACTTTATCTTAGGCAGGCAAAACAACCAAGTGCCACATTTGATCATCATTGTCTCGATGTTTGATTTGACCTGACGTGCTTTGTTTGGCTTGTAGAAAAAAACTGAAACAAAAACACCCAAACTGTAAAAAAAATAATGTTTGCACAACAAAAAAATTCTTAGTACCGATTTCCAATGTTTTTTTTTTGTTGTCGCAACTTTTTTATATACATAGTTATACTTACAGTCTGTTGAAAGAAATATTTAGTTGATCTAACATTAGAAAGTCTGTTGTTTTATGAAGTGCAACTAATTATGAGCAAACTTTTTTGAGTTGTGCCAACTTCTTTGTATTTTTATAACAAACTAAGAAAATATATGCATTTAATTCTAAAATTGTTGCTCTGTGAACAAAATGTTTTAAAGTTGAGCTAACAAAAAATACCACTGGAAATCCATACTGTATGAAATAAAAGGTTTTGCTATAAAACCAAAAGATTACAGTTAAGGAAAGTATTGTAAAGAAAATATGTGCTTTATTTTATATACTGCTCATCAGACCCAGCACCTGTAATTAGTCTTAATGGACCAAGTGAAGAAATGCAACACAAAATGCAAAACAATAAATAAAACAAGCGAATTCTGCCATCATTTTACCTTTTCAAACAAGGAGTAATAATGCATATTTAGCTTGAAAATTGTCAACAAAATCAGACAAACTCCAACTACATTAACACAGTTGTCGATTATTATTTCACCTCCCCATATACAAATTCCTGCATAAATGCCACACAATTTTTGAAAAACATGATGCTCTGAAAATAAGCTGAACATCAACCTTTAATTTACCATCTAAATATAATACAAATCTCAATGCCAAATCTTTGTTAGATTGTATCTTTGAAAATCCCCAAGGTCTTCAGTGAGTACTGTTTCTTCCAGTATGGTGGCCAAGATCATACACATCCGCAGTGTTGCCTGGATGTTATCATTCTCCATCATTTCAAAGATGCTCATTTTCACTCATCTGGTGTTGGGGCCTTCTGGATTTGTATTCTAGGAGGAAAAACAAAGAGGAAAATTAATTTAATGTGGTACCACATTAGACAATAATGTTTGTTGGACTGAGTGTGTGCTACAAGAAAGTTTTAAGTAAGAACCTATCATTGAAAGGATATATTCATCTTAAAATGATCTCTTTCTCAAATACATTTATGTAACAGAGTCTTTGGGAAACTGTTGCAGTACTATTGGTAATTTAATTTAGGTTTCATTTGACAGAGACACTAACATCAAAACACCAAGGATATCAAAATTCTACACTGTCTTGCTGAAACTAAAGTCTGATGTTGCAAAGGTTGAAATCAAGAAGCCTACCATATGATCATAAGCAGGTAATGGCCTTTTAGACTATGTAATACAATACAGTCTAGTCTGTGAGGTTATGTTTCTATACCTGGGGTGTCCAACTCCAATCCTGGAGGGCTACTATAGCTGCAGCTTTCATTCCAATCATCTTCTTAATTAGTGATCACTTTCTGATCTTAATTGACTTCTTTTCCCTTTATTTTAATGGCCTTGTTTTTTATGATACAGTCCACTGAATTGCTTCTTTTTTTTTTGAAATTGGAAAAAATCAAATGCTCAGTTAGGGGATCTGTACAGAATTTTTTCAAAACCTGGTAGGGTTTAATCAATGATATTTTAGAAAAAGAAGAATTTTCTTTTCCTTCTCCATTTATATTTTTGTGTGCCCTATTAAAATCAATTTAGGCATGTTTACAAGCCTTAAGTATTACTCCTTTGGCCATACTCTCCTTCTCAGGGGTGGGTTTGATTTGCTTTCAATCCTATTTTTTGTAAAAATTGATCTATATGTATGACATGATTACAATAAAATTAATAAAAAAAAATGAATTGCTTCTTATTTCTGTAAATAGCAGCCAAACAAAAATGAGTTGTGAAGTGAGCCAACAGACAACTAGCTAAATCAGGACCTCAAACTCGAATCAATTTCACTCCAACCAGTTTTGTTAATTACAAGTTGATTCTTCTTGTTATTTTAATCTGTTATTTAATTCCATGGCTTGTTGCTGCTCTCATTCTGCCAAAGCAGACATTTCTAAAACTATTGACTTTCTTTTTTCTAAGAGCATTGTCAAAATGCTGTTTGGACCTGAGCAGATCAACATTACAGAGACCTTCACCCTTCTTTATTTTCAGATATGGTATGATGGATGCAGGTCAGCTGGTCTTGTGTTGGCTCATTTTATATTTCATTATTGTTTAGATGCAAATTAAGGAAAAACAAAAAACAATTAAGCAGGCTGAGTCTTAAATAGTCAGCAATGAAAACCTGCAGCCACCGTGAGTTGGATAGCCTTGTTTTTTACAAGGTACATTGAAAAAGTTTCCATACTTTTATATTTTTGTTGTAAATGGTAAAGGTGGGAAGAGTAGCAATTGGTTATGTCTGAGAGTGTCCTGTGACTAGTTCTGTCTGGCATGCCGGCTGCCCTTGCAGTTTAGTATAAGAGTGTTGTCACCCTGTGGTGAAGATGGCTATGAAACGTATAAATTGCCGGGAGCACAAATTCATCTCCACATGTGTGCTCAGTATGATAAAGTTCTCTCTCGTATAAGTGGATTGAAATGTTCGAAAATGGCCATACTATTGTGACGGATGCACACCCTGATGTGAAAGCAGCAGTGCATCAGTGGCTACGCACTCAACCAAAAACATTTTTGATATTAAAAAACTGGTACGACACTGGGAAAATTGCATCGCTAAGGAAGGTGACTATATAGAAAAATAATGTAACTTGTTTTTTAAATTCGTAATAGAGTTTAAAAAGTGAAGAAACTTTTTGAACGACCCTCATAATATAACAAGTGTTAAGAGGAATCAAGACAGTATTACTGAAAATTCACCAAAGAGGTCTTTGTTATACATTCACACTCCCTAAGATACAGTGGCAAGACCCGTATAGCTGTAGCCCTCTTGTGAGATATTATATCTGTTGTCTGCAAGATGGAAGAACCATGAGATTTTCAACTAGCATGTTATTAGGTGCATTTCCAACAATGAATGAAATTTCATTTGTGAGTGTGTATAATCAGTTCTTTAGGCTGTATGATAATTCTGTTTCTCAAAATCTTTCTAAATGCTCAGCATTCATTGTATATGTAATTTTACTTAAATCTCCTGCTGTATCAAACTGAATAGTATGGTTTTAGACAGTCAACAGCAAGTTTAATATCTACTTATAGTTACCTGCTCAACAAGTTTCTGTATGAGACATTCATTCTACAAGGTTTCCTCTCTATGAACAATACAGTTTAATTAGGGTGGTAGAATGCATATCAAGAGATGTCAAGAAGGCAGTTTTGAGGTCAACACACTTTATTCTTTTGAATTTAGCAAAAACCTAAAGAGAGACATACAGAGAGAGAGAGAACATTTACAAACTTATTCTATGAAGTATTACAATACAGTAGAAAAGTTTCAGTCAAACTCTGCAGTGTGGAAATGGATATTTGCTTGTTGCTGCAGGAAGAGGCCAGTCCACCTTTCTTTGATGACAGAAACAGTTAACTGCCTATTGACTATTTCTCTTCTCGTTAGAGGGAATTTATTTTCCATTTTTGTATTCAACACAGACATGTCCATTACTTTTTTTTAAATTCACTTTCAAGGTATGCCCTCTCACACTCCGTTGTAGCATCATCCATATCAACAGGATTGTCTGGAAGAAAGTTAATATCTGATCTTCTTGGTTTCTTTTGATGAGCTTGGGAACTTCCACCTTCTCCAATGCTGAGTTTTGCACATCCTGCGTACATTAAGTGACCTAGGATATGCTGAAGTGGAACACAAGCTTCACAACTTGAGCTGAGAAAGAAGGATCTCTGAGATGTGATGTGGAAGCCAAAGCCTACAAAATGAATATAAATACAGGGCTTTAAAGCAAGACAGCAAAAAAAGGTCTTTAAAATTAGTTAAAATTAGCAGATTAAAAATCTCATCTAAAACAGTCTCTGGGCAATCTGGATGCTGCTGCATTTTTACGTTTTACCATTCGCTTTTGCAACACAGGAGAGTAGGTCCTCCCTGCTTGAAGGAGCAAGATGTATCCTTGCTGTCTCCTCTGTATACATGCACAGTCCAAGAGTCGATCACTGGTTTTCCACCATTTTCTCACTTTCCTTCTTGTTGGTCTCCTGCTGAGACAACAGTGCTGTATACACTTTGTACTGAAATGCATACACTGTATAATGAGACACATGCTCTCAGCACTGAAACTTGCTCCAAACTAAGATACAAATAAACAGTAAAGCACTAGTTTGCCACTTTACAAGGAAATATGGAACAATTGTCTTCCTTTTGAAGAAGAATACTGGCTTCATTAAATGATTTTTTTTTCTTATTTAGCAGACACCTTTACACAAGGCAACTTACAACATCTGAGAGATACAACCAGCTACATTTCTTTTTTTTTTCCAGTTGCAGCACATGCAGGTGATGTGACTTGTTCAGGGTCATACAATGTTAGTAGAGGGATTCGAAACCACAAACCCAAGGTTTGAATTCTAGAGCCATAACCACTAGGCCACGCTGCCTGCCAAAATACAGGAATAATTAATATTAAAAATCTTTTTATTTGTTAAGTGAGGATTCATGTATTCATTAAACTAAATACTGTATATTTATAATTACAAGGTATGATAAAAAAGTACGGTGAATGTTGATGCAGAGCACCATCCAAGAGCAATGCAAAACAATTCAATGTAGGTTCTGACATGTCCATCCTATAGCCTAGTTTGTGACAAGGTTCAACTTGTTTGATACTGTCAGTCGTTTGTGAGCCATTGTTGAGTTCAAGTGTGTTTTTCAACTTTGTTGTTAACAATGGATATCGAGCAACGCATTAACATGAAATTCTGTTTCAAATTGCAAAAAGCTCAGGAAACCCATCAGATGTTAAAATCAGTTTATGGTGACACTGCACTGACAATTAAGACTGTTTACAAGTGCATTGATTGATTTCATAATGGATCTAAGACGGGAAAAGATCAGGATGTCCTTCTACATCAATAACTGAGGAAAAGGCTGAAATGGTTTAATTCTTCATCATGTCAATGCTCCTTGTCACACATCCCTTCTAGTACGTCAATTTCTGTCGAATAAAAACATTATGCTGTGTCCGCATCCACCTTATTCGCCATATCTGGCACTGTGTGACTTCTGACTGTTCCCTAAATTGAAAATGACCATGAAAGGCAAACGATTTTAATCCATTGAGGACATCCAGGCAGCCACAACAGACCAATTAAAGACACTCTTGAAAGAAAACTTCCAGAACTGCTTCACAAAGTGGCAGAAGCATTGGGATAAGAGTATTCGAATTGGAGGAGAGTATTTTGAGGGTGACTAGTAGTTGTGAATCTTTTACTAAATTAAACTTTTATTTTGTAAAACATTCACCATGTTTTTTGATCACACCTCGTACCAATCTACATGATAAATGAATTGACAATAGGGTTGTTAGATCACTTCAAATCTCATTTTTGAAGGGTGCAATTCAAAAAGAATTTTCTTTGAATTCATGCACATTCCCCTCTTAGCTTCTCCTTCACAATTCATATGAGGGGGATTACTTTTGTAGAGTACATTTCTTTTATAGCAAAAGAGTGTTTAGTTATTTATATATATATATATATTTACTCATTTTTTACTGAAAATTGACGTTCATATATAGTTTATTAATGCACAATTTCTCAGCTGGAATTACACACCTAACCTCAAGACTACAATTCTGAAAAGCAGCCTAAAATCTTTTAACCTGGAAGAGCTGGTTTAAATTCTAAGTTGAGCATTTAATTTATAGCATATGTACAAAGCTCATCACAGCGCCAGACCACAGTAAACAGACTGCATTCTCCACATTTATACACCTAATGCAAACAAGAGAAGTTGTATTTGGTGTATGTTTACTGTGGATCAAACAACACATAATAAGTCAGACTAATTGACTTTTACTTTACTATTCAGTTCCTTTCATTATTCATAACCCTTTGTATCTCACTGCTACTTCTTTCTCAACAGCTGGAAAATTTTGTCACTAGAGCAGAACGCATTGGCCTCTCACAGGTTAGGAATTTAAAAATAAAAAGGGATTCTGGTGGTTCGTTTAGATTGACTGTTGAATGGATGCTGTTGAATGTAAAAATCGCCATGATTTCAGAGTCGTGATATTGTGTGCGTCTTAGAACTGCTTGAAATGTGTAATAATAGAAAACAAAGTAAGTTGAGGGATTTCAGCGTGAGTTGAAAGAAAACCATTTTGCATTTTACATTACTTCTAATTTGCATAATGCTTACGGTTCCTATAATGTATTGGAACAAAAAAACAGGCTCTAAATCATGTATGTTTGCCTCCCGTATTGGATAGTTCCAAACTCTAAAGTTACCAGTTTCTGAAAGGGTTCCTGCAGTGATAAAAACACTGTTCTCTGCTTTCTAATTACACTGCAGTAAAGAGGCCTGCTCAAATGTCCACATTTAGGAAAACAGTGAAACAAACTCTTAACGATACATTTAGTCACTCCAAAAAAACGTACTGATCTAAAATCAAGTCTCCATGGTATACCACAAGAAAACCTTCATGCTCGCCATGTGAAAAAGCCATGTTATTCAAACGTTGGAAAAACACATGCTCTTGTTTCAAAGATGTTCAGAGTACAATGCATAACAGACTTCCAGGTATGCATGCCAAAAAAAGCCAATGAATATTTTCTTTGGCTTTTTTTTTAACTTCTCATCTTGATATAATTCATTATAATAAGTTGGCAAGGGGTTTTGGATGAACTCATTCGATATTGTTCAGCAAACTATTTTTTTTTTCATTTTAAGAAAGAAATCTTTGCTTTCAGAAACTTGTTTTACATCATTGCTACAACTTTTTCATGGATTGTTGTTCAATCAACTTGCCAAGTGCAGTCATTTCCACTTTCGTGAAGTTAGATTTTTTACAGTGGCAAGTCAACTGTGTGATTGTAAAATAAACGTCAGAAACATGCCTCCAGACTGTTTAACAACATTTTAGGCATCTGATACCTACAAGCATAGTTGATAACTTCACCATACTCCAGTCATATTGACCGATTCTGGAAATTTTAGGTCCGTCATTATATATGTACTTAAGTAGTTCCTATGCTTTTTTTAAAGATTTGTACTAGAATATCCAATGCAGTGGGTCTTGTCGACAATTGGAGTATCACTTTCATTCCAACATCAAATGCAGCTGCAAAGAACTTTGATGTAGTGACATAAAACCCTAAGACAGAAAAATTGGAAAGGAAAGAGAGAAAAGTTGAGATTAATAATAATGGCAAATCAATGAAGTATATGATATTTCTATATAAACTATTAAAATTAGAACTAAAATACGACAATGAAAAGTGTTATTTTTTTAATGTTCCAAGGTATAAGCCTGGCATCTCTCCATTAGTAAAGTATTCCAGAGTTTTGGTGCATAACTGCAAATGACTGCCTCACCAGTTATTTTATACCTACTGTGACAGATAGAGGGCGCTATCACTCCCTTGAACCCTCAGATCAGACGCCAGACACCAGATAAAAGTCCAAAAATAATATTTATTAGGACAATACAGTGCACAAAGCACCCTCCACTCCACTATACTCATAAATCAATAAACAATAACAAAAAGCAATAACAATCCTCTACTCCCAGACACGTTGCCCACTTCCTCCCGACTCAGCTCGCCCGTCTGGGATCTCTCACAGTCTTTTATAGTCCTTGACCCGGAAGTGCTTCTGAGCCCTCAGTCCATGTGATTATCCAACACTTCCGGTTCAGGTAAAAATTCCTCTTCTTCAACCCAGAAGCACTTCATTTCCTCTGTCCATGTGACTGGGATGTACTTCCAGGCTGTAATGAAAATACAAGTCTCTGGGCCTCCCTGCAGCGTCCCCTGGTGGCCCCGACATTATCCAGCAGGGCTGTACAGGAAAACTCCAATGTCCATGATGCCCTGGTGGAATTCGGGGCACCTTCATGCTGTAGGAAGGGCTGCATCTAGCGGCCTGGGGGTATTGGCCGGAATGAATGGCCGGCCATATATCACACTACCTACCTTGTGGAATAATAAGCAGACCAATATTACAAGATATAAGGTTACTACTGGGAATGTAAGAGGACAGGCACTCCAAAATATAGGAGGAAACAAGATTATTTACAGCTTTATATACCATTCGTAGTAATTTAAAATCAATTCTTAAAGACACCATTAACCAATGTTTTGATGATAAAATTATTGAGATGTGCTCAGCTTTTGCAATTTTCCTTAAATGAAAAATGTAGTTGTAGTAATATGGTTAATATGTGATTGAAAGTTTAGGCCAGAGTCCATGATAACACCTAAATTCTTTACTTCCACCTTGACTGCCCGAAACAAATTTCAGATTTCTTTACTCTGGCATACCCTGTGATTTAGAGACCACATCCATTATTGTTAAAATGCTCCTACCTTAGTTGAATACTTATAGGTTGGGCCCAATACTCTGGTTGCTCCCTTTCTTAAATATTTCTAGTTGAGAAATATTAACTGATTAT
This sequence comes from Erpetoichthys calabaricus, assembly GCF_900747795.2. Taxonomy (NCBI): domain Eukaryota; kingdom Metazoa; phylum Chordata; class Cladistia; order Polypteriformes; family Polypteridae; genus Erpetoichthys; species Erpetoichthys calabaricus. The sequence goes on from NC_041399.2 coordinate 158,993,091, forward strand.
GACCCCAAATTATTTTGTATGATTCTGCCTACCATTATGACAGTTAGTCTTTATCTTTTCCAAAAATAACATCACTAACCCAGTAATTAAGTTGGATTACAGCTGAATTCCCAATCTGAGATCTTCAGAAGAACATCTTCTGCATCTTAGAGGAGTCCAAGGACATGCACCCTGAATAACCCTTTTTAAAACCTCTGTAGTGGATGTGTATAAAAGGAAATGTGTCATAAAAGTGGCTCATGACCTGGAGGTAACACTATCACCAATTTAAAAATGGAGAAATTATGTTATGAAATGAGGCCTTCCATATGATGTAAGCAGGAAGGTCTATGGATTTAATTGAGATGTACCAGCAGGTCAAGAAGACAGTGGCAGCAGCAGCTCAAGCAAAAGTTTGCATATGAAAGAAGTTTGTTGGTCCATTTTAAATAACTGTTGTGAAACTTCAGGTTAGTTGCAAGCAAACAACACAATTAGAGAAAACAGGCTGAACGTGAGAGATGCTCCTGTGTTGAAAACTTGATTTCTATTGGGAGTATAGTGCCAGAATGTTTGCAAGGGATAACTTTTGTACTTCCTAAAAAGGATGGGCATGTCCCATTCGTAGGTGATAAAGCTGGAATTATGTGGTGGATTAGGGTTTTATTTCTGGATCTATGGAAAGAAATTAAAGTGCATTAAATTTGGTAAATGTGTGTAACCACATAAAACCAAAAGTAATATGTCATATCTTAAAGCCTTAAGGTCTTCAGTACATATACTGTATGTGTAGATCAATCAGTATCACTTTGCATTCAATTGAAAATAAAAAATAAAGACAAATAAAAATAGTCATCTAAGACATTAACATGGTTTATTCTTTCCATTTGATAGAAACTTCAATAATATGTGATCTAATTTATTTATTATAGGATGTCTTTGCCAACAGTATTAATGATAGTAAATAAATTGTATTTGAACATTTTTTTGGCTTGTTAGTTTTCACTTTATGAAAGTAGATGTACATAAAGAGGAACAACTTTTGTTTAATAAATAATGATTTAACCATGGTGACAAATCTTCGTACAAGTCTTAAACTGCAGAAGGAGGAAAAGGGGAAAAGTGGGAATGTGGGAGAGGATAATGGACTCAGCATGCCTTAATAGTACTGACATTCTATAAAATTACCTTTCTTGTGTAATGCACAAGAAGTGGATTGGCATAATTAATGAACATGCATGCCAGTGTTTGCATTGAAGTGTGCGTGCTACTGTAGATATGCATGCTTCTCTCCATTCTTAAAGTATTAGCATGACTGCAAAGATTGTATGATTTTAAGTAAAGGGCTTTAAAATATTTAAGGTATATCAACAACAAAGAGAATTAAAAAATGCCTGTGAAGTATTTAAATATTTGCTTTGGGGCATTATGAAATAAAGAAAATATATTGTCTAAGATATTAAAAAATACTGAAGCAATATCAAGTAAAAATTTCACTATGCTTTGTAAGCGTGACAACAAACTGAACTTGGACAGAATAGACATGGTGGATTAATAAGAAAATAGCATATTGAGCACACATGGTTCATTGGCCTTAATTAGATGGATCAACATCCTTATTTAATCAGGCACAGCACTAGGATTCACTACATTTCTTTGACTGTTCATTATAATCTGAAAGTTTAATTTTTAAGCAAATGCTTAATTACATTGGTTAAAGGGGGTTCAAGTGCAAGCCTGGAAGATCTTTAGTATAACAAAACATTTATTTTATTTTTAAAAAGAATTCAGTCTTTTCAGTCAAAGAAGGGGAAGTGAAACACTGGTTAAATAAAAGACAAAATTTCTGTAAAGACATTTTATGAGGCTCTCCAAAACCTTACAATCATCTATTTTTCTGCTATTACAGCTCCTATATTCATTTATGCCTTTCTATATTAGATCTTTTTTGAATCGTGCCTGTTTCCACACCAACATGGCATGAAAATAAAGCTGAAATGTGTGGAGAAGAGTTCAAATAATAGGCATATTTAATGATATACTGAGCAAGCCTGAAGTTCAGCTGGCATCTGATGGGCCCTTTCGTGCTTCATATACTTTTAATAATTTAGGAATTTAACCATGCTATATTGGATATATACAGATAAAGAAACTAATGAAGTTATTCTTATTTTGGAACTATACTTTTCGGTGAAGGTAAATGTCATTAGCAAATTGTAAAAAGCAGTCTAAGATTTTGAGCTATATAATATTTTTAATAAAAGATATTATTAGAAAACATGCTGTCAGAGTTAGTTAAATTCTAAAAAATAATAATTATTATTATAAAACATATCTTAGGGATTTACATGTCTTATGCAGTAGAATAAATGAGCACAGCTCTGTTTGCAGCAAAGATGTACCAAACATTTTATGTCTCATTTCCAGGCTTATTGTCTTTTTGCATACTGTCCTAGACTTTTAATTTAACCTAATCAATAAACTGATTAACAACAATTGCTCACCAGCTAACACCTGCTTGTACAAGTACTGCCCTTAGCATTTTTTAAATTGCTAATTTTATTCTGATTATGTGAAGGCTTCTAATTGTAAATAAGGCTAGTGAGCTTAAGGGATCTGTAAATTGTTTACAGAAGATAATATATAAGGCTTTTATGTTTTTCTTTTATAACATAAAGATCTTTTAGTCATCTAGCTTAACTGTATATTCAGTGCTGGAAATTAGACTGAGTTTAAAAATACCATTTACAAAATATCAGTCAGTAGGCAGGCATCAGACTATTTATCTAAAAATATACAAAGGTATATTGCCAAGAATCTGAACGGACTCTTAATAGCAATTTCATTATAATGAGAAGCATATGAGGATTTGTAGACTTCAGTTTAGGAAAAAAGTGAAAAGAATTTGAGAGTAGGATGACAGCAGAATATAGAAAAATGTATGAGAGAAGGCAAAACAGTAGATTCAAGTATTTTTTTAGTAGTATTCTGGCCTTCATATTATAGCCATTGATATTAGGAGCTATGGCAGGGCTAGAGATACTGAACTAGATACAAATTAAACCTTCTGGAAGAAAATAATTCTTAACTTCAAATATAAAACATTCATTAAAAATAAGGTGTACTATATATATATATATATAATCTTCTGTGAAAAGTTTAAAGAGATGACAACTTAGAAGGTGCAGTACAATGTTGATTATCTGAACATCAGTCATCCAAACCATAAATTATTCAAGCCAAAACCACTCATCTACCAAAATTACAGTATCTATTTTCAGTACATTGGTTGTTATGCTGAAGTATTAATCCTGCCACCCAATGCATTAGTTTCCAATTATTTAGGTGAAGATGAATGTGCCACGGAAGTAGTGCAGTAGAAAGTTTGAGACAACAGCAGGCAGACACTGATTTGAACAAACAGAAATCTTTTTATTTCTTTCTCTTCTTGGTAAGCAGAGGGTCTGCACCGAGCCTGTCAGCTAGTCACTGACAGTATCACATCACAGGCCCTTCTCGTTTTCACAGCAGGCTTTTTATAATTTTTCAGTCACGTACGCAAAGTTTATCTTATGGTTGCAGCTTCACAAGCAGCCCTTTCCTTACTAGGACAGGGTGCGGCCTCCCAAAAGCTGACCCACCCTTTATTTATTTCTTTTATTCATCTTGTGGCTATTTTCTATATTAAAGCTCTAATGCTTATCAACCTTTTAACTTTCCTTCATCACAATCTTAATGCATTCATATGGCTAATACAAAAAAACTCTTATACTTGCAAATACATATACATATACATTTTCTTAGCATCAGCTGGTTTACATAATATATTTTTCATCCACTCAAATGCACACAGATAGTAATCACCAAGGCGATTTAGACTTGTTTATTCATTGCACTAAGGCATAGTCACAAAATCTTCTTCCCCTCCCTTGGACTAGGTCAAAAGGCCCTCAGCCCAAGATACTTTGTTCAACTATTATTTAATACGTTGATTCAAATTTTTTATTATTCCACAGTAGCAAACCTCCATTTCACATATAGCTTTGCAAAGTTACCCACAAAATTTTGCATGGGATTTTACAATTGCAAAATGAAAAAATCGCTAAAATTATTTTTTGGGGAATTGCAAAGTTGTTTGGGATAAAAAACAAACAATATACCTCCCTATTGGTTGTTCTGAAGCCCAGCCATCCAACATCACCCGATGTTGCACGGCTTCTTCTTTGCAGCTCCGTTTGCTCTGATCTGCTTCACACATTGTCTACCTGCACATTTATGCTGCTGGTTCTGCCACTCATTTCAGGTCAGAGGTAATACCATTTGTACTCACTGTCCCCAAGTCCACAAGCTCATCTAAGCTAAGTATTCTATGTGCACCCCCACCTTCTGTGCTCTGCACCAGAATACATTTCTGCATTTCTTGCAAGCAAAAGGCTGCAGATGAGATGAAAAATATTGGTTATAGTGGTTAGAAACTGCTATCCCATGGTTTGAGTGACAGTCTGAATGCAGTTCTACAGAGAACTTGCCATTAAATTTGATGATAGACCTTGCTGCAAAAAATGACAATATCAAATGGCTAAAAAAATGATACAATATTTAAAAAAACGATTCCTTCCTGAGACTCATTGTACTCTTATTTGTATGAAATTACTTATTTTTGTTTATTTGTTTACTTAAAAATGTGCAGTGTTGTCAATGAACATTTTTTAAAACATTTCCATTCTTGTATACACATATCATTTGTAATGAAGATTCTCTACTGCTAAAGCTACATTATTGACTTTTCCCCATATAATATCTTTCCAGACATGAGTTCATAACTGGACTGAGAAGAAGATCTATGGTTCTCAGTTATATAGTCACTTTCCAGGAAGGGGGCAGATCCACAAGAGTGAACAACAAAAGTGACATCAGCGATGAAATGGTTGTCAGTCTTCTGTTCTGCAGATGGAAGAAGAGAGAAGGCATTGGACCACAGAGCCAACCCCTGGTTTGGAGTGTAATTACTATCACCAGAGCCGTTAAGCTGTCTCCCATGTGCATTCATGATACAATATCAAAATATGATAAGGAAAGCATCTTGCACAAAAATATGGAGATCATACATTTAAAAACACATTTAACACATATATAATTTTGTTAGTTTTCTTTTACTGTCAACCTTCACGCTGTTCAAATTATATTTGTTAGCCAACCATTATTTGCATTCATAGGTTAAACTGTATTAAATGTCTCTAAATTATTCATCTTGACACTTCTTTAGTTAAATAATGAGAAAGAGTATCACTTAATGCAATGCAGAAATACATTATGTTAAGATATTAAACAAACAAATATATTGAGATTGTTATGAATAAATATTTTTATGTATATACATTTATATGGAGAATTAGGTATTGCTTTGTTTTTCTTTTCTTTTTAAGTCAGTTTCCTCCTTTTAAGAGATTTCATTTGTATGCCAAACTAAAGATATTTGTGGTAGGTGTTTTAATATAGAAAGGCTGAAATGCCTTTGGGAGGATCAATACTTCAATGATGGTTAAATTTGTCAGCATGTTCTTGAGTTTTTGATTTATGTGATGCCAGAATCACTTAATAGAACATTTGCTCTTTTCAGTGTCTTAATTTACTTTTATTTTTACAAAATTTTGATATTGCATGGTTTCCTTAAAGCCAAGAAAAACCAGGACAATTATTGTCAATAATAATTGTAGTAGAATCATCTTTCAAGATCACTACTTTTTTATTTTAGCTATATAAACATTATACCTAAAAGATCATGTGTCGTATATTTTTACCTCAAAATGGTTGACTTATTTAATCATAGATAACTCAAGTTATCACTGAAAAAAATAACTGATTAAGTGTTCCGATGCCTATGTGAGTCGATGAGTCTTAGAAATAGATGTTGTTGGTGCCACATGGGTTGGATAGGCATCCCGATCAGAAAAGGGAATGGTTCCTTACCCAGATGGGAGACTCCAAGCAGGCAGATGGGCAACCCGTCCAGGAGAGAGGAAGGACCCAGACTCAGAAGAGATGGTCAGAAGGGACGGACAGACCACCCATCAATTATAAAAGATGCTGCAGGGGAAACAGTATTCCCCAAGGACACGAGATGGCAGCAGCCCTCTGTATCAGCGCACATTTGGAAAACAGCAGGGAATGTTTCGAGATGTAGTCTGGCAACACAGCTCTGCTGGGAACCATGGGTGTCACTAGGGGTTGCTGTCGGGAAATGTGCTCCCGAATTTATGGGAGTTCTGTATGACCCGGAAGTACTTCTATCAGGCAGTGGCCCTGGCACCGGAAGTACTCCTGGGTCTGTAATAAAAGGGACCATGCTCTTTTATCCAGGCGAGTTGGATCTGGGAGGACGTAGAGCAACACTCGAATGGAGGAGGACAGTGCGGTGATAAGAACAGAAGTATTATGGAGAGAGAGAGAGAGAAAACCTGTAATTTGTGCTTGTGCTACTTTAGAGGTATTGTGTGGAATAAACCACGTGATTATTTGAACCTGGGACTCATTGTGTGTTCGTGTTTGGAACTCACTGACAATTTCCGTAGTCGGGCAGGATTTTCTGGCAGTCTGGGTGGCAGAAAACCTTTTTTAAAATTTTATTGTGTGTGGACACCCCCTACACGATATTTTGCACATTTTTTTCTCTTTTTTTCCTTCTTTTTTCTGTTGTTCCTGTGGCTGTTTATTGGAAGACTGGGGAAGAAATCCGTGAAGAGGAATGGAGATATCCCAAGGCACCAGTCATTGGACGACATTGTTTGTTTGTGGACTTACCTGGTGAGAGACAAGTAAGACAGGATGGCAATTCAACCTGCGGATTCCTAGTCAAATCAGAGACGGGATCGGTGGCAGTCATTAAACATGAAGGGACAACCTCCACAGTGTTTACATAAGAAGGTTGGGTACAGAGGTATGTCCCACTCAAACGGTAAATTCACCAAGGAACTATTTTTATGTTTCTGACACCTGTCTTTTCAGCATGGACAACACAGCTGCTACCTCAGTTTATACCCTACCTGGTCAAGATGGTGACGGGGAGCGGTCCAGCTGATCTAGCTACACAAATCTTGGGGTCCTATTCAACAAGGATGGTCACATGGATCATGCTGAGGCAGGCTGGGAAAACCAACATGGTGACTACTGGAATGATAAGCTGCCAGAGTTGAACAAAAGTCCAGCCAAATCTCAGAGAAGAAAAAGATGGCTGAGTCCATCTCTAATTTCTCCTAAGGGTGATTGGACATAGCAGGATGAATATTCTGGTCCCGGCAACAAATTGATATCACACAGATGGATCAGTCCTGTCAGCAATCGTCCAGAGCCATTATCCCCTTCGGCAGTGCTGACAGAGCCTCTACAGGAAGTTGTCATCATGTCAGACTCCATGGTTGATGGTGAAAACACCCGAAGTTTGCTTTGACAACAGACCGAAAATCCTAAAGAACCAATCGAACAGGAATAGGTTGCAACACTACTGGAGCCGCTGCAATCACTTCTTTTACTCCTCAGCAACATAGAGACTTCTGTCAAGGAGGTGAAAATGCTGACTAGTCTCCCGTTTTAAGTACTGAGCCATTACCTTTTGCATTGAGGTATTAAAACTACATATAAAGTTAATTTGGCTATGCAGGTGAGTGAGCCCTGTATAGTACATAATGAAGGGGTCCAGTGTGAAATAATCCCTGATCTATGTGAGGGGAATCCAGCAATACTCTAACCAACAGCTATGTCTGGTGTAGTTAAAAAGTTTACCCTGCCTGAACCACAAATTTTGGAGGCTGCAGAGGTCAGGTTGGGAAAAGAAAAAGGGACGTCATCCAAAGGGACCCCAGATAATGTGATAGGGTGTGGGCGTGCTCCCACAAAACACAAAAAGAAAAAGAAAAGTTTACATCCAATGTGATCAAGGCCACTCAGACAGCGAAATGCCCCTCCCTAATCAATAGAGGGTCCCAAACTGTCTGAAGGCCATGTGATATAGCAGGTCCGTGGCTCAAAATGGATGGCCAGTTTTTAAATAAATAAATAATTGCCAAACTTACGGCTTAAGGAGAGGGTGTAGTAGTGTGGCCGGAGCGGTTCCCGGGCGCCATACGGGCATGGGTGTTTCCACACTGAAGTGCATAGGTGCGTGATCACTCGTGTTCGTAATTGATGCCAGGAGCTGCTAATTGCCATTCTTGTGCCACGTCCCCATTAAAAATAGGAGAAGCGCAAGTGCAGAGGGGGAGACAAAGAAAGAAAAGACGGACAGAGGTTAAGAAGGAGAGAAGGCAGGAAGCTAAGAGCCAGTGCGAGCGAGCAAGAGCAGGCTAACTGGTGGATGCAGGCAGCTGATAGGAGAGCCCAGAAGGAGTGTTTGGCTGACACTCAGGGCAGAAGGAAACGGTCGCTTCTGCTGAGCCCGTAAGAGGAACAGGAGTGACCGGGAGTAAGGACAGCTTGCTGCAGAACGCAGTGGGAGTCAGAGGCTTGGGAGGTTGAAGCCCCAGCATGAGTGCCCTGGCCGTTGGGGAACCCGAGTGTCACCCTAGTGGGAGCTGTATGGAGCAAGGGGTCGGAAGACTACCAGATCAGTGTAGAAGGCAGCTGCACCTGCAGGTAGGGCGACTCCCCGTTGCAGGGCCCATATGGGAGAAGCAGGGGAGCTGCCAGCTAAAAGAAGGCACCAGGCCTTTAAAGGGAACTGCTTCCAGCCATTGTTTTTAAACTCATTTTAATGAATTTATTTATTTGGATTATTTTAACCTCCACTTTTATTCACCCTGTTTTTATGGATAATTTATTTATTTACCATTTGAAGCACTGCACTTTGGACACTATTTGGATTTGTTTTTGTTTTAATAAAAGCATTTTTGCACTTTTACACCATCCTCTTGCTCAGTTTGATTTGTCCTCATTGCCCAGCTCATCCAGTTACATTACTGACGGTGTTGGGTTCGAGGGCTCCCAAATCTAGAAGAGAGAGCGTTGAGCAGGACCCACATTGTCACAGGCCATATAAGAGAATGGGCCGCTAGTCAACTTCACATGACATGCCCAACAAACTGGAGGCAGCCAATCAGAAGGGCCAGCCTATATGACTTGAGTTTGTGTCACCACCCATGTCGCATACAGTACATCAGGAGACATGGGGTCCAACCAAGGCGGCTTATGGCAGTACAGTGCATATAGATATTGTAGACATATAGATATTGCTTAAGAAAACATATTTTCTAACCTTTTTAGAAGCAGCCACTTGAACACAAATGAAGAAGTCAATGAATCCAGAGAGACTGTAACATATTTTCCAAAAATGTCTTGGAACTCTGAAGGTCCAACCCAGGGAGATTAGATAAGAGGAAACCAATGTAAAAATGAAAATATGACAAATAAATTAAGCCAACACCAAAACTGATACAACTAGACCAGTGCTGTGTACATGTATTTTAAAAATGCAATTGTTATTGAAATAGATTTTCATTAAGTTAATTGTATTTTCTAATAGTTATGATTCTGACTGAGGCCCTTAATATTAGGAACTGCAGTCTAGGATTCAAAAAACACATTAATATTGTCATAATTATGTGCAGCATTTATGCTTTAAAACAATGAGAAAATATTTGCATCTACTTCTTGATTCCTATACACATTCAAAAATATTTTACTGTTAGTACCTACAGTATGTCAGTGTTCCAGTTTGCATGAAAAGCTAATGTACTGTGAATATACTGCCATACATGAAATAAAGTTTCCTAATAACATTGGATTAAATAAGTCAAACCAAATCACAAGTGAACTAGTCACAAAAGGGCATGGTGTGAGCACTGCAGCATGATGTTGTGTGGACCCTGGTATCCTTAATGGATACTGAAAATTATCCTCTCTCCATATGTGTTCTCTCTATATTTTATATGGTAGAAAGTTGTATTGCCATGGAACTGTAAGGAGGTAAATTTGGATAAAACTGAGTCATTTTATTTAGAGAAAATAGTGAAATATGAGTTACCCATTGTACAATTGTCCAAATATTAAGATTTCACAGACAGATACTTCTACTTAAATAAAAGAAATCATGTAATTTAATTTTTATAAATATCAAATATATAACACATAGTTTTTAAGGAAACTAGGGGACTCCGCCCCCTGCCCACTTCACTCGCCAACCCCTGTGTTTGGTTTACCGGATATACAATACAATTTTTTGTATAGCCCAAAATCACACAAGAAGTGCCGCAATGGGCTTTAACAGGCCCTGCCTCTTGACAGCCCCCCAGCCTTGACCCTCTAAGAAGACCAGAAAAAACTCCCAAAAATAACCCCTTGTAGGGAAAAAAATGGAAGAAACCTAGGGAAAGGCAGTTCAAAGAGAGACCCCTTTCCAGGTAGGTTGGGCATGCAGTGGGTGTCAAAAAGAAGGGGGTCAATACAATACAGTACAATACATAGAACAGAATAAATCCTCAATACAGCATAAAAATAAAAATTCTAGAGGTACAGAGTAGAATTTCACATTAGATTATATCACATAATATGATTTGGATTTGTTTCAAGTCCTGGAGACCTCATTCATCAAGCTGCCATTTTGCCATTCCACATCTGAAATAGCGCTAATCCGATGAAAGGACCCCTCATTCCCACGTCCCCATTCATCAGGGATGACTTTACCTTAGGCAGGCAATCTACAATTTAAAGAGATTGTTATTTTCTTGTGAATTGTTACATATGCATTATTTTCACTTTTACTTTAAAAACTTTTGTAAAAACAAAACTTGTTTCTTTATTTCCTGCCCCGTGCATGGTTACATCTCTTTCTTGCCAGACGTATAATACTGCTCGTGTTATGAAGGGTGCTGCGACTGAACGTACGCTAAGGATATGCCTTTGGATCATTTGCTGTCTTTTTGCTGCTTGCTAGCTGTCTCTTCTGCTTGTCGCATGTTGTTGTTTTAAGAGCTCAGAGCACATGATGCTTGCCTCCCAAAAGCAATCCAACAACTGCTAGCTTAGAGGTCTGTTGACTTGTTTTAAATGATGGCTCACTGCCTGGTCTCGTGTGACGTTGTAAAAGCAATACCTGTCTTTTATTTCTGGCCACGGGCGTGGCTGAATTCTTTCTTGCAGGATGTATAACGCTGCTCACGTTCGTTTGGGGTAGCTGCTGTCGCGCTTTTTAAAGCCTGTACAGCCGCTGTCCTTTTTGCTACGGCCCTGGGACAATCTCTTGGCACCAAGTCTCATGTTTACGGTCCCCACAAGATACACCGTGGCAAGTCTCCTTGGTCTCGTGAGTCTTTTAAATGTCTTTTGAGATTATCACGTATCGTAGCCTTGCATTTGCTTTCCATTCCAGGATTTTCTTTTATATATAGAGAGATATCATTTAGATGTTGTAAACAAAAATGTAAAAAATGGCTTATTCATTATTTTGTAGGCTTCTCCATGAATAGATTTTATCTGCCATTGCCTGAAATAATGCATTATCCTACTAACCTATATAATAGTGAAGTTGCTGCACAATGTCATGTTTCTGTCACCTCTGAAAATAATATCTGTTGCAAGGAGACAAAAATCAAGTTTTGTTATTATAATATGATGACATTTAAAGTTAACAATGATAGTTATTATGAAAATGCATGCTACCTGCTTGCTTAAAATTTTTTAAGGGTATGTTCTTACTGAAAAGTGGGACAAAGTATTTTTATGTGAAATTTCATTGATATGTACACATACTACAGCATAAAGAAATTGTTATGTGTTTGTCACCTTAGAATAATGAAAGTGATACAGTATCAACAGAAAAGAGAAATGAGAAAAGCGACTGTGCAGGATAACCGAGGTCTTTAACAGAACTGTTTTTTTTAAAGGAAGCAATTGTCAACTATATAACAAACAGAAGGCATCAAGTGCTCGTAATATTCTGTGCCCCCTTCAGCTCTCACTTCTCGAAGTGGTTACAGCTGAGAAGATGAAGTATCAGGATGTTATACAGCTAGTGGGTATGGACTCCACTGTGCACCTATAGAAGTTGGTGAGATAGAGACAGATAGATATAGACAGATAGAGAACTTCATGTCTTATTCAGACCTCTGAAGAAGTAAAGAAGTGAAGGTGAGCATCCACTTCAGTTCATTAGTGATGATTATACCAAGAAATTCAATGCTGCTCATCCTCTCAACATCAAATTTTACCTCTACCATGTTTAGCTAGTCGTGAAAGGCTTAATTATCTAATTTACTTACCGTATTTAGAACAAATGTTATAATCCCCAAATATGCTAAACTAATGAAAAATGCTCTCTTCAAGTGTGTAGAAGAATAGAGAGTTTTTTGGAGGCAAAAAGGGGTCCTTCCTGGTGCTATGTTGGCATACTTAAAAATAAGTACATATTAGATTGTGTGTATATATCTTAATCTAAGAACAGTGTACTCAAGTTGAAAAAGATATGTTTGCATAATCCTTTTTGTTTTGTAGAAGGTATGCAGAAATTCTAAGTGAGAAAAGACAGTGATGTGGCTTATATGAACTCTGAGCATCTCGAATGGGATGATTTTTGCTCCCTTTCCAGGTTGGAAGGTCAATATAATGGAAGGACGATGGGAGACTGCTTCCTGAGGCCATCTGTTACCCCTATTACTCTGTGTGGCAGTGTCCCAGTAATTGTGCTCTTATTTGGACATCTGCAAGGCTGAATGGGAGTTCTAGTGCTAATGAGCAACCCTAGTAGGGTCCTTGAGTGCCGCTGGAAGGATCTGTCCAGAGAGGGCTCCTTTGTTATTTGGGGATTTTGATTGACTAGGAAATGCTTCCCGGATGCAAAAACTATCACTTTGGAAATACTTGTCCAGCTTGAATATGTGCCTCTTTGCTTTAGATGGAGTAGAGTTGGAGAATTGGGAATGCAGGAGGACAGCTTTTGCCTATATGGGATGAAGGTGTTCAGTGCAGCTGGTCTTGGGTATTGGAAGCATTTCAGCAGTACATTAATGTGTGAAAAGGGACTGTGCTCTAATAAAAAACGTCTTCTGGGGCTAGAAGTGATGTACTGCATAGTTATATCTGGGTTACATGAAGCCCTTTATCTGCCACAACACGTAACCACTAAGTTATGTGTGTGAGGCAAAACGTTTTTAAGGTTTTTGGGACTCTAGTATATGACTACAAGGAACCTTTACCTGATGCCAGATCTAGACACAGTTAAGGATATTTTTATATAATGTGTTTGTTACTTGTCCCATACTTCTGTCACTACTAGTATTCTAGTCCACACAGTGGTACATTTTATCTCATTTGTTATTTTTGAGCTTACTAAGTTGCTATTAAGCATGCTTGTGTTTTAAAATTGTCTATACTGTCCTTGAACCCCTTTGTATGTATACCAATGCCAATCAGCGTGTCTGTTAACTAATGTCTACCTGCACACAAATATATGCAAACCTGATGAAAGTGTTTGCCACCTTAGATGAGCTGTTGACCCAAGACTATTGAAAATGTCTTTGATTCTGACTTGATTGTAGAGTGTGGCTTTTGTACAAAGAACTTAAAAATTAGAGTAAGATCCCTTGATCCATTTGGCCATGTAAAACTTTACAATTGGTGGCTCTTGTCATCTATAGATTATGTTGCTGGCAGATAATTTCCAATTTAGACATTTACAATGGAGACCTTAAGCACAACCCTCAATTTTAGTTGATAGTACTCCAGAATCCTGTATAAATGTTTAAAATATCCACAACTCTTCTAGGATTGCCTGTGGTTATCATTATCCTTTTTGCATTGTTGTGGCTATTGTCAAAGGGATCACTTTTCAGTCTTATTTAGGAATTTGCAAACCTCTGTTCTGATAGGCAAGTTTAACTGATTATATTCTGTAAAGTCTGATAAATGTTTCAAGAGATCTCATCTTTGAAAGGACAATGTGCCTTTGCTTTGGGAATTTTAGTGCATTATTTTATCCCTTTTCAAGTTGTTTTAGCATTCTTTTTCATATCTTTCTTTTATCCCATTACATTTTGGTACATTGCATTATTGCATCACATTGTTATAGCGATAACATCATTGGATGTGTTGTGGACTGTTTATTTTTGATAAGCGCACACACATGCATACTGATGCTTATTGTCTGGCACTCCATTTTGCATAAAAGAAGGTGATTGTCAGATTCTTGGTTTTACAAAAAGACATTCTTAGTTCAGCCCAAAAAAATCTCTGAATATCTGACAGCCTCTTCATATTAGATTTTAGAGGTGGTTTATGTACTGATGTTCTTGTTTCAACCATTTTCTTGCCTTTATTTAGACAAACCTTGTAGGTAGCTATGGTGGTTTTGCCCTAATGTGAATCTTGACAATACCTTACTTTTTCTAACCTTTCTCCTTTTACTTATAAACAAATTATTCTCATTGTAAAATGCTGTATAAGGGTTTTATTGAAAAGATGATCTAAAGCAGAGTGTGGTAAAACTAACTAGACAAAGCATAGGCAGAGTGGTGGCTCTGTGGCTTAGGATCTGAACTGACATCTGGAAGGTTGCCAGTTCAAGTCCTGTTACAGAAAACTAGAAGCAATTCTACTCCGTTATACTCCTGAGCTAGGCCCTTAACCTGAAAGCATGTGCCATGCAATGGTTGACCCTGTGCTCTGACCCCAAAGGTCATGCGAAAAGATCATTTTCTATTAGGGATTAATAGTATAAAAAAAAAATTAAACAAATAATAGCTAGGCGAACAACCAGAATTCACAAACGTGACGAGTCTCACTTAGCTTGAAATGTCAATCAGGGTAACCTTAAAGTGGTAAACACTGAGGTCTTTCATCAGGAAACTGTCAGTACAGTAATCCCTCACTATATCACTCTTCAACTTTCGCGGCTTCACTCTATCGCGGATTTTATATGTAAGCATATTTAAATATATATCGCGGATTTTTTGCTGGTTCATGGATTTCTGCGGACAATGGGTCTTTTAATTTCTGGTACATGATTCCTCAGTTGGTTTCCCCAGTTAATATCATACAAGGGACGCTATTGGCGGATGGCTGAGAAGCTACCCAATCAGAGCATGTATTACGTATTAAATAAAACTCCTCAAATATATTGTGAGCAGGGGGGCTGTTCACACCCCTAGAGGATACGGACGCTCCTCTAAAAAACGCTGAAAGACTACCTTCACATTGCTCCCTTCCTTGCTGGGCTTAATTGTGGCTGCTTTGTCGCGTGATATGCTTCCCGCACGGTGCTTCGCATACTTAAAAGCCCGAACAACACTTATTGATTTTTGATTGTTTGCTTTTCTCACGCTCTCTGACATTCTCTGTTCCTGACGCACACACCTTTGAAGAGGAAGATTTGATTGCATTCTTTTAATTATGAGACGGAACTGTCATCTCTGTCTTGTCATGGAGCACATTTAAACTTTTGAAAAAGAGACAAATGTTTGTTTGCAGTGTTTGAATAAAGTTCCTGTCTCTACAACCTCCTGTGTTTCTGTGCAAATCTGTGACCCAAGTGTGACAATATGAAAATAACCATATAAACATATGGTTTTTACTTTGCGGATTTTCACCTTTCGCGGGGGGTTCTGGAACGCAACCCCCGCGATCGAGGAGGGATCACTGTATATAAACTAACAATTCATCCATCCATTTCCATTTTAATGTTGAGAAGCTATAGCCAATACTGGAGTAGCATTTGGTTCAAAGCAGAAACAGCTAGGGACAGAGATTCATTCCATTTGGATGGGATATTTGAATACACACACACACCCACACTGATTTTCATCCCCCCATCATATTAGCAGATCTGTGCCCTAAGGCAGGCAACTGTGTGTGGAGACCTCAAAAAATGAGCAGAAATGCTGTAGAGAAAGGCCAATCACGTATTGATCTAAATCAAATAATAGAATAAAATATAATATAATAGAACAGAAAAGAACTTTATTATTTGAACCTGAAACTGCATGTGACTTTGTGTTTGTGGCTCACTGGCACCCTGTTTCCATCACTATATATATCAGGTGTCTCCAACTCTGGTCCTGGAGCACTGCTGCAGCTGCAGGTTTTCATTTTAAACCATTTCTTAATTAGTGACCAATTTTTGCTGCTAATTAGCTTCTTTTTCCATTATTTTAATTGACTTGGTTTTTAAGATTCTACTCTCTGATTGCTTCATTTTTTTCCTTTAGCAGCACCAAAACAAAAATAAGATGTGAAGTGAGCTAAACAGATGACAAGCTAATTACAACTCAAATTCCAACCAATTTCACTCCAACCAGTTTCTTAATTAGAAGCCAATTCTTGTTGTTAATTAAACCCATTATTTAATTCCATAGCTTCTTGGTTCTCTCATTCTGCCAAAGCAAACATTTCCACCTTTCTTTATTTTTGGATATCGTATGATGGTCACAGGTTAGCTGGTTATGTGTTGGCTCATTTTGTATCTCATTATTGTTTCTCTGCTACTTAAGGAAAACATGGAAGCCATTAAGGGGCCTGAGTCAATAGCAAGTCAATTGCAATTAGGGAAAAAGGTGGTAATTAGCAGCTAAAACGGCTCACAAATTAAGGAAAGGGTTAGAATGAAAACCTGCAGGCTCAGTAGCGCTCTAGGACCAGAGCTGGAGATCACTGTATATATGGAGATGGAAACAGGGTGCGAGTGAGCCACAAACCCCTAACACAAAGACACAAGCTCAGTTCCAGGTTCAAATAATGGATGATTTAAGGCACAATACCTCCAAAAGTAACAAAGCACAAGTTGTAAGAGTCAATCTTAGAAAGTTAAAGCTTTGAGTTAAACTCATATTAATGTTTGCTTAATTTGAATAGAATATAAATTTCTTCCTTAGTCATAGATAATGTTATAGTCTTTCCCCCTATAAGTTAGTAAGAGATAGAACTTTCTTGCTATAACTGTGATACAGTGTGATAATTGAGTCAGTTGTTGTTTAGAACAGGTCCCAGTACAGAAGGACTTAAAAGACCCATTTTGGGGTAGGCATACAGTTTTCTGACCGTCGTTTTGAAATGGTTCAGAAACATTTGGGAATGATTTAACTGAATAAGCAAACTTGAAGAAATGTGAATAGAAATTTTCTTAACAAGAACTTTTCTTTTTTTTGCTATTTTAATTTTCTTTTTTGTGTGAACTGTTTTACTTTGAATTTTAACTAAAACTTTTAAAAATGAAGATATTTTGTCTGTGGAATCATTTCAGCACGTCAGGCTTTTGTTGAATCCCATTTTTATGCTAGAGCTGTTGAACTTTGTTAATTTTGGAAAAACGCAGCTACATTTTCATCAGAAAACTGCCATCTGAAGGCGTTGAACGAACTGGAAACCACCATCTGAGATCGAGGACGCTTTTGCTACAGAACTCGGCAACGAAAGTACAAGAACTGAGCTATTCTGAGGTACTGTGCACTTATCTTCTATCTCTGCATGATCGTAAATGAAAGCAAGGTCGCTGTACCTGAACTTGGGAGAGTTTAAGAGACTGTGATATTTTATAAAGCATTGTGAATGATTGCTTGTGCCTTTGCCTGAGTCAAGGAAGCCTCACTGTAAGGAAGTAATCTGTTTTGTTGGAGAGTCCCGATTGTGACGAAGTTGCTCTCAGGAAACGCGATGTCAGTTACTCGAGCTGCTGTCTAAACATCGCTCACTCCCGACTTCAATTGAGCTGAGTACAGACTCAAAGCCAGAGAATGTAATTGGAGATCTTAAAGGTCATATAAGTCGGAAGAAAGATCAGCTTTCTGAGCTTATGGCTGAAATCGAAAGCCTTAAAGATACTACAGAAAATTATTTAGACGTAGCGCAAAAGCTTGGAATCTTTCGTGAGATGCACAGTCAGGTTGAGGAGTTGCATAAAAGTCTACTATCAGTGCTAAGTAAAGAAGGTGCAATTAAGAAACAGAAAAAGACATTCGCAGAAAGCTCTAAGAAAAGGAACGAATTTATTAATGCTACAACGACTGGCTGAAAGATGCAAATAGACTTTTAACACACTCATCTGACGAACAGCTAGTTGATAATTTCGGAGAGATGCAATTGCAAGTACAGGATCGCACAAAGTCAAGAGTATGGCAAGCTTCTCCTCAGTTTAATCGCGTTCTTGATAAGAAATGCAGCTTGTCATCACAGCAAAATGCTACAGCATCCTCACCTTCTTCTGCAGTGTCGGTTGAACAATTGACACTTGATAGTATCCTGCAAAAGCTACATGAACTTCAAGTTAAAGTGGAAAAGCAGGAACTAGCACAAGAACTGACACTCAGAGCTCCAGAAATGATATATTGGACGTGATAGCGTGGAATCAAGTCGAATATCAGAAGAATTAAGTCGAATATCAGAAGAATCAAGCCGAATGCCATAAAGCAATCACTGAAATGGTTAAATTGCTAACCAATGGTGAAGTACCACACAGGCAGGTCCCTTTATTTTCAGGTGACTCATTGGCTTATGCATACTTTATTAGGGCTTTTGGGGATATGCTAGAAAACCCTCAAGATAAATTAGATTATTTGATCCAATTCACAAGAGGTCCTGCTCAGGATTTCGTTAAAGGCTGTGTGGGACTGCCAACAAGTTGAGGTTATGAATAGGCCAGAAAGCAACTCGAAATTTTCTATGGCGATGAAGTATTCATCGCTGATGCATACATAGAAAAGGCATTGAGGTGGCCTCAAATAAAACAAAATGATGGAGAGGCCTTGAGAGACTATGCAACCTTTCTTGATAACTGTATGGACACCATGACCAAAGCAAGAAATGGAGCAACATTTAATAGTAATGAAAATATCCGTACTATACTCTCAAAGCTCCCATATTCATTACAACATACAGTATGTGGAGAAACTTAGCTTATGAAATTGAAGAAAGAGAAGACAGAGAGACTGACATTTGTGATTTAACTACCTTTTTACATAAACAGGCTAAGATTTTTATGCATCCTATTTATGGAAAAGTTTCAAGAGGCAGCACAGAGAAAAAAGAAAAGACCGACAAGGTTAGGTGTCCACTTAAGTATGGACAGAGATCAGGAGGTATTTTTGCTACAAGTATTTCTGATGCTGCTGAAAAAAGGACTCAAGAAACCTCTGTCAAAAAGACTGTTAACAATACCTGTGCTTTTAAAAAGCCTTGTGTATTCTGCAATGGTCAGCATACCCTTGCTAAAATCAAAGAACTGCCTCATAAAGAAAGAATTGATTTTTTAAAACCTAAGGGTTTATGTTTTCATTGTCTCAAACAGGGACACCTTAGCAAGAACTGTAAAGAAAGAATGAAATGTCAGACATGTTCTTTTCAGCACCCAGAAATCTTGCATATCAAAAATGAGGTTGGATCGACACCTACGGCTGTAGCTAGTGTAGCAACACCTTTTGAAAGGGAAACCGAGACTTGGACTTGTGTCTTTACTGGGGCGCAGTGTACGTGGTTCCCGTTAAGGTAAAATCTAAGAAAAGTGAAAGGTATGTAGAAACATACACCTTTATAGATCTCGGCAGTACAGTAACAATCTACACTGAAAAGCTTCAGAGATAATTAAACCTTCAAGGGAGAAGAACACAAGTATTCCTCAAAACTATGAGTAATTATGATGATGATTCAAAAATGCTAACCCAATGTTCTGTCTTATCAGAATTGTAAGTCTGTGGTATCAATGATGATGAATATACTGATTTGTAAAAGGTCTTCACGCAGGTCTCCATTCCAGTAATCAGAGAAAATATCCCACTACAAGAGGATATCGATTATTGGGCATATCTTAAAGAGGTACGTCTATCTCGTATTGACTCTGAAGTTGATCTTTTAATAGGAATCAACTACCCAGAAATCTTCAAGCAGTTGTGTGACGATGCAGGTTCGGCTCCACGCTCCCATCGGCTGTTAGGGAGCCCTTGGACCCAACACCATCGGTAATGTCACCGATGAGCTAGACAGTGGGACAATAACAATGTGCAAGGGGATGATGTATAAAATGTGCAAAGTGCTTTTATTCAAACAATAAATCCAAAGTGCAAAGTCAAGTGCAGTAATGCATTCAAAGGTCTTCATTAACTAAATAAATAATCCAATAAAATGAAACGTGAAACGTGGAGGTTAAAATCGATAAACTCTTCTAAAAACCACGAGGTAAAATAGTACAGGATGCAATATGTTACAATCAAAAACTCGGTGTCTTCTGTTTCCATGGCGGCTCCCCTGCTACGCCCATCTGGTCTGCTCTACAGGAGAGTCGCCTACCTGCAGGATCAACTGCCATTCAAACAGGTCCGGTAGCCCTCCGATCCTTGGCTTCGTCGGGCTCCCAACCGGACCGAGACTTGGGATATTTCCCAGCGGCCAAGGCGCTCACGCTGGGGCTACACCTGCCCAAAGCCTCCTCGACTCCCGCTCCTGGCAACGGCCAAGTCGATACTTCTACTGGTCACTCCAGCTACTTAGTCGCTCAGCTGGAGCGACCGCTTCCTTCAGCCCCACTGAGTGTCGGCCAAACACTCCTCTCGTAGGCTCTCCTCCCAGCTGCCTACTTTCTCTAATGCGAGCCTGCCCTTGCTCGCTCGCTCGCTCTCTCTCCTTCCTCACACCGGCTTTCTCCACCTGCTTCCTGTCTTCCCCTACAACCTCCGTTTGTTTGTTTGTTTGTTTGTTTGTTTGTTTGTTTGTTTGTTTGTTTGTTTGTTTGTTTCTTTCTTTCTTTCTTTCTTTCTTTCTTTCTTTCTTTCTTTCTTTCTTTCTTTCTTTCTTTCTTTCTTTCTTTCTTTCTTTTACTTCTTCTTCTTCTAACCGGCTCGTGCTTCTCTTTATATGCGGAGAGGACATAGCAGCTGCAGCCCATTAGCCACAGGAACGATCACGGATGTGGACAGTCTCTCACCTGTGCACTTAGGTGAAAAACGCCCACACCGCAGATCGCCCTGCAGCTTGCTATAGCCACCACGCCCCCCCTCGCTAAGCCGCGAGCGCGGCAATATTTATTTAAATAAAAACGGCCTTTGGTGGGAGAGCTGTGGACCCATAACACCACAAGTTGGAAACCATACCTAGCCAAGGAATTGGACCTCATACTGTGAAGACTGCTCTTGGATGGGTAGTTGGTGGATCATACAAAGAGACAGAAGACCTTGCAAAACAAAATACTAAGCTGCCCAAACATTCAATCAATCGTGTATCAATAACAGAACTGAAGATATGTTGCTGCAACAGTATAACACAGATTTTCCAGAGCGCTGCTGTGAAGAGAAAAAGCAAATGTGACAGGAAGACAACAAGTTCATGTACATAGCCTCAGAATCTGTGAGACAGGTAGGTGGCCAATATTGTATAAATTTGCCCTTGAAGGATGAAACACTTAAAATGCCGAACAGTCGCTGTAATGCTGAACAGCATGCTACTGGGCTCAAAAGAAAACTGAGCAAAAATTCAGGTTTCCACGAAGACTATAAAGCTTTCATGAAAGACATTATTGACAACGGTTATGCCGTCAAAATACCCAAAGAAAGCCTGAATTGTAGTCAAGGAAGGGTGTAGTACATCCCACATCATGGTGTGTATCATCCAAAGAAAAATAAGATTCGAGTGGTCTTTGATTGCACTGCCACCTACCAGGGGACTTCATCTAACAATTATTAAAAGGCCCTGACCTAACTAACACCTTCATTGGTGTCCTTACAAGATTCAGAAAGGAGCCAATAGCATTAATGGCAGACATTAAGTCAATGTTCTACCAAGTTAAATTCCCAGACAAAGACACTGATCTTTTATGCTTTTTATGGTGGCCTGAATGTAATCTCAGTAAAGACCTGGAAGAATTCAAAATGACAGTGTATCTTTATGGTGCTACTTCTTCACCCAGTTGTGCCTCTTATGCTTTGCGTAGAACAGCTGAAGATGCCAGAGATACATTTTCTGAAGAAGCTGTTAACACCGTTCTCAATAACTTCTATGGGGATGACTGCTTAAAGTCGGAGGCAACAGAAGAACAAGCAATAAAGCTGGCAAAGGAAATCCAAGCTCTATGCCTCAAATGGGGATTTTATTTGACTAAGTGCGTGAGTAGCAACCGAGCAGTTTTATTGTCTATTCCTGAAGAAGACAGAGCTCATGAACAAAAGGACTTAGATTTGAGCCACAGTCTCCTTCCCACAGAGGTGCACAGAAACAGACAGTTTCAAATTTCAGATCAAGTTACAAAACAAACCTGCTGCAAGGCGTGGTATTCTGTCTGTTGTTAACTCAGTATATGATCCACTTGGTTTTCTAGCACCTGCCATACCGCCAGCAATGCTTATTCTAAGAGACTTGTGCAAAGAGAAATTTGGGTGGGATGAAGAAGTAGAAGTCAAACACATTCATAAATGGAAAAAATGGATGGATGATTTGAAGTTACTTGCAGACTATAAAGTGAACAGATGCTTCAAACCTACCTGGTTTGGAACCATAAAGACAGCACAAATGCACCACTTTGCAGATGCCAGTGAAGATGGATATGTCACTGTCACTTACCTTGTCTTAACCAACAAAGAAGGCAAAAAGCATTATTCATTCCTGATGGGAAAGTCAAGAGTTGCACCATTGAAACATGTCAAGATTCTAAGATTGGAGCTGACAGCAGCCGTTGTGGCAGTCAAAATGGACAAAATGCTAAAAAGTGAACTTCAAATGCCCTTGCAAGAATCTACATTTTGGACTGACAGAACCAAAAATGTGCTAAAATACATTTCAAATGAAAACACTCGATTCAAGACCTTTGTTGCCAACAGAATCTCCGTGATCAGAGATCATTCACAACCTTCGCAGTGGAAGTATGTCACATCTGCCCTTAATCCAGCTGATCAAGCATCCAGAGGGCTAGGCACAGAAAACTTTCTCAAAAGCACCACATGGTCACAAAGTCCAAGTTTCTTAATGAAGCCCGAAAAAGAGTGGCCAAAAAGACCAGATCAACTGAACAATTCACTTTTTGAAGATGATTCAGAAGTTAAAACCTGTGCAGTTAACATGAAAAGAATAGAGGAGGCGACCAAGCCCATCAACAAATTAATCAATTACTTTTATACTGTATATAGATTAGTTTATATGACTTTAAAATATATGACTTTAAAACCAAGCCCAATTTCTCTTGAAGACTTGGCTAAAGCTGAAACAAAGCTTATCCACCTCAGTCAACAGCAAGAATTTCCAGAAGAATTAAAGGCTTTAAAGAAAAAGGCTTGTGTAAAAAAGAACAGTCAAATCTATAAACTTTACCTGATCATACAAGATGGAATATTGAGAGTTGGAGGAAGACTCAACAAACTGCAATGCCCAAAGAGGCTAAACATCCTGCAATTCTTCACAAGCATTCACATATTGCTTCTCTCATATTGCAGCACATTCATAAACAAATCGGACATTGCGGGCGCAACTATGTGCTCGCACAGTTATGCCAGAAATACTGGATACCTCAAGCAAACTCAGCTATCAGAAAAATCATTTTAAAGTGCACAACTTGCAGAAGATACAATGTGAAAGCAGATGAGCAAAAGATGGCAGATTTGCCAGAAGATCGCCTAGTACCGAACCAACCACCGTTCGCTAATGTTGGAGTTGATTATTTTGGTCCCTTTCAAGTCAAAAGAGGATGAAGTCTGGTAACAGAGGTACAGAGTAATCTTCACTTGTTTAACAACCAGAGCTGCGCACATAGAGATTGGACATAGCTTAGACACTGATTCTTGTATCCAAGCCATACGCTGATTTATGTGCAGAAGAGGACAAGTTAAAATCACTTTGTTGGAGCAGAAAGAGAGCTATGAGAAACAATTAAAAATTTGGAGCAAGAAAAAATCAGCAATGCTATGATGCAGAAAGAAATCAAATGGTTTTCCAATCCACCATTAGCCTCTCATCAAGGTGGATGCGGGAGAGACAAATCAGAAGCATAAGAAAGATTTTAAACTCAACACTAAACCAACAAACACTCGATGATGAAAGTGTTCAAACAATGATGTGTGAAGTGGAATCAATTATCAATAACAGACCTCTCACAAAGACATCAGATGACACAAATGATTTGGAGCCACTCACACCCAAACACTTGCTGTTAATGAAGACACAACCTGATATGCCTCCTGAACTCTTTTCTAAAAATGACCAATACACTCGAAGACGCTGGAAGTAAATTCTATACATGGTTGATTTGTTTTGGAAAAGATGGACTAAAGAGTATTTGCATCAAAAATGGCTTGCACCAAGAAGAATTTTTGAACCAAGGAACCTTGTTTTAATTGTAGATAAAGCGACACCCCGCAATTCCTGGGTAATGGGTCGAGTCATCCAGACTATGCCAGATGCAAAAAGGTGCAGTCAGAAGAGTTTGTGTGCAGACCAAAACCAGCATACTGGACAGACCCATGAATAAACTGTGCCTGCTTCAATAAACAGCCAACATTTGAAAAAAGAAATTTTGAAATGTTTGTTTGCAGTGTTATTGCTAGTGATTTGAAAACAATAGTTAATGAAAAAGTGAAGTTAGTTGGCTCATTTTGAAGTAAAGTATAGTAATTGTCTACGCTCCTGAAGAGCCAGTCTTAGAAAGTTAAAGCTTTGAGTTAAACTCATATTAATGTTTGCTTAATTTGAATAAAATATAAATTTCTTCCATAGTCATAGACAATGGTATAGTCTTTCCCCCTATAAGTTAGTAAGTTGCAATAACTGAGATACAGTGTGATAATTGAGTCAGTTGTTGTTTAGAATAGGTCCCAGTACAGAGGGACTTAAAAGACCCATTTTCAACTTAGAAATGGGGTAGACATACAGTTTTCTGACCGTTGTTTTGAAATGGTTCAGAAACGTTTCGAATTGATTTAACTGAATAAACAAACTTAAAGAAATGTAACAAGATTTAAACTTTGAACAGAACTTTTCTTAACAAGAACTTTTCTTCTTTTTGCTATTTTAATTTTCTTTTTTGTGTGAACTGTTTTACTTTGAATTTTAACTAAAACTTTTAAAAACAAAGATATTTGGTCTGTGGAATCATTTCAGCACGTCAGGCTTTTGTTGAATCCCATTTTTATGTTAGAGCTGCTGAACTTTGTTAATTTTGGAAAAACGCAGCTCTTCCACAATGACTTCTCCTCTCTCCACCGCTCCTCCAGTCAAGTGTTGCTCTCCGTCCTCCCAGCTCCGACTCGTCAAGACAAGTGAGTATGGTCCATTTTACTGACAACCTGGGAGTAATCCCGGTCCCTGAGCTGCGGGATCATGCAGAAATCCAAATGTCCAAATGTCTGTTGATGGCATTCTCATTTGATAGCCAAGATTCAGCCAGCTCTCCCACCTCACTGCCCCCCTAGTAACTTTTGCTATATATTACCTTTGATTCTTGAAAGTCTAAGCATTGCCCTCTGATGAAGGCCCCTGATTGGGGCTGAAAGCTCAGGAATAAATACTATTTTATGATACGTGATTAATTTTCTCCCTTTGTGGATCTCCAGCTGCAAATATATATATATATATATATATATATATATATATATATATATATATATATACACACACACACACTATGATCTGAACACCCACTAGAATTATTACAAAGAAAAAATATATAAAAAGAAAGAAATCTTCCTGCCTGGTCCTCAGTCACAGTGAGGATTATGCAGGAGTACTGTTGTTGGTATTGTAGCAGTAGGGGGCGCTATTGCTCCCTTGAACCCTCAGGTACCACGCCAAACACCAGGTAAAAGTCCAAGACTTTTTATTTTTATAATAATAACATGCACTAAGCACCCTCCACTCCACACTACACATACAAAGCTCACTAATCAATACAATATTCTCAATCCTCCTCTCCCAGACACTTAGCCACCCTTCCTCCCAGCTCAGCTCAGTGTCTGGGCTTTCCTACAGTCCTTTTATATCCCCTGACCCGGAAGTGGTTCCAGCCCAACAATCCATAGAGTCCTCATCACTTCCGGGTCAGATTAAAAGTCCTTTTCTTCAACCCGGAAGCACGTTGTTTCTTCCGGTCATGTGATCACGAAGCACTTCCGGGTCATACGGCACATAGCACTCTGTAAGCATACATACAGCGGCTCCTGGTGGTCCCCACGGTATCCAGGAGGGTTGTTTATAAAAACTACAATGTCCATAATGCCCTGCTGGAATTTGGGTTCCTTCCATGCTGCTGGGAAGGCTCCATCTGGCGGCCTGAAGGTGTGGACCGGAATATTTGACCAGCCATCCCTCACAGTATATAGGAGCCTCAATAGTGTTTCCTGCTAAATGGTTCATTGGCTGAAAGTGCTCGGTGTTAGTGTGTCAGAGAGGGGATGCACAGCTTTGTTTATAATGGCACTCTGTTTTGTCTTAATTCTCTCCTTCTCTATTACCACCAGGGGGTTCAGAGTGGACATCACAACTGAGCCTGCCCTCTTAATTAGATTGTTAATTCAATGGGCCACTCCTGGAGTGATGTTGCTGGATCACCATACCACAGCATACAAAACTACACTGACCATCACATTCCATGCTGCACCAAAATGAAGCTGTGTGGAACAGGAGTGCGGCAGTGATTAGTTGGTTGTGTTTAGGAAACAACACTAAAACTGCTCAAACAAATCATTTTTGGCATTCAGCTGGCAAGATTTTTGAAAAAGTCACTTGTATGAACACATATAAACAGGCAATGACCACCTGTTCAGAAGACTGTACAGACAAAGCAGGGAACAGCCATGTTGGCATCAGCCACTTCGAGAGATACAGTAACTGTCACGGGACAGAAACTAAGAACTTCTGGGTCAGCACTTAGTTGGATCAACATCACTATGAAAAATAGAGAGGTTGGACATGCATTATCAGAAAAAGAAATGTCCCCAAAAAACAAAAACAAATTAACAGTTGCATCTGTTTCTGAAAAAAATTGCAGATGATTTAACTAGGTAAAGCTACACAACACAAACAAGAATAAAACAAAATGGAATGCACTAAGCACATTTTCAAAAAAATGCCTTTACCTGTATTTTAAAACAAAGAATTTAACTAAAGGTTTCATCTCTCACTAAAAGAATTTCTTTCTTACCCTATAAAACAGTAAAATTAATTTGCAGGCACAAATAAATAGTCCTCATAATTTTTAAGCAACAATTTCTAGCTAACAACAAAAGCAGCATTTACCACATCAAAGGACATTGTGCTTTTAAATCTTTAATTATTTCATGAGAGTGTCTGTGATACTCCTGTCTTTCTTCAACTTTTCCTAAATAACTGTCCCGGAAATTCCCATATTGTTATAACTAAAAATTCATTCAGAATGATAAATTGATGAGTCTTTGCATGAATGACCTCCTATTACCACTACAAGCAATGTTATTGAACATTGATACCTAGGTGTGAATCTCTGTCTCTCTCATTCAGCTTGCACTTGACCATATTTGCATATCCTTTTCACCTCGAAAAAACTTCTCCTGCCTGCTGTTATTGACATTATTGAACAATCCTGCCCAAGGGTGAATTGCTGTCTCTCATCTGCAGGCAACTAAACAATAATAACCAAAAAAGTCACACTTATAATCACTCACATTGCTTCAATATCTGTGACAAAGAAAATGAAAGGAAAATCTGGCATCATACAATTTATATATGCTTTCTTTGGGTTGCACATGAGTAGTAATACATAAAGGTTGATGCATAACTCATTAATACTGGAGAGAGCACCTGAAGTGGTATTAAGTATATTGTAAAGATGATTAAAAATCAATCTTAGTTTGTTTAAAATTACTAAGAATCACAACTCTGTATTGATATCGATACCTAAAAGTCTTAATTGTTTAATATTATTATGGACTTTATAAATGTCTACCAACAAGGAATAGTAAAAGTGACTAATTACTGTACTTTCACTTGCTCAGACATGCTGTCCTCAGTTGCTCTTTCCCTTTAATATTTAACCTGAATAACTCAGTATGCATGACAAAAAAAAAATCGGTAATAGGTTTATGATACTTCATTCAATTTTTTTCTTTTCATCTGAATTTTTCTTATAATATATGCACACACCACGCCACAAAAAGTTGAGTATTGCTTGGCACTGAGAGCTCACATGCAGTAGCCAATGGCATGTTGCTTTCAGAAATCTGATATTTGAATTAGACAAAAAAATGTAATATAGTGTAATCAGTTTAGTTCAAATTTATTGTCATAACTTATATGCCTTAATTTGCACATGGAGGGGAAGGGGCTAGATAGCACAGAGTGGACAGAGCAAGCTGTGGACAAACAGTATAACACTGGAAGGCAGGCTACTCAACACGATTTCATGGACACAGCAGGCTAGACAATGTATGCAAATGCAAGAAAAAACAGGTTTCGTTCCAGTTTGACATGAACCTGCTGACTCACACCTGAAACTGTACTGTGGCTGAGTCTGGAAGGGACAATGCAACATGGTACTATACTGTATATGGACCAATGGTGTGTGAATACAGAGAGTTACTGGTTGAAGTGATTTAGAAAATGCCACAGAATCACTACAACAAAATCATAGCATTGTTGTGGTTTTTGTTAACAGGGAGACGTAGAAGGAGTGTCTCTTTGCTGACAGATTTGTTGCTGTATTTCACATTTTGCATAATTTTGTGAAGTGCAGCATCATGTGTTATAGGTCATGGCAGAACATAACCTTTGATGAAAGCTTATTTCAGATAAAATGTGTTATATTTTTATGTCTATTGAGTTCATTGTTAATGTTCTTTTGGTCTTTGTAATACTTATAAAACATGAGTAGATGGGTAAAAAATGTTCTTTTGGTCTTTGTAATACTTATAAAACATAAGTAGATGGGTAAGTCATCTCTGTACTGTATAACATATTGAGATGATGGTAAAATTACTTCTTAATATAAATGATTCACATGTTTTATGCTAAATATGTAATATCAAGAGTAATGTGTCTCCATTAAGCTACTTTGACCACTCCAAAGTCAAGATTTTTCTTAATAAGTCACATTGCAGACATGAAGAAACATCTTTACTGAGGCTTTATAAGTGTTTAAAAGAACCGAAGATGTGTATGTTAAGGTTTAGTTACAAGTAGTAAATGAGTAATAGGTGCAATCATGCAGTACCTAAACCAGGCTGTTACCAAAATGTATTTATTTACAATATATGTACAGTCCAGCTGATGATATCTTGTATCTCTGTATTTTGGGACACGGCAGTACAGATGTGCTATCTGGATAAAGAGATGATGGGTAATTGGTGCGAAAAAAAGAATACAGATGCTTTTCGGCATAGCATCCTCAAGGTTATAAAATTTAAAAAATTCTATTTGTTGTAGTGTTAAAAGGTTGAAATAACAAATTTATAAAAATTGAATGGATTATTTAATAAACAAAAGAAGAAAACAACAGAATTTACAACACAAGTTAAACAAAACAATTATATAATTTCAAAAACCAAAAATAAAAAAATAACCCCACTGTATTATTTATCCTAGGCCTTTTTTGTCATTTTGTGGTTTTTACTTTTTAGTTAATTGTTATTTCTTTTCCTTTAATGTGGACTGTTGATGTTACTTCACTTTACTTACTATGTCCTTATTCCCATCATCGTCTCACTTACACAACATGTTTTAATATTTCTGTTGCCATTATCAATTGTTTGCTTTGTAACTGCAAGGTTTTTGGACATTTCTGTAGTCTAACCATGTCTTCTTGTGAGTCTTTTTGTGAAACTGGTCTAATCAATAATGCTTCAGCTGCTATGTAAGGCTGCAGTTATTGATTATATTTATCCAGTCTGGACACGGGTTCCTGTTTTGTTTTAGCTTTGTAAGTCATTCACAATCAAAGTTTGTTTCCATGAGAAACAAAATATGTATTATACACCATATGGATAACATGCTTTAATAACTGTTCTATGGTGCAGTGCTTCATTATTGTCAGAATTATTGTCTCAGGCCCAAACAATACATAATACATAATGTATTATGTATTATGAATAAATAATGTTCTTCTCTTTAACATTGTTTTAGTATGTTTTCATGGTTAAACATTGTTAAAAAAGAAAATTAATATTCTAAAAACATCTAAGAGCTGAAAGTGTGTAAATGGTTTGTTTTTATATTTTTTACATTACACAGGTGTAAAAATATGTTATCAAATTGTATTTTTATCCCAAATCCTATGTGTAATAGATGATTAAAGTCCTTACTTAAACAGTTTGACCATCATCTTTAACATGTTAAATTATCTATTAGCACTGAACTGGGGTTTACTGAGGTACAACAAATTAGAGAGAGAAGCTGTTAAATGCTTGTGTGCATGATCAATTGCTTGCAATCAATTCTCTTGCAAATGTTTGTCTGCAGAGAAATCATAAATTTACATACTGCATTTAGCAATAGCATTACTGTACATACATTTTTTTTAATTCACATCCTAGGAAGCAAAATAATTAAAATAATAAAATGGCAAATTTAACGCTTTGTAAAAATTAGAATACAAAACAATAGCCATAGCACTGTGCCAAATGACCCAGGAAATGTAGGTTAAAAAGTATTGCATCACAAAGAATAATTTAGCCAGCTTAAAAAATGGGGACTTGTGGGTATTGCTATGGCCAGTACTGCTTTTGCACAAGTCCAAAGTCTTGGGCTTGAATCTCTGACCTAGGGCACTGTCTGTGTGTAGTTTGCACATTCTCTGCATGTCTGTATAGGGTTTCCATCTTTTTTTTTTTTGGTTTTCCTCCTATTTTCCACCTGCTTTTCATGACCTTGAACTGAATAGGTAAGTTAAGAAATGAATGGATGGACAACTACATTAATTTATGAAAATCTTTTTTTTTGGAGTTTATTATAATTTCCTGTGGTACACTAAACCTTTATGTAATGGTTTACACAAGATAGTCACTTTTAGGACATCAGGAATTAAAGAGTAGACTTTAATCTCAGAGCTTGTGAGATGGAAATAATTGCAATAATAAATCTGCTTTCTGTCTTCCTTCAGCTTAAAGTGCCCTGTGAAATTAAAAATAGTA
The DNA here is from genome assembly GCF_900747795.2 of Erpetoichthys calabaricus. Lineage (NCBI taxonomy): Eukaryota > Metazoa > Chordata > Cladistia > Polypteriformes > Polypteridae > Erpetoichthys > Erpetoichthys calabaricus. The sequence continues at coordinate 159,024,107 of NC_041399.2, forward strand.
ATACAAATCATACAAAGACAGCAAGAGAAAAGGGAGTCTACCTATTAATTTAGTTTAAAAAGCCACTGCGCACAGATTAGTTATGCGGTCAGACTTTGATAGGTAGCAGTACACTCAATAATTCGAGGCAAGTTTTCATTCTACTGAAATGTTTCTAGGTATAATTTTATAATATTCTCAGTAAACATGTGCAACATTAACATTTGTAATAAACATACATTTTCTTCTGTATAAATTAATGTCTGTAAACTAGTATTCGATTAATATAAATTAATAGCTATTGAAACTTGTGAGGTCACTGTAGTAAGATTTTTGGTTTGATTATCAGCTGAATTTCAACTTCTGCTCATAGAGTGTGAGCTTCTGATTTGCACCTGTGATAATTTGGGTTAAAGGAAAAAATATACAGTATGTACCCTAAAATTCAGTTTCAATTTTCAATTTCAAAACAATTAGAATTATTATTAAATTTATGTGACTAATTTTGTTTTTTTTTCTTTTCAAGTGTTCTTTCCACTGCCCACATGCAGAATACATGTTAATGCAAAGATTTTTTTAAAGGTTCTTATTTTTTCAATAAACTGCTGCACTGCTCTTGGCAAATTTCTATTCTGCTTTGTTGTGCCTGCAATCTGAAACTCCCTTGTTATGTCTGTCCATAAACCTCTATCAATCCAAGCAGTCAGATCCAATTTAAAGACCTGTGTCTTCCCTGCAGAATTCTGAAATTGACATTCTTTATTCTGTGACTAGACAGAGAGATGTGCTTAAGAGATAAGGTGATCCTCGTGGGAGAATTTAATTTTTGTAAGCAATAAACTGCAGTTCCTCTCTCTGTATTTCATATATCATAAAAAACTACCGCTGCTGACTGATTTACTTGTAATTCTTTTCTAGCATTGTTTTCCAGACAGACTAATGCACCATTATGTAAATCTCCTCATCCCAAACCCACAGTGATAACAACTAGTCAGATCTTTTTTCCCCAAAAATATCACCCTAGTCACTAGCATCTTGTTCATTTGTTTTGAAAAAAGCACATCGGAAAGAAATAGGTCCATGACTGCACAGTTTAATTTGATCTTTTTGAAGCTTCACAACAGAAAGCACTTTAATATTTTCCATTGTTTAGGAAAACGCTTCTCTGACCAATTCTTCTGACTTTCCTAATTCTTATGATTTTTTTTTTTTTTTTTTGCAATCAGGTAACAATTTACATTTACATTTTCATTCACTCACTTGGCAGATGCTTTTAGCGAAAGCAACTTATAGAAGATGTCAACATAATCAAGTAGACAACTGTCTGGTGTCTGTAAAACAAGCTGTATAGGACAAAGCTGCAAAATTGATCATAACAAGTGAACAGCTTTAAACCAAATAGTACAATACAAGACTAGTTTAGTTATCAAAGAATCTATTAAAGATACTTTCAGTTAGACAGATATTCTCAGAACAAATCAATTGCTTCTTAAATATAGTCGGCAGTTTGGATAGAGGTGGGCAGCTCGCTCTTCCAACTCAGAGATGCACATGAAATGACTCTGGATCAAGATTTGATGCAACACAAAGGTTGAATCACCAGACTCTGTTCACTAACAGACCTGAATGGGAGAAAAGGAGCACAGGACCTAAAGAGTGCCTCCATATACATGGGTGCTGACCCACTGACTACTCTGTAAGCAATCATTAAGGATATGAATTTAATGCATGCTGCTACAGTGAGCAAGTTTGGCAATGTGAAAAGAGAAGTTTCATGCACCTTTCACGGCTGGTTGAACACAAAATGTGCCATTGCATTCTAAATGATCTACAGCATCTGGGTAATACATGCCAGTAAAGGGGTGCAGTTGTCCAGATGGGACAAGACCAAAGGCTCAGCCAGAAGTTGTGCTGCATACTCCATCACATATGGTCTGATCTTGCAGCTACTATACAGCCTTACACAATATGGTTCAGTACTGTGCAGGAGTCACAAACTTCCCAAGTAAAATTTTTTAAAGCCAGTTATCTTGGTAGTAAATATTACTACCGGTAATTAAATCACCATATAACATAAAAACCATCCGGAGCACACACTAGGATTTACACACACAATTTAGGATTGCCAGTGCACCTAACCTGCATGTCTTTGGACTGTGGGAGGAAACCGGAGCACCCGGAGGAAACCCACACAGACACAGGGAGAACATGCAAACTCCATGCAGGGAGGACCCAGGAAGCAAACCCAGGTCTCCTAACTGCGAGGCAGCAGCGCAACCACTGCACCACTACAAGTGAATACTTTTGTAAAAGAAAAATAACAAAAACATGTGTTTTTGAAAAATGTATTGGTATCTTATGTAATGTCTAGCACAATACTGAGTTATATTGTTGCCAGATGGAATTTAGGTATATTCCAAGCGGAAAATAATATCAACAAAACAGACCAAGAGGTAAAATATACTAAATGGTGAGGCAAAAGAATATTCAAAATTTCAGGCAATGATCGATAATCAGAAAGATCGTAACTTAAACTTTCAAAGCTAAATTTAAGACTAAAATCAGAAATGAGAAAAAAAAACGTTTTCTTTCCTTGACAAAACTTAGATTCAAGAGTTACTTTAACAATTTTAAATCTTTCTATGTTAAACAGAGGTCAGAAATGACATAATAAGGTTGCATCTTCGCCTTCATGTGGTAACAATGGTCAAAGAAACACTAAACAAAATGGCAGTGTCCATGAAAATGCCATACAAAATGGTAATGACAGGGAGGGAGTGGCAAAATGAGACCTCAAAATAGAAATGAACAAATTCATGACATTTAATCGTACACAATAGTTTGGTTCCCTAAACATCTCTTCATGGAATCCCCCCCTCCCCCCCCATTCCAAGTACTTATTAAATTCCACCAACAGCTCGTCTGATTGAAATGAAAGAGTTAGTGTTAGTGATGCAATTTAAAAAATAAACTGATGTATTGGATGGTAACCAAAAATACATTGGGTGTTTCAATGAGAGGTTTGCAAATGACTAAGCTAACACATTTTGACACATATAAAAATCATAGTTTTTTTTACAAATAACATTATAGTAAACAAGCAACAGCACACCAAACCTGATTTTAAAGATGTGGTATTTAAACTGGGCGGCACGGTGGCGCAGTGGGTAGCGCTGCTGCCTCGCAGTTGGGAGATCTGGGGACCTGGGTTCGCTTCCCGGGTCCTCCCTGCGTGGAGTTTGCATGTTCTCCCCATGTCTGCGTGGGTTTCCTCTGGGCGCTCCGGTTTCCTCTCACAGTTCAAAGACATGCAGGTTAGGTTGATTGGCGATTCTAAATTGGCCCTAGTGTGTGCTTGGTGTGTGGGTGTGTTTGTGTGTGTCCTGCGGTGGGTTGGCACCCTGCCCAGGATTGTTTCCTTCCTTGTGCCCTGTGTTGGCTGGGATTGGCTCCAGTAGACCCCTGTGACCCTGTTTTTGGATTCAGCGGGTTGGATAATGGATGGATGGTATTTAAACTGTCAAAACAAAATTTGAAGTAACTTGCCATGAAGGACCCAAAAGACCAACTTCAACTGATAAACAGTACTTAACGATCATTACCTTAAAGAAAAGAAGGAAATCCAGTACAGTGCTTGCTCATATCTGGTAGAGTCATCAGACACCCAATATGATTGTGTATGGTTTGCAAATAAAAAAAGCTTACTTGCAAATTAAAAGAAAAGCTTAAAATGGACAACAAACACAAACATTGGACAGAAGAAGATTGGAAAAGTTATTGTGGTCCACATCCTGGAATTGTCTTTTCTCTGTTGCAGATGACATTGGTGTTTCATGTGTATTTAGTGAAAAAGACAACTGAGGACCTCTAAGGGATTTGTTTCTCAAACTACAGACTCTGATGTCCTACATCTGGGCCCTCCCTTCTTTTTCTTCCTTGGTTAGATACAGTTTCCCCTCTTTTCTCAATATAGTAAACCTCTTTGTATGAAGTCTTCGGTTTCTTGGCAGTGTGCCACACTGAATAACCCTCATTCTGAAAAACAAAACACACAGACACGTTTCTTGAGAAAGCTGTTTCATTTTGGCCATTTTTAACCCAGAACTGAACTTTGTGAACCCAAGTGCACAAGATACAAAGTTTCAGTAGTGCTAATGAAATTGCAAAGGTTTCTCTAACAACCAATTATCATTTAAAATGACTAATTAAGGATCCGCCATGGGAGTTTACCATTAGGGCACTGAAGGAATGGCTGCTGGAAATGGGGCTTTGCAGTCACATGTGAATAAAAAATTAAATATCAAATATTTAATTAGTAATAGGCATTAAAACATTAGTAATATCTTGGCTGTATTTTTAATTCAGTTTAATATTATCTTGATAAAAAAAGGAATCAATTTCTGTCAAAAACTTGAAAATGTATGGGTGTGCCCAGCTTTTTGACTGGTAGTGTATGCTCTAATATACCTAATGTACAGTACTTGATAATGATAACATGCAGATTGGTAATTTAAAGTAACAGTTCATTTGCACATAGAGGCACTTTCTGTTCAATTTCATCCCTTGCAATTCCCTGATTACTGCAGGTTGAGGAACCCTGGAGAGGTGGAGATATGCTCTGGAGAGGAGAGGAATGAAGGTCAGTAGGAGCAAGACAGAATACATGTGTGTAAATGAGAGGAGGTCAGTGGAATGGTGAGGATGCAAGGAGTAGAGTTGGTGAAGGTGAATGAGTTTAAATACTTGGGATCAACAGTACAGGAGTAATGGGAATTGTGGAAGAGAGGTGAAAAAGAGAGTGCAGGCAGGGTGGAATGGGTGGAGAAGATTGTCAGGAGTGATTTGTTACAGACGGATATCAGCAAGAGTGAAAGGGAAGGTCTACAGGACGGTAGTGAGACCAGCTATGTTATATGGGTTGGAGACGGTGGCACTGACCAGAAAGCAGGAGACAGAACTGGAAGTGGCAGAGTTAAAGATGCTAAGATTTGCATTGGGTGTGACAAGGATGGACAGAATTAGAAAAGAGTACATTAGAAGGTCAGCTCAAGTTGGACGGTTGGGAGACAGAGAGGTGAGATTGTGTTGATTTGGACATGTACAGAGGTGAGATGCTGAGTATATTGAGAGAAGGATGTTAAGGATAGAGCTGCCAGGTAAGAGGAAAAGAGGAAGGCCTAAGAGAAGGTTTATGGATGTAGTGAGAAAGGACATGCAGGAGACTGGGTGTAACAGAACAAGATGCAGAGGACAGAAAGATAAGGAAGAAGATGATCCTCTGTGGCAAACCCAAAAGAAGAAGAAGAGGAAAAGGGTTACCTTATCTGGTTCTGTGCTCTAAAACAATTATTATTGTTCACATTACATTATTCACATAAATGCTTCTGGGTAGTCTAATAACTTAATCTATGCCTAAAAGTTACGTCCAAACCAAATGTATATTGTATGGTAGATAAGAGATCAAGACATAGTAAGACCGCAGAACGCTTAATAGTTGCAGGACAGTTTATCACATTGAATATATTTAGGCTGAGTAGTATTTCCTTTCTTTAAATAACCCCCTTTTCCTATTTACTGTATATACGGAGGGGCTTTTTCAATTCTTTTTGCTATTGTCTTCACCAAAATCTTAACATCACTTTCCATTAATTACATTGGTCTATAAGATGTGTAAGATGAGTATTATTGTTGGTTTTATTTTTTTATAAATTGTGATGGACGTCTAATGTAATTTTTAGGAAGACAGACTTATTCTGTATCTTCCTTGACTATATCAAGCATTAATGCATTTAAGTTCTTAGCAAGTTTTTTTTTTTTAGAAAGATTTGTTTGCCAGTCATTCTAGTGTGTGGCTGTCATGTTCTGTTTCTTGAAATTAAGAGAGCATTAGGGGTCTGTTCAGCTACTCCACATATATTATATCAGGCACTAGCATGTTGTTTTTAATCTAAAAAGACTATATCAAGAGTCTTTTTTTGATTCAATTTGATGTAATGAACATCTTAACATATTCATTAAATATATTATTTATTACTTTATGTTCAGTGACTTTAATTCCATCTACATTATTGATTTTTGCAACTGCATTCAACATTTCCTTTTCATGTAATTGCTTGGACAGAATCTTATTAGCCTTTTCACCGTACTCATGCCAATAGACTTGTGACCTAAGTATTCATTGTTCTAATTTTCTTGTGCTCAATAATATGAATTCTTTTTGCAGTGTTAATCAATTTGTAAAGCTCAAAAGTTGAAGATTTTGCATATTACTTGTCTGTTTTTGAGATACCAGCAATTACTCCGGATGCATTTCTGGGTTGTAATTTGTTTTTGTGTGAAGCCTTACAAATTTTTGCTCTCCTAAGTGTACTTTAAGTGTGTCATGAAGTGCTCTGATATTGTTGGAAAATATTAGCTTTGACAAAACGATCAATTCATATGAAAATATATTTAATAAATTTTTCTAACCTGCTAATAATAAAGGACTGGGACTGAGCCACCAGTTGCAAGTTGGTATATAAAATAACAATGGCATCATAATGGCAAGACTTGACAGAGAGATGCAAGTTGTTACTAAAAAATAAAATTACTAAAACTGGGAATAGTTATGATGCATTGAGAAAATACAGGTAAGGACATTTCAATGGGTCATACAAGTTAAAGACCTTGATAAAATGTAAAATTATTGAGGTCATCTTAGCAGCTACAGAAATTCTAAGTACAACACTTAAGCAGCTGTCAACTGAAAGAGCAGTATAGTGGTAAAGACAAAACTAGAACACTATCACCAGTTTATGAAGTACAGCGATCCCATGCCTATCGTGGAAGTTACGTTCCAGACCCATCAGCGATAGGTGAAAATCCGCGATATAGAAAGACCATATAAATAAACATTTTTTTTATAGTTTAAGCCTTAAAATACCCCTCCTACATGCTTTAAACAAATGTAAACTTATTAAAACACACTTTGTAACCACATTATGATATGTGGATGTTGGGCTAAGGATATGAGTAACATTTATTATATTAAATAATATAAAACATTTTAACGTCACGCAAGACAAGGCAGCTGCTGTAAAGGCTTTTAAATGATTGATGCGCAGAGCGACAAGCAGATCAAGCATCTTGGCAGAAGCAGCACAAAGTCCACTTCTCCTTAGCGTGCATTCAGCTCCCCCCTTTCACATCACGAAGTGGCAGGAGCATAGCACACCTCCGGGCGGGGGGGAGGGGGGTGGTTTTGAGCGAAGTGATTGAGACCAGATGATCTCAGACAGACACTTTGACAACACACTCTGCTTACAAACAATTTAAAACAAGTTCACTGATATCTATCTAACCTAGCAGTTGTTGGAATGCTTTTGGCAGACAAACTTCAGGTGCTCCCAACTCTTAAAACAACGACAAGCAGAACACGCAGCTTGCCAGCAGCAGCTGCAGAAACCCAGCAGATGATCCGAGCACCTCTCCTTAGCGTGCATTCAGCCCTCACCCCCTCAACCCCAGAACGCACAGAGCGACAAGCAGAACAGGCATCATGGTAGAAGCAGCACAAAGCCAGTAGCTGATCTGTCCAATCTGCTTAGCGTGCGTTCAGCTCCCCCCCTTCACAAAGCGAGCGGCAGAGATGCAAAGTGGCAAAAGGACAGCTGCTGTACAGGCTTTTAAGTGATTGATGCAAAGCGCGATAAGCACAACACACAGCTGGCCAGCAGCAGCAGCAGACACCAGCTGAACCAATCGCATCTCTTTAGTGTACGTTCAGACCCCCCCTTCACAATAAGAGCAGCGTTATAAGTGCCGCGAGAAAGAGATTTAACCATGCCCGGGGCAGGAAATAAAGGACAAATATTGTTTTTACAAAAATTTTAAAGTAAAAATGAAAATAATGCATATGTAACAATTCCCATGAAAATAACAATCTCTTTAAATTGTTTATCTTTTAAACCAAACCTGGGGGTGGGCAAGAGAAGCGAGCAGGGGGCGGAATCCCCTAGTAATAATAATAGTATTAATTAATCCACGATATAGCAGGGACGCAATAGTTCACTGTACTTGTCTTTCAGTGGGATAATGTAAGAGACACATTTTTGTGCACAGAACAGATTGTTCATTTTCCAAAAAATAGACTGGATAAATGTAGATATAGATCCCAGTGTAGATCCCTAGCCTCAGAGCTACCACTCCGCTCAGATAGAAGAAACCAAAAATTAAACAATATGCAGTCAAACAGGCTGCACATCATTGCCATTCTGATATCTTCATGGCCTTGTCACAGTATTAGGAAAATACTATAAATTCAGTGATCTTGGTAAAAGTTACCTATGAGACTAATTAAGCATCTGTAGGATTTGTTAGTCCATTCTTGCTAATTTACAATGATTATATTGTAAATTGTGTAAATTGACAAGCATTATTTTGCTGTCCCTTGGGAACCTTTATCAGTCTATTTGTATTCTAACTGTTCTGAGGGAAGAACAGACTAATTCATATAGAAAAGTGTTCATAATCAAATGGCTATGTAGTTTAAAAGGTAAAATAATGATCCAATTGTAATGTATTTCTTCCATCAATTACCTCTGCTTTTCAGTTCCACAAATTTATTAAAATACATAAATGCTTGTTTGTTTTCCTCCTAAATTATTTTCTAATCAAAAAAACAAAATAATATATGTTATTAGAATAACTGAGAAGTTAAAACTTAATTTAAGGGTCTATACGTTTATAGAATTAGTTTAAGTTCAAAAATAAAAAATATATACCGGTCTATGGAAAAAAACATATTTTTGAAGATGCACAAAACAGCAGTAGCATTCAGTGTTAAAAATAAAAAATATACATGTGTTGCATAAATAACAATATGACTCTGCCAACTGCTATATAAACAATTCAAGAGAAATTTGAAAAAAAACTTATAGCATATTTGAAAGCCAAGAATTTAATTAAATCATTTGAGGCATCCGCTTGGATCTCAATACAACAATCAAATCTTACAAAAGGGAATGTGAGGATACTTGATCACATGTGGATTTTTGGCAGTCAATGATGGAGTTATTAAAGCATATATAATACACCCTTCTACTAGTGTGGAATTAACAACAGACTTTCATAGGATTATACCACGGTCATCTTAACAGCAAATAGATTTGTCAGCAAATATAAACTGATGGTATTCCATAATAACATCTGTCACGCTTGAATATTGCATTTTCATTTCACAGGAAAAGAATCAGCAATGGTTAAAGTCTATCTCAACATTATCTACTTCGGTAAGAATGATTTTTATAAATTAAATGGAACACATTTTTTTTTGTGATCAGTTTTTATTTTTATAACAGCTAGAGTGCATTGAGTATTTACAAACAACAAAAAGCAATATAACCATGTTGAAACTACAACCAGTACTATAGCTATATAAAATCCCAAAACTGCTATCATAAACAAAGTACAAGCCCAGAGCAATCTTTCAATTACCAACAATCTATCCAAACCTGATGTACCAGAGTTTCAGATAGACACAAGGAAAAAACAATCAACAAGATGGCAACAAAGGAAGAGAAAAAAAGGAAATAGATAATGAAACAGCTTTATAAGTTCATACACATGTTTCAATTTATACACTACATATATTTATTTATGCATACATACTGTGATGGGCGGCCGGGTCCCATGCCCGGCCGGGACGTCCCTGCTGCATATGTTCCGGGGAAGAAACCATGGGCAACTCAATACCTCCCCCGGGACGCTTGGTGGTAGCCTCCCTGGTCGACGGTAATACCGCAGGGCTTCATGGGAGATGGAGTCCTCCACAGGGGCGCTGCATGGATTCCACAGCCCAGCTGGTCAAATCTTCAGCCCCACCCCGGAAGTGCAATTGGAACCAGGTGGTCAAGCACCTGGAACACTTCCGGGTGGGCTGTAAAAGGGGCCAGCCACCACCACTCAGTGGCCAGAGTTGGGAGGAGAGGACGAAGCTTCAAGGGAGGAGTGGTGGTGCAAGAAGGGTGTAGTTGTGGTGAATAGTCAGTGCTTTATTTGGGACTGTGTATTGCCTGTGGGTCATGGGGAAGATGTGCACCCACAGGGGAAGAAAAATAAAGTTCATTGTTATTTTATACGTGCTTCCGTGCATAGTCTGTGCCGGGTCGGCACTATATAACGCCTTTATTGTTACAGTACATACATGTTAAATAAACAAAACCCATTACCCAGCCACTGCCTGACTGCCACTGTCCATAGACTGAATGCTTTACAATGAGCATTATTAATTCAAGTAGTACACAGTTTCAAATGAATCAGTGTTGAGAAGTAATCAATTTGAAAGAATTCCATCTTAAAGCTACTTTTGCACATACAGAAGCCTCCAGAAAAAAAAGTGTCACAAAAATGAGTAAATAATCCTGCTTCCAAAGAAGCTCGAATGTCCACAGTGCTGAAGTGCATTTTGCCCTCCTCTCAGAGAATTTAGTTAATATGGAGCAGATTGATATGATAGAGCCATTACCTAGAGCAACTAATTTCAGATGGCTATATAACAGGATGCAAAGGAAGCTTAGGCTGTGTGAAAAATGATTGAAGTTTATTGATTATTTTGTCATAATTTATCATCATGCCAGGCATTATATCTCATCCAGAGCAGACCCTTTACTTGCAGCTCTGTTCGGACTTTTTCTGCCGATTTTTTATAAAGTGGCTTCCTGAGCTTATTTGTTATAAAGTTGAGGGGAATAATACAAAGGTCGGCATTTTCATAAAATGACTTTGTAAGAGAGTATGGATACATCGTTCTATTTTAATGAACCTAATGATTGCTTTTCTTTACTATTCAAGGACATTACCATATGTGAACTTGTTTCCTTTTTCTCTAAATGTATACATTACCAGGATGTGACTCTCTACTCAGACTTAGTTGTATACAGGGTCATCAGGCATGCATGTGATACAAATAATCTAACTCACTTGTGTTTTTAATGGCAGAACGTAGAAGCCCCTGAAATGTGCACAATCTTGAAATATCAAAAAAATATGTCAAGAATCCAAATATGTTGAACAGGCCAATGATGGTATGCACAAAAATGACATGGAATTGGAAGCAATGAATTATTAAGTATAAATTAATTAATTTGCCACTTTGGTATAAAATCAAGTTTTCTTTCAACTGCTAGCCAGCTCTGAATAGAGTTATTAATAAAAGATCCATGATGGAGTTTGCAAGGAGTTACAGAAAAATGTAGAGAACAGTATATTATCACACTTGAAAGAGCTGGTTATAGAGGAGTCAAACATTAACAAGAAGGGATAAAAGAACAGGGATTTAACTGTGCTAGCTTTGCTTCAGTAAGCTTTTTTGGAATGATAATAAATAATAGCTGAGTTTCGGAAGGGAAAATGTTTTTTTTGTACTGGCTTGTGATATGGTGGGTCCGCTGCTTAACTGTTTTGGCCATTTTTAAAATAAATAAATAATCATGCCCCATGGAGGTGCAGGCTCCAATTGGGCATGAGGTGCGTAAGTGCATTTCGCCCTTTGGTTAGTTGAGGTGCTGGCTGAAAGCACCATACACATGTGCAGAGACCGGCGGACCAGTCAGGTGCCTCAGGGGTGCAAGGGGGAAGTGCTCCTCGAACCTGCGCTCGATTAGGCAGATTAAATAAAAAGGAGCCTGCATGACGGGTGGGGCAGAAAAAGAGAAAACAAAAGAACATGAAGGAAGGAAAGGTTAAAGACAGTAGCTGAGAGAAACAGGCAGGAGGGAGCGAAAGCTGGTGCAAAACGGGAGGAAGCAGGCAGACGGGAAAGTAAGCCCCAGGAAGGAGTGTGTGGTCAATGCTCAGGAGGGGGCTGAGGAGTCGCTCCTGTGGAGCAACCATGTAGCAGGAGCGGCTATTTTACTCATGGTGTGCTCTTGCTGGGAGGAGTCAGTTATCGGCAGTAGTGCAAGCGGAGCAGGGCTCGGTGGCTCTCCATGGAATTGTTGGATGGACCTCTCTCCTTACAGTGAGGCCCAATCAGGGTAAGACGGAGAGATGTCAGTTTAAGGGGAAGGCACCAGGGCTCAGAATTGTAGAGGACAGTTTCCTGCCTATGTATTTAACCTCATTTTTTAATGAATTCTCTATTTATTGAACATTTTAACCTACACAAAGACACTCACTTATATTGGATTATTTATTTATGGACTTTTGAACACTGTACTGTTTTGGACACTGTTTGGTTTTTGATTGTTTTAATAAAAGCCCTGGTACTATTTCACCCACTCCTTGCTATATGTGTGTGTGTCCTCATCTGTCTAGTTCTTCCCGATTAAGTTACAGATGGTGGCAGGTTCAAGAGTCTCCCTAGAGCAACTAGGCGTATGGAGCTGACCTGCATTGTCACTTGCTTTTATTAAGAGTTTTCTTCTTTGCTAGATATTGGTGTATGCAACATGTGCAGCAAGAGAGTCTGAAGTGTGAAAGTTCCAGTATATATAAATAGATACTTTAGCGGTTTGTGAAATATTGATGGACAAAAGTGATTACCTTATTTATTGTGCTTTTATTAGACACTTTTAAATGTGATTAATAGTCACTATTGAACACCTAGTTATACATGAAGTGCACTGTTTGTTTTACTTTATTTTTTTCATTTGTGAAATAAATTCATTTTTGATCGCTCCAACTTTTGTTCTTGGCTTATGAACTGATTCATTAGATTTGTGATGTAGCGTCTCAAATATAAAAAATTAATGTGAGGCCTCCTAAAGGGACCATCAATACAGGGCACCAGCTAACCTGTCTCCATGTGTAGACTCACCCCAAATCCAACATGTCTCACAACTGCTAACTGCAGACTTCTGGCCTAGTATGCCCCAATTAAGGTGAACTGAGAAAATAACTAGAAAAGTCACAAAATATAACAAAAATCCCCATCACAGGAAGGATGACTGTTAAACCCCCAACTTGTGGACAGAAGTGAAAACAAGGAATTTTTATAAACTGGGATTTATTCACAAAAAATAGAAAATTACAATGAAATGTTCAAATGTACAAATTTAGACAATAAAAGTTGCAAAAAAAAAAAGATTCAAAGCAAACAGTCCTCAATACATAATCCAGAAATTAAAAAATCCATAAACAGAAGCAAGAAGTGAGCAAAATAAAAATAAAAAATCAAAGAAAATAACAATACTCATAAATGCTCTCTTATTCCTGGACCTTCTTAACTATGGATTTAATAGCCAGTGGGATGGGTCAGGAGTAGTTATATCAGGGTGTCCCTCCCTCCTGGGGTCTCCACCCACAAGGAACATAGGCATATTTAAGGAGACAGTAAACATTTAACCAACTATAGACATTATAGACTATAGATGTGTGGCTGCACCAATTAAAAAACAAAGCGCACAGGCATCAGCTTAGGGTGGGTGTACTCAAGGAAATCTCACTTACATGTTATGATTGGAAGTTTGTGTGGTCTCTCAGACTTAATGGCTTATTTGTATTTATAGCTGATTGGAAGCAAGACAGACGTTACTTTTGAACAGTGTTGTGTGGCAAGATCATTGGGTGAGAGTTCATGATAACCATGCAATTTGACACTGTGAAGTATGATGTTAAGTGTGTCTGTTTCTCTGTTTTTTTATAGTAGGTTCCAACAAAATTAATCAAAACCTTCATCATTGAAGTTTGAAGGCAGCACCATTCTTAACATTATCGACAGAGTGTTATTAACTGGCTCAGTCCGTAATACACTCAAAGTGTCTGTTTTCAGACCATTACTGAAAAAAAATCAGAGCCAGACCCAATTGTGTTTAATAACTATAGACTAATTTCAATCTTCATTTTCTTTTTAAAGAATTTGAAAAGGTAGGCATTATGTGCCTTCAATCTTACCTTATATATCATAAGCTATACAGTTATACAACCACAGTACTCACAGTATAGAAATGGCACTCGCCCATATTGTAAATTACATCTTAATTTATTCTTATAAAGGAAATGCTTCAGAAATCATGTTTTTAGACTTAAGCACAGCTTCTGATATCACTAATGTCTCTATTCTGTAATGTACGCTGGAAAATTATGTTGGGCTTTCAGGCACAGTCTTTCTGTGCTTTAGTTTATATTTATCAAATTAATATAAGCATGTATGTAAATATATTGACAGTCCTCTGGCATTATATCCAAAAGTAAAATAAGGTGTCTACCTGCTCCCACTGGGAACTATTATTAGAAAATATAACATTCTGTTTCACTCATGAGCGAATGACATGCAGCTATACTCTACTTTCAGACCACACTTTTCTACATTACTGTGCCCAATTATCTGTTTCAGTAAATGAAAATAATTGATGGATGAAAGCTATTTTGATTTGAATACAGAAAAAAATAAATTAATTATTGGGAATGAGGCAAACAACAACATTCTGTCGCTTTTGAATTAAGCAGGTTAGTTTCAATGAATTTGCACACTATCTAAAAAACTGCTTTTCATCCTTAAATAATAAATTAAGGCAATATGGAATGTACTGAGAAATTAATTCATGTTGTTTCTAACCAGTGGAATTGACAACTTCAATGCATTATTAACAAGTTTTCCACTTGCTCTATATACAGTTTCCAGTTAATTCAAAATGGTGCGATAAGAATCACTAATACTAGAAAGTACGACCGCTAACTCCTCTTCTTAAGTCATTACACTGGCTTCCAAGTAAGTGTAGGAGTGATTTCAAAATTCTGCTTCTTACATAAAAAACTTTAAGTGGCCTGGTCCACAGTTACCTATCTGAGCTTATCATTACATACACAACTGACTTCCTCTTATAATTCTGGTGTAATAGAAATCCCTAGTATTATCAAAATAACAATACAAGGTTGGGCTTTTATCTGCAATGTGCTAAAGCTGCCAAATAAGATGCCACTATATTCACTTTTAAATCCAGCCTGAAGTCTCCTTATTTTAGTGTAGAATAACCTGATAGTTTTGCTGATTAACTCTGCATATTGCATCTCTATCTGTTAGTCATTTATATAAAATAAATAATCCGACATATTTTACTTGTGAAATTGTTACAGTGCCCTGGGCCTGGACTCAGTGAAGAGCGCCATACAAAATATACCACATTGAAAGGTACACAAATTAAAAAATACAGAATCACGGGTATTTCTGTTGAGTGGCAGAGATTAAGTATCTAAGAGTCGGCCAAAATTGTTTCTGAAACAAAGGAGAAGCTGTTTACTTTGTTATCCTTTGCAGTGTAGTATTTAGAAAGGGACAGCTAGAATTGAATGTCAAGGTTTGGCAAGAGACAAAAACATTCACACTGCACACAGGGCATCTTTGCAAGGTAAAAAGTATGGGTCATAATCAAATGATGTTCCAAAGTCAGAACCAGAATTTGAAACATCTTCAATGGCTAACATGTATCAAAGAAGCCATTCACTGCTAGACTGATCAAGGTGATGTAAAGACAGGACAGATTCAAGACAGTTGCCTCTTAGGTTGAATAGGATAGTTGCAACATGAAGATGGTGTGATGCCCCATGCAAACAACCCATGGCATTATTACCTGGCGGTGTATCTAGTAATTCATAGACTGAGGGTGGATCAGTAGCATGTGAGGAGACAGACAAAATTTGAGGTGCAAAACAAGTCCAAAGTGTTTATTAAAAACCACAAAGAAAAGTGTCCACAGTGCATCAATAAAAATGAGTGTCCTTGAATGAATAAACAAACATTGTTAAAAATCTTCCATTAGATGCATGAAAGCCACCTAAAACAATCACATTGGGAGATATCATATGAAATCAGAGCGTTCAAAATATTTAAAACAAAGGATCCTGCAGTCCAATTTTGAAAACATATTATAGAACTGACCTGGAGCTTCACACTAAGTTCAGTCCGTCTTAGGAGTTCAGGTCAGGCCCTGCGCAACTTGCCCTCTGTTACCATTGCTGCAAGCCCCACATACAGCAGCAGCTTCACTTGCTTTCCTCTGGAGAATTCCCTCCACTCACCAGCCTCCTTCTGCCTTTAATGCTGCTTGAAAGTTGCTCAGCAGATCCAGACCTCTCTAGTGGATCATACTTTGATTCTTTATCTCTTGCCTCTAAAGTATCCTGTTTAAAACTTATTTCATCCTATTCTTGCTCTCGTTTCTCACAAGTACATGCTCGGTCACTTTCTTTCTTCATTTCTTTTTCTTTTCTCCAATTTCTTTCTCTTTTGTACAGCTTCTCCCTTACCTTGCCTCGTTCCACTTTTTATATTCATGCACTGACATCCTCAACTGACACTGTGCACTCTTCCTTGCCTTGTTAAGGCAAGTGCACGTGTATGACTGTGCAGGTTAGCAAGACAGCTAAATAAAAATCTAAAATATTTAAATTAACTCATTACACATCCCATAAGACATGTCCCACCACAGATGGAAACAAAACAAGTCCAAATAACTGTAGCTCGAAGACTAGCTGACTGCATTGACAAGTAAAAAAGAGGCAGCTACAGACTGATTGTTGGTTGTCAAATGGCACAAACAAGACAGAAAAGAAACCCTTTCAATGAGATTATGGATTAGTGAGATAAAACAATAAGCAGAATTGCTACCTTGTATAGGTCTGCAATAAAAACAAAACAGAAATCAGGCAGCAGCTACCACTTAGATGAGAGGGCCAACGTTGCAGATGCAAAGGCAGAATGACAGGGCAGCTACCCCAAATGCTGACGACTGGCAGCTTTTCATCCAAGCAGGAATGTGATAACTGCCACTTTGTTTTGGGCAAAGGCAGGTAGCTGCACTTAGCCTAATGCTAGACAGCTGTAAAGACAAATTCCCACAGCTTGTGCAGTCTGTGTCAAGGCCAACTCTTACACAGGTCATATACAATCCCAAATCAGAAAAACTGCCAAATAAAAAAAAAAATGCAGTGATTTTAAAACTTACTTGGACTTTTATTTCATTGCTGACAGTATGAACCCAAGATAGTTCATGTTTTGTCTGGTTAACCACTTCATTTATTAATACACATCCATTCCTGCATTTCAGGCCTGCAACACATTCCAAAACAAAGTCGCTATTTCTCCTCACAATACTTAAAAGTCGTTTTGGTACCGAGGATACCAAGCGATGAATCATGTCAAGTGTTATTTTGTCCCATTCTTCCTGAAATCACATCTTAAGGTGTGCAACAGTATGGGGTCATTATTGTTGCATTTTGTGTTTCAAAATTCTCCATACATTCTCTACTGCAGACAGGCCAGTCCAGTACTTATACACTCTTCTTCTGCATCCATGCCTTTGTAATGCATGCAAAATGTGATTTTTCATTGTCTTGTTGAAAAATGCATGGACACCCCTGGAAAGATGTCGTCTTGAAGGCAGCATATGTTGTTCTAAAATCTCAATGTACTTTTCTGCATTAATGCTGCCATAACAGAAGTATAAATTACGCTTGCCAAGGGCATTGGCACATCCGCACACCATGACAGACCCTGGCTTTTTGCTGAAAACAGTCTGAAAAGTCCTTTTTCTCTTTGTTCTGGAGCACACAGGCCTTTATTTCTTCCAAAACAAATCTGTAATACTGATTCATCGGACCACAATATACAGTACATTTCCATTGTGTGATGCTGAGAGATGCCTCCGAGCCCAGAGAAACTGACACAGCTTCTGGATATGGTTAACATAATGCTTCTTTTTTGCACTGTAGACTTTTAAATGTTATTTGTGAATTTAACTATGTATTTTATATTGCTTGAGAAAGGTTTGCCAAACTAATCCCTTGCCCATGTGGTTATATAAGCTATTAATGAGTTCTTGATGCAGTACCGTCTGAAGGATCAGAGTTCACATGTGTTCAGCTTAGGCTTGTGCCCTTGCCCTTTATGCACTGAAATTCCTCCAGATTCCTTGAAACATTTAATGATATTATGCACTGTACAGAAAGAAATATACAAATCCATTCCCATCTTTCTTTGAAGAACATAGTTTTAAAACATTTCAATAATTTTCTCATGCACTTGTTATCAAACTGCTGATCTTCTGCCCATCTTTGCTCTTCAAAGACTCAGCCTTTTGTAGATGCTACTTTTGTATACTACCATGATTACAATGTCCTGTTGACATCACCTGTTTGAAATCACATCATTATTTAATTATTTTACCTCATTAATGGCCCTAATTTGTCCCCGTCCCACCATTTTTTGGAATGTGCTGCAGGCCTAAAGGACAGGAATGGATGTACATTAACAACTGAAATTAAATTGACAAGACAAAACATGAAATATCTTAGGTTTAAATTTAAAAATTACTGCTTTTTTTATTTGCATTTTCAATGCCCTCCCAAAATGTTGTGATTTGGGGTTGTAATTTGAAACATGTAAATTATTTGAAAAACAGTTTAGCATGGCTCAGTATTACTGATGCATCCTCTTTATTCCACTAGAATATCAAGGTTTGATTTTATTGTGTTTCATAAAAATGAAGAAAAGTAAATAAAAGAAATGTAGTTCTGTAAGTACTCTGTATAGTTTGAAGTGTAATCAAGGCCGGCGGCACCATTAAGGCAAGGGCACAGATCATAATTAAAACACAGCCGCACAGGTTAGCTACTGAACAGTTGGTTGGCACACTATTAAGCTTGGCCTAGGGCACAAAATAGCCTAACACCGGCACTGAGTGTAATGTGATGTTTTTGTGCATGTCTAATGACACAGATTTCTTGGAAATCAGGCATGACTTTCTTTGGTTTCAGTTATTGATTTTTTCAATATATAAATGTAAGCTTGCAAAGACCATTTTTGAAGTACTGAGTATCTCTGCAGTGTTCAGTAGAGTAATATAAAAGGAAGCTTTTTAATAACAACACTTCAAGTGCCTATGCTCCTTACCATCTATTTTTTACTCACTTGGATCCTGGCTCTCCCATGAAGATTGTGCATCTTTAATAAGAATTATACAATGTATAATTTCTGTGCTTGCTTATGATGAATGGTGCAGATGGATTCTAATGTAAAACCTCTCCCCATTTGCTTTTCTTAATAGAAATTATTATTGGAGTAGCTTGTACACTTATTATAACCATCACATAGGCACAGGAGAATTCAATACTTAATATTTCTTTTCTTCTAGCATATAGTGTACTACTTTCCTTACTTTTAAAATACAAGCTGAACAATCATTGAACTTTATTGAATTTATTTGGTAATTCAACACATTTTTGTTTTGGCAAGAATGAATTTCTTCAGCATTTAACTGAGATCCTGGCTCCAAATAGGACTCATCAAATATTCTCCTGCCTGCATTATTTTTTATCTCTGTCCAATGCCTTAGAGGCAAGTAATGCATGACAGAGTAAGATATGTGGGAAAGAAAAGATGTGGGTGTAAAAAAGCAAGCAGGCTGACTGTGCTGTGAGATGGGGACTGTAGCACCTGTTTAACTAGGTCCATTGTGTGAGTTTATGGGTTTCTCCCTCACTATTCACACTTAGTTTCCTGCCTTTGATTCTTAATTTTGGACAACTGGACAGTTTTGGACTTTAATTTTGGACAGTTTAGTACACTGGCATATATTTATTGTATTTTGTGTAGTGAACAGTGGTGTATAAGGGTGGTTTTACAATGTATATTTTATTTTGAATGAGCATGTAAAATTCACTGAGAGCAAAGTTATAAATTAATTCAAGCACTAGATCTACTTTAAAACCATAATTTAATTTGTTATTTCCTTAAAAACCTAAGAGCCTTGATTATGGGATGACAAAGCTGCACAGTAATTGGCACTGCTGCTTCATCTCTCCAAATACCTGGATATGTCAAGTGAATGTTATTGTATACAGTATATTGTAGATATACAGTACTTAATGCATTCAACACAGGGTTTATTGTCTTTTTTTGTCTGTTGTCAGTACTGTATTTCTTTCAATATTCTGAGGTAAGTATGAATTTCATTGTACGTTGTCAGCTTGTAGCCATCCCCACACTGCTGTTGAACTTTCTCACAAAACAGTTGTCAAACTCAAGAATCTCAAGGGCAGACAACTAATCAAAGATCTGTCAAGACCACCCCTAACTTTGATTACACTGAGAACACTGATTCAAAAACATACCCACTGAGGTAATAGCAAATTTAGTGAAAAATGCTGAGGCAATTGTATTAGGAAAAAAAAACTGAAATCTATATCGCACAGAAAATAACATGGCGACAGCTAAACAGCGATGGTAGAGACATGCAAGTTTCACATACATAAATACATCATTCTAATAGGAATTGTGTATGCATGTCCATTTCAAGGTTTAGATACCATCTAGTATACTTGCATAAATGTAATGATGTTTTGTTCAAAGGTAGCAATGAGGATCAGCTCCCCAAAATTATAGTAACATTTAAGTCCTACCAGCTCTTTATGTGAAGGCAGTATAATACAACATCTCTCTGGAGATAGTCTGTTCATTTTAATTCTGCTGGTTTCTTGGTCAATGCAGTGTTACTGATGATCTGAGTAAAAGAATGAATCCCGATGTCTGACACTGACTTTCCCCATTGAAAGGGTAGTTTAATACTCTTTTTGCTAACATATCCCTTTATCTCATTCCTTGTTCTTCATCGCTGTAATTTTGCATTTGAAAAATGTTTTGAGTAGGGACTTTCAGATCCAAAACCCACCGTAATTGGTTATGGTCACCACTTCCTCTCAGGGAATGTTTGTCCTTAATCCCACTTTAATGATACTCCAAGACAAGAATGCACACAATAACCAATATTGTAAAGTGATATGTGGCACCGCTACATGCATATCAATAACATTCAGCTTGAAACAGATTCATAGTCTGATTATTATTTATGAGGAATTTTCACATTCTCCTTAAGTTCTTGAGAATTTTCTCTGTGTCCTCCAGTCCTCCTGTCTGATAAACTGGAAACTCTGGATTGACGAGGTATGAGTTAATAAGAGTCTGCGTTCAGTAAGGAGTTGATTTCTGTCTTTTGTTTAAAACTTCCAGGATAGACTTTAGATTCTCATAATTCTACAAGGAAAAAGTGGCCTTAGAATATTGCCTAAATATAGTGTAACTGTAAGAAAGTTTTTTAAAACTGTTAATTAAAAAAAAAAATATATATATATAAACATTAACAAAAACAAAAAAATACTAAGATCTAAAAACTAAAATGAATTGTCCTTTTACATTCACACTTGTTCTTTTCAAAGTTTTATACTAGACATACAGCACTTTAATAAATTAGCTTTATTTGACAAATACTCTCCTATGCTAAAGACTTCCTTTTTAGTATCTTATTTCCTTTGAATAGTAAAAGATCTGTTTACATTTATAAATTAGTGCATCTAAAAAAAGAAAAAGTTTACATTTATGATTTTTCTAAATATTTCCTTAGTAAAGACTTGCTTTTTACTGCAGAATTATTGAGAAATGTCATTTTTAATAACCTCTGATTAAACTATTTGACCTGCAACTTTCAATCAGGTTTTAGAAATTATCACCACATGGACATTTCTTTAATCTTGGTCCTGAATGATCTTTTGATTGACACCAGTGTCGGTCTTCTATTATCTCTGGTGTACCTTTATCTTTGATGACCTTGATCACCACATACCACACAGGTTATCTGGGACTATATTAAATTATTTCACTCTTGTCTATCTGATTGCTGTCTGTGCATCTCTGGGTAATTCTTTGTCACTTAATAGAAAAGTTAATACTTGTTTTGGACTCAGCTTTATTCATGTAAATGGTGTCGTGAGAAAAATTTAAGTTTCAGAAAAAGATACATTTACTTTAAATGTCTACTTATAAGAATTGAACTACTGTGGTATCAACTAAGTCGTGGCTCTTAGTATTCTCTGGTTAATGTAGCTTTGTCGAACATCCCAAAAAATGTGCAGATTAAGTTACTCATCACCTATATGGTTTTGAGAATATCCCAAGTATCTTTGAAAGAAGAGTTATGTAACTTCATAATTTATGTCAATAAAAACAATAAAACAGTTTAATACATGGTCAAACACATTGTTGAAAAATATAATGTATGACAAGATATTATATATGATTAGGCAAGTTTTGTTAGTGTTTTCTTTTCCTCGATTAACATTTACTCTTGGCTAAGTGACGGGCTGTGAGTTGATAAGGACACAGTATCCATTTGCCATAAAAATATTATGACTATAAATAAATTGTTCTAAAGGGCTTGTCTGGCAAGGTGGTGCAGGACCAAGCTGTTTGGAGAAGAGTGCAAACACATCAACCCCACATAGAAGTGGAAAAACATGAAGAGGAAGAAGAAGTGGTGCAGTTGTTATTAGGTATGGATAGTCATTTTGTGCATTATGTACTTTCTCCTTAACTGAGTAGGTTTTTCTGCAGGTACCCTGGTTTTCCTCCCACATCCAAAGGCATGCATTTTAGACTAATTCATAACACTAACTTGGCCTCATATGAATGAATGTCTTATTGTTTCCTAAAATGGGCTGGTACTCTATCCAGGATTGACTCCTGCCTTGGATGCCAATGCTGCTAGGATAACTTCCTGCAACCCTTAATTGTAATAAGCATATTAAGAACTTGATTAATTTAATAAAACTGTTGTAGGTGGCACACAAGATGGACGAGCATCCTGACAAAGAGACAGGATACCTTACCCAGAGGAGAGGCCCTGAGTGGACAGAAAGGTATCCAGGCTGAGAGAGGGAAGGATGTCGTACCCAGACAAAGCTCCCCAAATGGATGGATGGACATCCCAGCCAGTGGAGAAGATAGTTCCTTACCCAGACGGGAAGCCCCAGATGAATGGACATACATCCTGATCAGACATATGTGAGGAAGGAACGGATTGTCTCTGGGGGGCATTTATTCCTCCTAGTCGCTAGGTGGCAGTGGCCCTCAATATCATTACCCATTTGGGAAACAGCGGGAAATGCCATGAATTGTAGACTAGCAGCAAGAACAAAGTCCAAAACATTACAAGAAAAGATGATTATTAGGATTTAAATGTCACATAAAAGGTTTCAAACCAAAAAAGTAAGACACTGTTAATAGTCAAAAAATGTATGTTAGAAGCCTAACGGTCATCAAAGTCTGAGGCTGTCTCAGTTGATTCTGAAAACACTGTGGGAGAGAGTTCCATGTCTGACCAGCACAAATGCCCCCTCCTTCTTTTGCAGTTTAACTAGGGCAGGCAAAATAAACTAGCATGATGGGTTTAAGAACATAAACCATACAGATATTTGATTTTATTTTTTGAGAAGGATTAAATGCTTTTAAAAACCAGCAAGACTACTTTATTTTAATTCTGATACTTAAAAATAGTTGGCATTCAGATAAAAGTAATGAGAAACCTTATTTTTGTTAGAATTCATTTTGATAAAGCTGTAATATTAATGTTGTTTTGCAGGAGACTACTTAAAAGTAGATTACTCTAGTTGAGACTACTTGCCATGAAGATTTGCTTTGTGGTACCTAACTGTGACAGATATAATCTATATTTAGCATCTTTTTGTGAGTGAAATTGGTCGGTTTTATTACATTCCATATGTATGTTTGCAAAATTTCACAGTCAAATTTCAACCCAGATTTTTTCACAATTTAATTCACCAACACACCTAACAGTCATAGCCCTGACTAAAGCATCCTTCAATATGTTTTTAGTCAATGATAAAGATCTACATTTTTCCTTCATTAAGTTTGAGTATGTTTTTAAATGTTAAACTCTATACATCAGCTAACTTGCTCTATAATACTATCACCATAAATAGTCAGTGTCTGATACAAAACATCTTAGTAAAAAAAGTGCATTGTTAATATAGTTATGAAAGTCAACATGTGTCTGTGCAGAGATTCTCTTGGTTTAACCATATTAAAAAAACAGCATTTTAAAACTCCCTGTAAAAATACCATAGGTAACATTTGTGTAGGCATTATTTAAAATAAAAAACTACTTATTATCTAAGATGGGGATCAATCAAATTTAACATTTTTAGCAGACATTCTCTCTTTTGAGATGTCGCACAAGCATTTCATAAAAATAATCCAAACAGACACATTGTTACAACCTCCATTAAATATAATTAGTTCTACTTTTTTCAGAAGTTGTATTTTTCTCTGTAAAGTCATGATTTAGTTTATATTATACCCTTTCCTAAACCTCCTAAGCAAAGGGAGATTTAATTTAAGCCTAAAAGCACAGAAGAGTGAGGACGTTTTTCAGCAGTGTTAGAAAGTTACCTTATGGTTGAAATATTGTGTAATGAACAATATAACATACTGTATTTTGAAACATCTTGCAAATACTGGTTTGCAAGATATGCTCCCAGGAGCTTTGAGAATCTTGATTGTCATTAGAACCAAACGTAATAAACAGAGCATACCTATGTAAAAGAATTGTTTCAAAATGAAAGTGCAATGCTAGATTGTGCATAAATATCAAGTGTATCATGACTTAGAAAGAGAGAAAGCACTTTAATGGAAAGGTACCCACTATGCAAATAAACAAACAAATAAATAAATAAATATAAAAGACTCTGTTATGAATGGCACTCACATTTCAGGAAAGCTATAGTTAAATGCAGAGTGCATCACTTTTAGACAGGTGAACAAGAGCTATTCACAAAAAGACCTAGCATGTAAGTGCTCTAATAAGAGGTATGCACTATGTGAATGAAGAGATTCAAAATATAAGGTGCTTTATAATTCTTAGGAATTTAAATGAAGACGTCTTTGTTACATATACATAAAGAAAAAGATGATAATATCACATCTAATTTCAATGTGATGCTAATATTGTAGGTTTTTAACGCAAAAAACTAAGCATTTTCTATATTGCCAGCATTTATGTGAATTTATTTGTAAATGTAGTGTATCTAAACATTAGGAAGAACATTCTGATCCAACTAAGAATACAGCTAATTAGGCAGTATAAGTGCATGGTGTCCTCACTTGTGTATATTTATTATATATTTATTATTCTTTAAAATAAGAAAAATAAAACAAAAGTAAACACAACTGTGTAAAAATAAAGGAAATAAGTATTTTTGTAATTGAACCCTTCTCATTTTTTGAGTCATGGGCTAATAAAAATGTTATATCTTGAAATGCTTAATATATTGTATTTTTGTCCTTTTTTTCTACATTGCATTTGCATGTTCCTGTTTATTATTTGTATATTTTCTATAATGGATAATCTTGTTGGAGAACAAGTGGTTTGCAAAAAGAAAAAACTTTTCTTCTTATAGTCTACAAAAGGCTAATTGTACTAATTTACACCGTGTGGACAGTTATTAGGCAAATGATATTCCTTAGGATTCATTTTATTTTTGAACAAATAGAATGCTCTCTCAGTCAATCCAAAATTTTATTTTACATCAAACTTCCATCCATTATCCAACCTGCTATATCCTAACTACAGGGTCACGGGGGTCTGCTGGAGCCAGTCCCAGCCAACGCAGGGTGCAAGGCAGGAAACAAACCCCGGGCAGGGCGCCAGCCCACCGCAGGGCTTACATTAAACTTGAATATTTAAAAAAGGAAAAGTGAGTTTTGTCTTTCACAGGGATAAATATTAAGTGTGTGCAATTAAGCAACTATTGGGTGTTGGGCAACTAAATTACAGATGATTTTTACCCACTCACTTGTTGTGATGGTGCAGATCGACCTCTTCCATTTTTGGTGCCTCTTGAACCCGACACCGTCAGTACTGTAACTGAGATGAGCTTTTCAGATAAAGACAATACACACATGGAGCAAGGGGATGGTGGAAAGTGCAAGTGCTTTTATTAAAACACACAACAGTGTTCAAATAGTGCAGTGCTGAAAATGTTCCATAACTAAATAATCCATAAAAGAAGTGAAAGTGGAGGTTAAAACAGTACCAATAAATATTCATTAAAATCAAAGGTTAAAACACAGGCAGGAAACTTCTTTAAAAACAATATCCTCGGTGACCCTTTAAAACTGACTCCTCTTTGTCTAATCCATTCCCGGAACTTGCAGACCAAAGTAAAGTCTACCAGCAGATGCAGACAACCTTTTTCCCTGGCTCATGTTCCCGTCGTCACTTCTTCGGCATTCCTTGGGGAGACACTGAGCCCTGCTCCACTTGTACCACTGCCAGTCCATCGGCTCCTCCTGGCAAGAGCACATACCTGAGCCCAGTGGTCACTCCTGCTACTTGGTTGCTCAGCAGGAGTGACCGTTCAGCCCCCTCCTGAGTACTGGCCTCACACACTCCTCTCTGGGGCTCCATACATGTCCATCTGCTTCCTTTCCTCGCAACAGCTCTCTCCCATTCTCCTGCCTCTCTTCTTCTTCCTTTAACCTCCACTCTCTTTTCTTGTCTTTTTATCTTTAGTTCATTCTTCCTCTCCCACTCTCGCGCTTCCCTTTTTAAACATGGGGCATGGCACAGCTGTGGCAATCAGCAGGGACTGAAGTTAATTAGGGGTGCGGGTGATCCTGTACCTATACACTAAGTGCAGGGCCGTCTGCTCCCACATCACAAACAGGAACTGCTCTCGCCACACTACCACGTTCCATCCTGAAGGTGCGAGACTGGCAATTATTTATTCAAAATGCCAATCTACCGTAGACCTCACTTTACCACACTTGTTTATTCTCAAATTCTCCTGTAAGTGTAACATAAAAAAATTGACATGAGCATCAGTAGGCTTTGCACCTTAGGAACCAAGTTACCCTAGCTATTCTATAACATTTCAGTAATTATTTACAACTCTGATGCTGATATTTCTGATTATAAAATAGGTAATTATGATAGCAATTGACGAGAAGAATTGAAAATTATTTGCAGAATTATGGTATTTGGGGGTTCCTCTAGATCAGGGGTTCTCAATGTCGGTCCTGGGGGCCCACTGTGGCTTCAGGTTTTTGTTCCAACCAGATTCCTAATCAGTAACAACATCTGATAACACTGAGCTCAATTAATTAGCAGACATTTTTTTTTCTCTTCACTTATTCTTCATTAAGAAAGCACCGCAGCATGTTTTACATTTATAATACATTTAGGAATATTTCTGCTTTTGCTAGAGATTTAAATGCTTAACAACCCTTTGTTGATTTCATTCTATTTTGCCCTTTCTCTGTTCAGTTTGCTCCCTTCGTTGTATCCTAATAATGACAACCAGCGGAGCAGGCAGCCAGGCAAACAACAAGGCTGCAACTACTTCAGCGTTAGACCCACTAATTAGAAAATAATGAATTAATTAAACAATTAGAACACTCTGCAAAAAACAGAATGAAAATCAAGATGAAAATATTGTTAAAAAGAAAACAAAATACATTATTACAATATAACTGTTTGGTGCATTTTAATATACCAAACATTAGTTTTCTACTTTCTACATTTTTCCCAAAACACAGAATTTGACAAATAACAGTTCACTTAATTAGCCCAGAAGTCCAATTAAAAATAGAAGTTGGTTGGAACAAAAACCTGCAGCCACAGTGGGCCCCCAGGACCGACATTGAGAACCCCTGCTCTAGATTGCCTCTTTCTCTTGCACAATTTTTGGCTCAAAAACTAATCAGCACATCATCATCTCATAACAGGCTTTAAGTTTCCAGTTTGGTATTTTTCTGTCCTCAAGATTGTCCTCAAGAAACTGTGACACACAGGCACACACACACACACACACGCACACAGACAGATATACACACCCATCATCGAAATATCGATGTTTTCGGTGTCAGGGTACCCTAAAGCGCCGAGATCCGTTGAAAACTGGAGATCGAATTTTTTGATGAATCTAAAGCTTTCACTCCTCCCCCATAGATGATAGGTTATGGTGGGAGAGGGTGCAAAGCCAAAAAAACATAAAATGACATATAACAATTAGCATTTGTTGGCCTTTCTAAAATATTCAGTGACCAATATAGTCATTCAATAACTGCCGTGAGCCTCCTATCCATAGAGTCTACCAGTTTCTGTTCACATAGCACTTTCACTGAAGCAGCAACCACAGTCTCCCAAATGCTGTTCAAAAAGATCTATTGTCATCCCTCACTATAAATCTCACATTTGAAAAGGGCCCAGAAGTTCTCACTAAGATTTAAGTCAGGTGAGAAAGGGGGCCAGGTTATTATTCTGTCATCTTTGACAAATTTGCTGGCTAGCCAAGCAGTGAGGTACTTAGATACATGCGTTGGAGCATTGTCCTGCATAAAAATACTTGGCTTCTTGACAGCTGCTTGAAGAACGTATCTTCCAGAAACTGGCAGTAGGTTTTGGAAGTTGATTTTCAGTTCATCTTCAACCCGAAAAGGTTCAACTAGCTCATTCTTACTGATAAGCAGCCCACGCCAGTACTTCCACATACTTCCACGGGCTCACCTGTCCAGTCCATTAAGAATCACTCTCATTTCACCCGTTCATAAAACCTATGAAAAGTCAGCTATTTTGTTAGAATCTTGACACTTCAGCTTTTGAATCTGATTTGCTGGTGGCCTTGTTTCAGCCTATTTTACCTTAACCATGTCTTTGAGCACATGCCACTTTGTACTCCTGGAGACTCCAGGTAACTTGCAGTTATGGAATATGGTGGCACTGTAGACTAATGGGTTCTTGGCAGCGTCATGTTTAATTGTTTTTAAGTCATTCGCAATTGATTTGCTCTTTTTCTTCTCCAAGTTTTTATGATCCTGCTATTACTAATAAAATGTTTGATTGTCCAGTGGTTATGCAGCAGTAGTTTAACAATTTCCAGACTGCTGCATCTGTTTTGTGACTTTTCAGTGTCAGTTAAATGCCTTGTTTGGCCCATTATATCTGAGGTAATGAAGCTGCCCAATAATTATGTGCACCTTAATGTAAAATGTTGATCACTTTAAGTCACACCCTCCCTCATTAAACAATTACATATTATCTAAGAATCATTACATCCAATAAGCATTCTGTTTCATATGGTTTAGAGTTAGAAAATGTGCATTGAAATAATGAAAAGGCCAGAATACTGACTTGCCTAATAATTCTGAATGCTGTATATACAGGATGTATCTTTCCAATATATAAAAAATTGTAATGCCAATTATTATTTCATATGCACTCTATGAAGTCAACAAACAGATATGATACTATTCTTATATCTTTGGCACAAAAGAATCACAATTTTTATCATTGGTGGATTTAAGAAGTAGCAATCATTATCTGAATCTTCCCCAAAAATATCTGATAGTGCACATTAGGAATCTGTCCTGTGGAAAGTCATTTCATGGCATATGTGGTTAAATCATAGAGGCAGAGTAATTAATTAATGCAATTCAAATATCACTAATGACTAATGTGGAACACAGAGACAAGGCCTATTCTTGTGAAGGTGACAGGGAGTGCGTATGCAGTTATCTAAAGGAACCATGAAAAGTGTGACAGGTTTGAGCAATAATGCACATGTAAAATGTCAGGAATGGGTATTCTAGGAGGGATTCCTTCTACAAATAGTATAAAGAAAGCTGGATTGGGATTAAATGATTGGATATGAGATGCAAATGGAGAGAGGCATCTTATGTCTGTTCTAGAATAGGTAAGAAAAGTTGAGATAAACACCAGAGGGAGCTGGACATTTACTTGGTCTTCACTTCTTATTGATATTTATAATTAAAGTTTAAAATGCCAGATAAAAAGCTTATTTCCATTTAATGAGTTAGTTTCTTGATCACTAGAATCGACTGATGTGAACACCAATGGGTATATCTACAAAGGAATGCTAAAATATTAACTAGGGAACACTAGTCTTGTTGGTTTTAATTAAAAGGCTTTAACAGTAAAATGTACTATACTCTTTATATGTAAATACTGTATAAAATAATAAAGAATACTTTACACAATACACATTACTAAATACCCCCACGAAGGGTAGTAGATTCTTTCCCTTCTAATCTAGGAGGTGCAGCTTTCAACAATTCACTCAAGCAGAAAAAACTTGACTGTGAAGTTTTTATATAGCTTAATCTTTCATTTCATACACTTGCATTGTCATAGCTATTACTAAACAGTCATTACTGGTTGTGGTAAGGACGTCTATAAAAGAACCGCTTGTTTCATTAAATTTTTCATGCAAGTATCTTCTCCAAGTTATGTAAACAGTGCAGCTTACAGTGACTTGAAAATTGTTCAAATGAGTGCAGGTAAATTAATTTTTTATATGAGAGATAGTACACACAGCCATAGTGTGTATTATGAAATACAGTCTTACTTGGATTTTTAACTAGATGTTCACCTATTACTACATCTAGAGACTGAAATATTTCTTTATTATTTTCTTTTTTTAAAGTACACTGAGTCAGCACTTTGTTAGGTACACATAAATAAATTATGAGTTTGTACCCTTTTTTGACTTTCAGAAGAGTCTTAATTCAAAGTGGCGTGAACTCAAAATTGTGGAACATTGGCACTAGGCCATGTCACCTCCAAAGTGTCCTTTCAGGTTATTATATGGTGATAGACCTTTACTCTTAAAAGCTTGTTATGTCTTGTCTCACTGAAGCCTGACTAGATTACAATCTAGTGCCCATTGCATTTAACTGAAATCACCATCATGTTCTTGGAAACATTTTTGCCTTATGGCTTATCTACTCAGCTAGAAAACAAGATCAGCAACAGTTTTTAACCATCTTCTGGCATTCACATTGTGCTCTACTCATATCAAAGGATCCAATGTGTGCCAGAACCTAACAACAACATTGCTAGCCTGCCATAATGACACACCTCAGAATGAATGCATGATTTTATGGGTTTTCATCACATTCTGATCCTGCCATCAAATAAATCATAAGAATGTGTGGAAGAACAATGTGTGTATTGCACAGCTGACTACACCAGCCAAAGTTTTCTGATTTAGACAAGAAAACAAAGAACAGTGGGCCATGAATAAGCCACATGACAAACAAAATTAAAATTAAATTAAGCTAAAAAAGGATGGAAATCAAAAATCAGGGGTTTGAGTACATATAATTTTTATAGGAACAGCAGAAGCTTCAGAAAGGAGAGGAGACCATTCAGTCCATCAAGTATGTTTGGTAGTTAATAGCCAAATTGTCACAATAAATAGATGAGGTACTTTTTAGAAAATATCAAGGGTTCTGCTTCAGCTGCATGACTAAGTAGTTTGTTCTAGCTTGACATTAACCATTGTGTAAAAAAGTGATTTTTGGCTTCCATCTTAAATGCACTACATCTTAAGCTTCACTGGTGTTCCTTAATACATGATTTATTCTTTAACTGAAGGAGTTATCGTGGATTTGCTATGCCTTTAAGGAATTTGAAGATCTGAGACTGGTTTGATGATAATGAACAGTGAGAGAGTCCCTTATGGTCTTCTCATCAAACTCTTTCACCTGCTTCTTGAAGGCTTGCAAAAAGAATGGTGACAAGAGAAATCCTCACACCACTGAAATAAACCACATCCAAGAAAAGTCTCCTTTTAAAAAGACATGGTCTAAAGGTCTAAAGCTTTGTTCAAAGTAGTAAACTATAAAATAAGAGAAAATTCAAAATATAAATATAAGGAATGTTACAATAAATAAGTATGTACAACATTTATGAGAAAATTACACTTCAACCTCTTGACACAAATTTTAACAGCACCAAAAAATGCAGTCAATACGATTGTGTTATATTTTATTGTAAGATGCTGGATTTAATTGGTAGTGGTGGTCAGATTCATTTTTATCATTTACAAAACAAAAATCTCCATTATTAAGTGAAACCTACATACAGTGGTGTGAAAAACTATTTGCCCCCTTCCTGATTTCTTATTCTTTTGCATGTTTGTCACACAAAATGTTTCTGATCATCAAACACATTTAACCATTAGTCAAATATAACACAAGTAAACACAAAATGCAGTTTGTAAATGGTGGTTTTTATTATTTAGGGAGAAAAAAAAATCCAAACCTACATGGCCCTGT
The DNA here is from genome assembly GCF_900747795.2 of Erpetoichthys calabaricus. Taxonomy (NCBI): domain Eukaryota; kingdom Metazoa; phylum Chordata; class Cladistia; order Polypteriformes; family Polypteridae; genus Erpetoichthys; species Erpetoichthys calabaricus. The sequence continues at coordinate 159,055,992 of NC_041399.2, forward strand.
GTGAAAAAGTAATTGCCCAATTGTTAAAAAATAACCTAACTGTGGTGTATCACACCTGAGTTCAATTTCCGTAGCCACCCCCAGGCCTGATTACTGCCACACCTGTTTCAATCAAGAAATCACTTAAATAGGAGCTGCCTGACACAGAGAAGTAGACCAAAAGCATTCTTAAAGTACAACTTCTAAGGAACATTCAAATTTTTAATGTCCAAAACTGTAATAACTGCTTAAACTATTTAAAATAAAAACCTCTCTTTATAATATAACTATACACTATGGTGCAGTCACTGGCAGGGCACTGTACACACTGGTAAATAAGCAGCTTACTGAGGAAGTATTCATCTTAATGCTTGTCCCATAATATTCTCACTATATACTCTGTCACACACGTGTGTTTTGGAGACAACTAAAGGGCTTGAATACATGTGATTCCATGCCAGACCAGGGGGTGTCAAAGTGCACTAATTTTCCCTCTTGATCTTTTGCAGACCATTCTAGGGAAATCCTGCCCGGCTCTGGGGCAGCCAATGACGTCACTTCCGGTTCCGGTGTTGATGACATCACTTCCTTCACTGGCCTTTAAAGCCACCATATTGCCTGAACAGAATCAGTTCTGTTTTGGACTCAGTTGGATTAACATGTCTTTGCTCATTAATCAGTTTTGCAGCCGGGAACAATTATACGGATGGCTGCCCCAAACCTTTGCAATGTCTTATGGTCATTTTTGTGACAACTCTAATATTCTTAATGACTCCAGAAAGGGAAGTACTGACTTCAGTATACAGCAGATGTGACACAAATATCCCAAGGATAATAACAGAGCCTGCCTTCCAAATCAGTTCTTGATTCGGTGGGCCCCTCTTGAAGAGATGTTTCAGGCCCTGCACACTACAGAATGTTGCAATGGCTATCACAGAGATGCAGAACATGTGAAGGAAGTCACCACCCACATTAAATGAACATTTTATAAAAATAAACTCTCTTATACAGTTCTTTTGTGTTATAAGACCAGTCCAGCTTGACATTGATGTGGACCTCCAAGTATATATAGTAGTGCATCACCTCTACATTCACTCCCTGAATACTGACTGAGCCATAGAAACTGTTTTTATGTGGTGAAAGTCAATAACCAGTTGCTTGGTTTTGCTGTTGTTAAATTGCAGACAGTTCTCAAGTTGTGTGATGCCTCCCTTTTAATATGCTATCTCTAGGATTACAGAACACAGTAAGCATGTGCATCTATCGTATTAGGCTTTTGCAGTGTCACAAATTTGGAGTTTTGGACCATGCAGAACTTTTCTCTGTTCAGATTCTGCAGTTTTATTTTAGCTATTAATTTTTAGCTATTTTTGGTGACTTTGCATTGACATTTTGTGTTTTTTAAGTGACTGTTTCTAATTAGTGTTATTGCCATGCAATCACATAACTCCAGCTTGTACCATGTGACTGCTGCATTGCACCATGTGATGTTATCACATGGCCACTATTCAAGATGGTGGCACATTATTACAAGCATCCAAGTTTTTGGATGTTAAATATGAATTGCTATCTGTGTGTTTACAGAGGTTAGGGCTGAAGATTCTTAGTGGTATAAGGATTTTTTTCAGGCTTGTTGATTTTGACTTTTGGAGCTTGTTTTAGATTTCTTAATCTTGCAGTTTTGACTCCTACCCGTGTAAGTCTTTGCTTTTCATCCTCTGACCTGTCAGAAAATTAGCCTTTGGGAAAGCTTTTTTTCAAAATAGGCATGACATGGGAGATTTGCTCTCTATCTGTTATTTTTTAGATTTCAAGAGCCATGAAAAAAAGCTTAAAATATGATGCAGTAACTTGGGGGTGGGGGTTTGTGCTTAGGAGCTAAGCTTCAGTGAGCAGTAAGTGTCGCAGAATAAAGTCCCAAACCAATAATATCCAAAGCCAGGAATCCACAAAGAGTCTCAAATCCTTCTGGTTCTAGTTTAGACTTTATTAAAAGGTAACGAAAGCCGCACTCTGCCCAGAGTTAGATGATTTTCCTCTGTTCCGAGACATTTTTATACATAGTTTAACATAGATAGCATACTTTGACACTCCTGCTTATGCTAATGGACAATGCTAAATGACATTTTGCCACCTTTGTGAAATCACCCTTCATTCAAGTCCGTTCATTATTAGGTAATGCTAATCCATGCCCATTAGTCATTATGTTATTGACATTTTGGCATCTGTCTTCTATCGTTTTCAACTAGTAGGTAACATCTAGAGAAGGCCTTAAATGTGATTTTGAAAATATTAAAATATGATAATATATCTCAGATTTTATTCCATAATTGTGCATAATAATATCTGTTATCAGGATTGTAAATATATGCAGATGTTTTCTATTGTAACAATAATAACAACACTGCACCACATTATTATTATTATTAATTATTATTTGGCTGATTCCTTTATCCAATTATATTATACAATTATATTATATTATAATTAAACGATTAATTATATTTCTTTTGTTTTTCCAGTTGGAGCACAGGAAGGTGAAGTGACTTGTTCAGGGTTACACACTGTCAGTAGCAGGATTTAAACCCTCAACCTCAGGTTTTGAAGTTCAGCATCCATAACCTTAACCATTGTGCCACGACTTTCAACTTACAGTAAACAAGAGGAATTTAGTCAGAGATAAACACTAGGCATCTGATATTTGAACAGACCATAAGGCAGTATACTTTTAACATGATTTGTGGTACACTTTTAATGGAGTTTTGTTGAAAATATCAGATCATAGTAAACATTTGTGCTCACAGTAAAAGAAAGATAATGTGTTGCCATGGAGGAAGATGTCCATTTTGATTTCATTTTTACACAAGGGAGCTCATGTTGTGATTGAATATTACATTCATGCATGGCTTCCCATGCTGCACAGACTATAGCCACTGAATTCAAGCCTTCATGCAATGATCCAAAGGAAAGGAAAGGACTACACTTTGTCAATAAGTGGACGCTTGAGGGCGCTGTTGCCCCGTGAAACCCAACAGACAGATGCAGACACTGGTTTAAAAGCCCCCAGAAGTATTTTTATTTTCTTCTTCAAAGTTCCCCAAAGCACCTCTACCACCATAAACAAGTAATCACTATAATAAATGCACACTATTAAACACAATAATTCTCCTCTCCTCTCCTCTCCTCCCAGCAGCTCCGTCACACTCCCTCCCAACTCCAGCTCCGCTTGCTGGGTCTCTACCAGTCGCTTATATAGTCTTTGACCCGGAAGTGCGCCTGTCCTTCTGTCCATGTGATTCATTAGCACTTCCAGGTAAGATGGATACTTGTATTTTTCTTCAGCCCAGAAGTACTTCTGTTCTTCCGTTCCCATGACTTGGGAGATACTTCCGGGCTATACGGGAAACAAAAATCCCCTTGTCTCTCTGCAGCGTCACACGGTGGCCCCCAGGGTACCCAGCAGGGTTGTGAAGCCAAACTCCATCTTCCATGATGTCCTGCGGGAATCCAGGGCACCTCTAGGTTGCAGGGAAGACGCCATCTAGCATCCTGGATGTGTCGGCCGGGATAAATTGTCGGCCGTCCATCACAACTTTTATTAATAAATACAAGAGAAACAAAACATTGCTTGTGTATTACACATAGTGAAAAACCACATGCTTTATTTATTTTTTTAATATTTATTAAAAAAGTTATATACTGGTAATTACATGAAAATAGCATCTTCTCTTGTCCATGATATTTTAAAAACATATTATTAATGCATTGAAAAACAAGGCCTTGCTAGATTAGCAAGCAAGACTATGCAACTACTTCTATTTTGTCTGATCAAATAGCTACAGAGCTTTAGGTTATTAGTACACATAAGACTTTCTATTTGCTCTTTAAATCACCTCACACCGAAATTTAAACTGTAACACCCTTACTAGTGTATATTACAATAGGAAATAAAAAGTTTCTCCCAGTTATTCATTTGCACAATGTAATTATTGCAGGATAAATATGAAAATAAGACAGGCTTCCACAAGTGAAAGTTACAGAAATATACAGTATTACATATGAATTCTAAATATTCCAAACAATGAAAGTGTATCATTTTTTAGTAGTGCCATAAAACAACACCTTAAATGTGCTTGCTGCCAGCACCTACCCAGTTCTATGCAACACACTCACTTCAGATGAACAGAATTCATTCTAAACATTATTCTTACTTTCTATTATATGGTCATGGGAAGCCAGAACCAATGTCAGTGGTATCAGGTGCAATGCAAGAACTAACCAGTCAGGATATCCATCCATTGTGTAGTACATTCACTAATGCATGGCCTGTTTAGTGTTACTACTTAGCATAATTTGTCCATCTTTAAAGTATAGGAGGAAATTTTAGTACATAAGAAAGAAACATGGTGACAGAGCAAGAGTCCAAGCCAGGAATCTAAACCAAATTCCTAATACCGCATTTAGAAATTTGCATGCACCAGTTGAGGAGCTGTACATGAACATGAATGTATATAGAAATGACTGTGGAGATTTGTGATAATTTCACAAAATAAACTGCTTGTTTGATTTTTGGTGCATTTGATATTTTAGCATTCTAAACATTTTAGTTTTTCTCAGGAAGTGGTAGGATGCCAGTCTTACCCTTGCTTTCTGTTATTGTTTCCTGGGTATCTCCCTTTCAAATGTGAAGACAAAATGAAATCGTAATAACGTCCAGGTCTGATGGGGAGAGAGGCTTACTGTATTGTTGCCTGCATCGGGCACACCAGCCCCCCAAACCTCAAACAGACAGACACTAGAAACAAGTTTCAGCATATCATACATTTATTAAGTGGGAAAAGCTTCTCTTTTTTTCCCCACAGCAACACAGTACAATAAGATACCAGTAAAGCTCAGAACTTTCTTTTCTTCTTGTCTCTGTCTCTCTCTTTTCTTCACCTCCACTCCTCATCCTGCAAATGTCGTCCCCTCCCTTCCGACTCTGGATCCCAAAAGTAGTGGCAGCTGGCTCCTTTTAAGCTGCACCCCAGGTGACCCATTAGTATGTTCCAGAAGCACCACCCTGGTGTGGCGAAAGCCTGACATAATAGGGCTTTGTAGCATCCACAGCTCCCCCTGGTGGCAGCCACAGAACCCAACATGGCTGAAGCAAACTCTAACTCCCAGCGTGCCCTGCAGGAATCTATGGTGCCAGAGAAACCCAGGGGTGCTTCCATCTAGTGTTCCGGGGGATATAATGCCCTAAAAACACGTCCTTCTGTCCAGCTGGCGTCCTTCCAAGGCAGGGCCCCTGGCTGTCCATGACAGTGTACAGACTTGGAAATAACTTAAATGTTCCAACAAGCTGATAAACTGGAACATTAATATACTTAACAGGAAAACACTTTCTGTAAAAATGTGTTTTGCAATGGCCATGAACAAAAGCTAAGTCACTAGGAAAAGCAGAAATGCATCTAACATAGGAATGTTTTACTCATGTGCAACTGAATACAGCATAACTACCCACTGTCACACAGCTAGTGCTAGACCAACATTAGCAAAGATTATAACTTACTTCAAGGAGCAGAGAATATAAACCTGTCACCTACTACAGACTTTTAAGAAAGTTGATTTTCATATATTGTATATGTACTGAGTGTCCTCATCAAAATATTTACAGAATATTTACAGAAATAACGTATATTTACAGAAATAAATAACATTGCTAATTGAAATAAAAAATGTTTATTACATGTTTTTTAAAACTATTATTCTAAGCTAAATATTGTGCAATAAGTTATTTTAATTATTTTCCCTTTGTAGTCATAGTAAAACTATTTCTATATTGTTTGAAAAAAGACTATAACATTTTATTAATTTCCTTTTATTTCTTGCCATAATGTAAAGTAAAGAAGAAATGTTGGAATATTATTTGCCTTTTTTGGGGTGTCTTTCTTTTGACATATAGAAAATAAAGTATTTATGAGTTACACAGCTGTAAATATTGTATTTCTGAAGAAGATGAAAGTTGAAAATTGCATTTCAGCAAAAACTCAGCCCCTTAGTGTATAAATATAGAATTCCAATGTAGGTCACAAATACTCAAAGTGATTAATTTGATAATCTTGCCTGTAAGATAGTAATGTACATGTAAGGGGCTTAAGTTGACAGATTAGTCAGAAACATTACAACACGGGGCATTAGATGCTATGTTTTATGTTGAAGTAAGCCCAAATAAACATAAAAAGAAAATTACATTTTTCATTATCAACATACTTACAGTATAACTATATCACTGAGTCCTTCATTATTGAGGTATCATGTTAATTGACTTACATTCTGACAAACACATATCACTCAAAAAGTAGTCAGATAAATAATATATAAAATATATAAATCCACTGAAACCTCAAAGTCAAAATCTGACCTCATCACAATGCTCTCCTTACACATATACACTCTGTGCATTTAGGGAAAGCACCTTCCTACATTAAATAGCAAAGTAAAAACATCACAGTTATGACAAAAAAAAAACTTCCTTAAAAGAGTGAACAGCCTAAAAAAGTAACACATGATAAAGATTACAATTTTTAACATGCAAAATGCATTATAATACAAGAAACATTTTCAGAAGTTATATAAGACGACATAGTCAGCTGATGATCTGACCATGTTTACTGGACAGCTTATACTGCACAGTGTGCCAAAATTACCAAGTGGCCACTCACAACACCACTTAAAATTGTTGTCACATCATCCCTTCCCTTTTAGGTACAATGTTAATAAGTTTATTTTACAACAGAACAGGAAATTCTAACTTTTATTTCTAAAATGAAATGTATCACATATCCCTGAGAATAAATCCCAACAAAGGCAGTTAAATGCTGTCACAAACATGTGCTTGGAAGGCAATCAAAGGGTTTGAATCAGGATATTGACAAGCCGGACCACTGTTAGCACTGACTATTAATGCCTTTTCTTCTCTCCCCACAGACCCTCCGATAAGAAAACCAGTTAAATACTTTACTTTGGCCTGTTCACTTCCGGAATCTACAGATAACCTCACTTCTGGCATCCACAGATGACCTTACTCCACTTCCTCCCCTGCAAATATGGCCTTCCTGCTTCCCTGCTATAAATTCAATCAGTAAAACTCTCAGTCCAGTCATAGGGTATTCATCTCAGTCCTTAGAGATTACTTAGCATCTTCTTCAATACACGTGGTGGATCTACAACTCTTTTTGATTTGTGTTGTGCTTTATTACAATGCTGAATCACAGATATTCCAGCCTTAACACTAACATTAGATCTCTGTTGATTGAAACAGTGTTGAACGCACTAAATGTGTATATTGTAGTCATTATTGAATTAATTACATCTAGTCTTAAATGTACTTTACATCAATTCCAAATGCCTTATACCTTTAGGAAGTAAAGTACTTAGAAAAGTAGCATTCCTACAGCTTCAGTCCCTCCTTATTCTGTAGAACCTAAATGAAAAGTTTCAAGCTGGCTTTTGCACCTGCTGTTGTATTTGTGACAATGAAATGGTTAAATAAAAATCATTACAAATTTAATGATGCAATCAACTGTGAAATGGAGACATTAGTCAAAGGGTTAGGCAAAGAGGTGTTTAGTAAAATAGGCAGGGGTCAGACCAGGCATTTAAAACTCCAAAATAAAAAAATGTAAACTAAGAGTCAACAGTCGAAAGAGAAAAAATAACTTCAGTAACTCCTGGGTCTAAATTTATTCACCTATCTAAATTAACCGTTGCCATAAAAAGCAGATTTTTAAGATTTTTTTTTTGCCATCATACATATTGGTGGGAAATGATGACAACATTCGTCATATGACCTCTGTGTCTCTTGACTGGCAATATGTACAGAGACTTTAAGCAATTTGATTGTGACCATGAAGAAACTGCCACAAAATGGATGTGACAAACAGAGCACTAAATGACACTGACAGAATGATGATAAAAAATCTTAACAAAATCAAAAACAAAATAATGCTGCAAAAACTCACATGGAAAACAAGTACACACATAAATCTGAAGATAATGACAATAGATCAGAAAAAGTATTAATACATGATGTAGAAAGAAAGCACAAAGTCAACATGAAGGTTTGGGGTTTCTGGCCCCGTATAGTGAACAGTTTGCAAAATACAGACAGTCACGATCGACATATAACATTCGACCCCTACAGGAGATGGGGAGAGCTTTTTATAGTGTGGGGCCGGCCCCAATCAAAGGGTTGCTGGGTAAGGAGGTGCAGTGTCTTCTGGGAATTGTGATGTCATCCGGGGAAAATTAAGGAGGGGTCAGTAGCAATGAGTTGTCAGGGTGTCGGCGTTTCCTTCTTTCTGGGAAAATAAAGAAAAAGAAGTTAGGTGTCTCATCATCCCCTTTTTGGCCTCTGGTTTCGTGCTCGCTCTAGAGTCCTTTCGCGGCTCCCTATGCACTCGTGCGTGACAATGATATCAATGACATTTAAAAATGCTGGGTATCATTCAGCTAGAAATGTGATGCAGATTTTGACACTAGTAGCCACATTATCTTATTGCACAGGTTTAAACATCACATTTTCATCTCAGATACTTTTCATGTGTGGTTTACTTCATACTTTTAAAATAGATTTCAGTAAATAACACATTCAGTCATTAGATTCTGCTGTTAAATACGGTGTATGGTGGCTTAGAAATGGGACTGTTAATATTTTCAGTTTACATTGTACTATTAGGATATATAGTATGAAAACGCTGTACTGCATCCCAAGTCAGCACTATTATTAGTGACAAATTCTCAGAGCTGCAGCAAAAAAAGAAAAATAAATACTCCAGAAATAAGAGTAACCAACACTACTTTCCAACTTGCCACTTCACATACACAGAATACACACACACAGAAGTAAATAAAATAATGTAAAAGGGTTTATTATTGTATGCTGGAAAACACAAAGGCACAATACTTAAACTATACAAAATCCCAAGCTTCATCACACAACACACACGATTATGATACAAGACAATATACTTTAAACAACTAATACACTTACATCATTTATACAGTATGCAAAAAAAATATATATATATATATCCTTTTTAAAATTCTTATAAAAGCTAATATGTAGTTTAATGTTCATTAAGTCAGAGGGAATGCTGAGCAAAACACCTAAAGTTAAAAGAAAAAATTAACTTTATCTTTTCTAGACTAACAAGACATATCCTGATTTCAACAAAAGAAGTCAAAAGGGACCTGCTATGCTCTTCAAGGTACTGTTCAGGATTTTTTATTTATTGTTTCTACTTTAATGAGCTCAGGTTTAATGACTGGCTTTCTGCAGGTGGGATAGTTTCCCCTGTCCTATGTGAACTCATTCAACTTTCTTTTGGTGCTGTTGAAAATAACTTATTTTCCTCCCACCTTGTCTCTTTAACCTTTTCCTTCAAGCACCTTTCCCCCTCCTTTTTCTGTTTCTTATTAGCCTTCTGCAGCCCATATTTTTCTACTTACCTAAACAAACTGTCATTTCACTTTTAACAGAACGATTGAAAGGTACAAACAGGCAGTGACCAAGTTTCATAATACTCACTTGCACTCATATGTTCTATCTTTAACTAGTTGTCCCAATGATTGAAAAAAATAAGTAAGTGATAACAACTTGTCCTCAAAAAAAATGTAATTAATTGTTCTGTCACATTTTAGCTGAGAAAGCCTGAATATGATTTTTGTTTAATCAGCATGCAACTTAAACATTTTTTTCTACAATCTTTTAATACATATGTTACTGAGTTATCGAAACCTATTTTTCCAGCCAAAAATATATTGAATACAGGCATGATCCTAGTAAACAAATACAGAGAAATTAATTCACACATTTATTCTGTCAGAATTGACTACTGCAATGCTTCATTAATAGGTTGCCCGTATTGTCTTGTTTATATCTTTTCAGTTAACTGAAAATGAGGCCTATAACTAGAAAATATGACTACATAACTCATCTTTGTTTTGGCTTCCGGTTAAACTTTGGGCTAAAATCAAAGTTCTTTTCTTTCTAAAATCAATGTTCTAAAGTTCACTTTGCAATTTATTGCTTAATAGAAACTATCACTGCTTAAATAGCAGATAATACATTAGAACACCAGAACACTGGTCATTCAGCCCAACAATGCCATTTGTATGGAAGAATAATTTTTAGGTAACATAGCATTCATCTTAAAGAAATAGAATAAAGGCTTAATAAATGTCAGAAACCTGTTCAGCCACACCAGGAAACCAGATAAAGGTCAAGTGAACAACAAAATGTACACTGAAATATAAGAAATGATTTAGGAAAAATACTGAGATGGTCAAGTAAATAAAGAATGTACCAGAAGAAAGGTTGATGTGATATACAAAATGAACTGAAGGATAATAAAAGATGACTAAGCAGATGTCCTATAAACGATAATGGACAATTGTTATATGAACAGAAATTTCAAGGGTGTGGCACAACTCAAAGGTACATGTATAAGATGAACCAGAATATAATTTAACAGACTTTTATTTTATGTAAATCATTTGGGCGTAAACCAATGAACCAACCAGAGTAAAATGTATGTATTGATTGACGCTGTATGTAAATTCAATAGCTTATAAAATGAACCTCTATTCTTTGTTTCTCTGACTTTTCTGACCATGCTGATATGCTATAATAGACTGCTTTTGAAGAATGCTCCGTCCAAGGCATTTTGCTGAGGAGTAATTAAAAGATACAATGAACAGCTTTTCTCCTGCCTGATTGCTGAATTGTCCTGTTAGAGGATGTTAATTTCTTTAATAAGATGTTAAATTTCTACCACATTTGTCCTATTCAAATAGATTGCCCAAAATAATATCAAGTCAAGATTTTAAGTTCCATAAAGTCCTACTTTTCATCACACTACTTGGTAATTTATTTCACGTGTCTCTGCTTCTTGCAAAATTCTTTTCTAACAAGTTTCCAACCATGTCTCTGTGTTCTTGTTGCAGAATTAATTTTAAAGTAACAACTGGAATCACCTTTACTAGTTCCTTCTGTAATTTTAAATACTTTGATCATGACACCTCTTAATTTCCATTTGTGTCAATTGAAATGTTTCTGCTCCTTCATTTTTTTCTCATAGCTCTCTGAGTTTTCATGTAAATGCCAGCCAGTGGGAATCAATGACTGTCAAGTTCTACAACCAGATGAGTGCACTTTTATGAGAGATGTGTAACATTATCATTTTTACTGATTTGTATGTTAGTGATATTTCTTTGCCTCCCAGAATCTAAACTGGCTGCTACATAAGAATATCATGTTGGTGTTATCTCATGAGTTGTACAGTATTTGGAATGCATTTTATTGTGTTAAAAGCTCAAACAGATTAAAGGACAATATTTGCTATTTTAAATGCATGCAATCCAATTTTAAAGTAAATAATACCCATCTTTCTGTGAAACGCTTGCTGGAAATCATCCGAGGTGCTGTTTAATGTTCATTATCACCAAAGTGTCCTACTTTATTTAAAAAAACAGATACTCCCAAGCCTGTAATTAAATTAGACAGAAGCATTTATATTGTCATAGCAAATGTACAGCTTTAATGTTGTGCTGTCAAATTGCTATGCTTAATCTCACAGTCAGTTGCTCACAGGTGACCTCTGCTAAGGAAACAAGACTTACCATGTAGTTTTAGGATGTGAAAAAATGATTTGCTGTGTGATTAATCAATAACTGTGAGAAGGAGGCATAGGAAGAGCACAATGGATTGATAAAACGGTGTTTCCACATTGAATGTTTCATTTTTACTTCAAAGGTCCTTTATAGTACAAACCTGTACGAGAAATGTCATCTTTTGAGGTTACTGAAGAACATTTACAGTGGTGGTACTGTTGATTTAAAATTATTCATGTGTAACCTATTATTGTTGTGATCTATGTTTTATTGTAACCATATAATCCTGGCTTTTCCTTTGTCCTCTTTTTCTTTAAAATATGTTACATTTTTGCTGCTTGTGGGAGTTCTTTTCATTATGTATTTTCTGTTGAACAACACAATGCTCTTTTTGATTTTTCTATTAAAATTCTATTGGGTCCTAGTAGTGGAAAATATTTTTAAAAAAATGGGATCAAAAAAAAATTTTGCATTGTTGTCTACAATAATTTCCAAGTTTAGTTTTTTCACCATGGGAAATGGACACATCATTTTTTTAAATTTACCTTTTAATTAGTTTCTTCCAACTTTGACAAAACGTTTAACATCTGGTGTGGCTATGTAAAAAAATATTTACATTATGTTGCTAATTTTTTAAGATATTTGAAAATTGAAAAATATGTTTTCATTATATTAATAATGCTGATAGTCTAATATGTTATTAATAGCTGTATCTTTTGATGTGGATTACATTTTCTAAGGAGATTCTTCTAAATCATATACATATCATTTTTGAAAAGTGAAGTTCACATTTAAATTACTAGAAATTTGGTTGGTATTTGCAATGTAGTTTTTACAACTTTTAAAATTGTTTATAACTTTAGAGAAATCCACCTTGCACTACATGAATGTGAATTTCCCATTGGGATTAATAAAGTATCTATCTATCTATCTATCTATCTATCTATCTATCTATCTATCTATCTATCTATCTATCTATCTATCTATCTATCTATCTATCTATCTATCTATCTATCTATCTATCTATCTATCTATCTATCTATCTATCTATCTATCTATCCCATCCAATAAGGCATAATTGAATGTAAAATACTGCACACAAATTGCCTTATATTGGAAAAGCAAGAAGTTCATAATATGCAAGTATGGGCGTTTATAGAATACTAGCTGTGTAAGCCAATGCTGTAAAAAGCCCAGGGTCCTAGAAATTATAGAAATCGTCATAAAAAAAAACTGAAATGTAGAGATGTCAGATAATTGAAAGGAACTAATCTGGGTGTCTTTCTCTTAGGAGGATTCGTTTTGCTCGCATCACTTGTGCATTAGTGGCAGGAGGAAAAGTAAAAGGCATACTGTTTTGCCGATGTTAGCGGCTAAGCGGCTTTGTCTTTCTTCTGAGGTTTCATTTTGCTGACGTGCTGGCCTCACTTGTGTTATTAGCGGCTAAGCGAGTTCTCTGTTTCCTTGGAGGAGGAGTCCCGACTCCACCTCACACTTACAGGCCGGACAGATACACACACTTCCACATGTAGACATTTATATATAAGACAATATTTTATTCAAGTAGTATTTAATTTGATTGGAATTGGTATCTTCAAAACCTTAGAAGTCACAAGGTGTGATAACATGTTTCAATCATGCCTCTACCTTTATAAAGAACTATTTATCTAAAAAAAATTGAAACTTTGGTTACTTAAAGTATGCACTGATATTTACAATTTTCATTTAAGGTATTCTGCCTTTTGTGTTAGAGATAGATGTCCCAAAAGACTATTTTATTTGCAGGTTCATCCTGAAAGTCCATCAGAAGATTACTGTTACTTGAACCAAGATATACTACAGTTGTAAAGTGGTAAGTGTAATAAATAAATGAAAAAGCTAACAAAATGGTATATATCAGTTCAACAACAATAAACAACACAAAGTTTCACTCTTCTGTTCTCCCTTAAGATAATTTACGGTAAGTTCAAAGTATGTCACACATATATAAAAAAGCCTCAAGCAGGCAAACACCTTTTTTATTCAACAAATTATTAATAACTAGCAAAATACCCGCGCTTCGCAGCGGAGAAGTAGTGTGTTAAAGAGGTTATGAAAAAGTAAAGGAAACATTTTAAAAATAACGTAACATGATTGTCAATGTAATTGTGTTGTCATTGTTATGAGTGCTGCTGTCATATATATATACATATACACATATACACACACATACAGATATATTATATATACATATACACATATATTTTTAATATATATATTTTTATATATATATATATATATATATATATATATATATATATATATATATACACATACATACATACATATACACACATAGATGCACTTACAATAACATAGAAATCAATATAAACAACATTAACATCATTATCATATGAGAATATGAAGTAATATATAAGAAGCACATTTCATATAAATATAAATTATTAAACAGTAAAATCTTCTTCTATAATTTGCTACCGTGGCTTTTCGTTGGTCTGTCCAGGATTTTAAATCACATGTAGCTTGCAAACCGTTTCACGTATTGACTTGAAATGTGGTACACATATAATACGTCACGTCTGCTATCCGCTTTTTGGGTGATGAATGTATTACTCTTTTTATGTTTATTTTATTTTAGAATCAACTCCTATCTGCGCACACCAGGGCGGCCGTGGGCAGATGCGTATGGTGTATTCACTCCATGTTATCGTGCATTGTGCTGTCACTGGTATTTTGATAAAAGAATTTGAACAATATATAAGAAGCGTATAAATTATTAAACAGTAAAACATTAACATTTAAGAAGTAAAGTTACATTGAGTACTACTGCAGTGCCTTCGGGTATACCTCATTTTTTCTTTGCCCATTACATGCTTAAATGTATACATTTTTTGGTGTACCTACCCGAGAACACGCGACATATAACCGACCGTGGGAGAAGCATGGATTTTAAACACGCGTTGAGTTCATCTGCTGGTCTCCCTCGTGGAATAACTGGTAATGTTTGACTAAAATCTACAGCGAGTAAAACGACATTACCTCCTTTTTTTTTTTTACGATCTCTGAGATCTTGCCTTTTTCGGTTCAAGGCTTCATAAGCTCTTTTATGTTCAATGTTGTACTTAATAAGTACTAATTATCACAAACCATCATCTTTGAATGTTGCAAGACTTTCGCCTTGTATGTAGATCGGGGTAATTACATTCATTGCATTCCTAGTCTGAATCACAATCTGATTGTATGGGTGGTTACCTGGCACTGTAGGGTTGCCACCCGTCCTTTAAAATACGGAATCGTGCCGCGTTTGAGAATGAAATTGCGCGTCCCGTTTTGAATCAATACTGGACGGGATTTATCCCGTATTTTTTTTATCATTTTTTTTTTAAAGCAGCGTCTCATGCAAATCATCCCACACGCATTTTATGAAGATGCCTCCTTTCCTACTTTTGATTGGGTAATACTTGATGTCATCGTTAGTTTGATTGGTGTTTTTAAGTGTCCAGTGAGGAGGGCGTGTCTTTTAAGTACAGTCTGCAAAGTGTTGGCACTGAGATGTTGCGTCAGCGCCATAGTTGAAGCCCCTAACGTTGCGGTCAGCAAGTCGGCTAACATCCGCCATGTGCCGTCTTTCAGTTGCGAGAAGCAGATCATAGAATGGTTGAAACTGTTGCCCCTAACGTTGCGCCACGGCGTGTGCTTCGTTTATACCTCGTGTCTTCTCATTAAACTTTTATCTCGCGAATATGTTATTGCAATCCGCAGCGGGAGCGTTTCTATAAACTTAATTTAAACTTACGTTTTACACCGTGCTTTGTTTCCCTTATGAACATGCTTGTATGCTTAACTCGCTCCGTTCTCAATTGTTTAATTAATTTTTTGCTCTTCGCTGTTTGCGGCTGTTCCTCCATTTCCCCCTACTTCGTTCTTTTATCTCGCGAATATGTTATTGCAATCCTTAACGGGAGCGTTTCAATAAACTGATTGAAAATAGTTTTGCATTTACCTTTTTAGTAAAAGGCGAGCTTTTAAGCCTGAGAAATCACCCCGTAAATGCACACGTTTAATTGGACATGTGTTAATATGTATGGTTACACAGTATTAAAAGACAGTGAACAACGTCAGTTACCTTTCTTCCCGCGTTTGATAAAAGGTGAGCTTTTAAGCCTCAGAAATCACCCCGTAAATGCACACGTTTAATTGCACATGTGTTAATATGTATGCTCACACAGTATTAAAAGACAGTCAAAAATTAACGTCATTTACCTTCGTTCCCGCGTGTGACTCGTGCTGTAAATGTCTTCCTTGTTTTTAGTTCACGTGATTACGTAGGAGGCGTGATGACGCGATACGTGACTCCGCCTCCTCCATTACAGTGTATGGACAAAAAATATGTTCCAGTTATGACCATTACGCTTTGAATTTCGAAATGAAACCTGCCTAACTTTTGTAAGTAAGCTGTAAGGAATGAGCCTGCCAAATTTCAGCCTTCCACCTACACGGGAAGTTGGAGAATTAGTGATGAGTGAGTCAGTCAGTCAGTGAGTGAGTGAGTGAGTGAGTCAGTGAGGGCTTTGCCTTTTATTATTATAGATGAAATTAAAAACTGCTGTCATAAGAGATGGAAAATTAATGAGGTACTGGCTTACAGAAAGATAGCGCTGTTCCAAAAATAATAGTTTTTAACAAGTTAATACTTACCCTAACTTCATCACCTTGGATTCAGCATCAAGACCCTTGAAACAGTATCATCATTAGTTGAACATCCAGCTTTTCCCAGGAAATCTTTGTCAATTTTATTCATCTTCTGAGCTCAAGTTGTATTGAATTTGTAAAGCTTAGTTGAAGAAGGTCAACTTTTTACAATGGCAAACACAGAGGCTGACTTAAACTCTTTCACTCTTCACATTTAAGATGCTGCTAGCTGCCCGTTTCCACTGACCTAAGAATAACTACAGAGGCCCCATGGTTTATTAAAGATGGCTGATGCTCTTATTTTCATTAAAGGATAGTATATACAGTATTTTACACTTTAACAAATAGCATATACTTGGGAGAAAATATAGGAAAAAGAATCATGAGGACAGAAAGTGAATGATAATCATGCAGCAGTGCAGTAGTTTTGATTATATACTGTAAATGTGAGGCTTTCGAAATAGTATTCCATAACATGTATTTAATGGTGTCCTACACTATACACATTTCCTGCTTAACCAAGTATTCAAGAGACAAATTTGTCATAATGTTTTGCATGCAAGCATTTTGAAAAAATCCATTTTGGTGTTTGGTTGGATGCATAATTCAGAATAAACACTGTCATTTGAAACCACTTTCCAGTCAATTAAAAAAAATATGTTTGAATAGTTAGTGTGACTTGTGATAGTTTGGCACCCCATCCAATGTTGTTTCCTATTTATACATGTCAAAAATGCCACATTTTGATATAAATTTTAAAAAAGATAATAAAAAGCATTACACTGATATTCTTGATTTGATGATGTCTGTCAGTATTCAGCTCTACCTTTGGTGTCTGTTAAATGGATAAGACTTACACGTTAAACTTTTTCAACTGAAAGAAACATATACTGGTGATTAATTTAGGCACAGTTATTATCTGAAACAATTAGGAAGGGTAATGCTGGGAAGTGTAATGGCAAAATTGAAAAATTAAAAAAATAAATACTGTACCAATAAACCCTAGAATTACAGTAGGTATATGTAAAAATGAGCAGATCAATATCGACACAAAAGGGCAACTGATCTGTTCTTAGTATTTCTTAAGTACTTTCACTCCTAAGCTTTTAGAAAAATTACTTCTTTCACTTCTATAATGTGACCATTATTCATACTACTATAAACAGATGTAGGGAGCCCAATTATATATCAAGAACATTTTTTTATATTGCACATTTTTATTCAAAAGTGTAACTTAGGGAACAATTGCAGTGTGCACATGAGATGTTCTTATCTTAGTACATTTATGGGAAAATAAATGTTGGCTTTATTTGCATTGTTTCAGTGTGCATATGAGCTGCATACTAGCAGTGGATCAAGATAAGGTGCCTACTAAGACTAACTTACCACTGCAGTATACATCTTGTAGCTGATTCTGAAGAACAAGGTTACATGCTAACTTAACTCACCTCATTAACAGGTCTACAATGGAAAAGATGTTAATTATGAAACACACTGTATATCTACAGCATTTATTATGAATGAATCAATCATACTTAGTTCAGTGTCAAAGAAAATCATATGCCATGCATAGTAAATTTAATATTGAATAATTCAAATTGTCCTGCTGTATAGTGGAAAATGTAATGAGTTATACATCTCACCAGTATTTATTCTTCAATATTGTCAACACTGTTAGTAAAATTTGCATTGAAAAATGGTGCATGTCTCTTCCATGCAGCATTCCTTGTAAGTACTGTGGAATTTACCTTTGTTTGGTATCCCTCAAGTCTGGTACAAAATATTCCCCCTGTAGATTGTATAAAGGCTGTGCTTAAGTGTGTTTTTTTATGTTGCATATAGTCATGCTTTGTGGATATTGTCCAACACATGATAAAGTATTATATATCTTTTGGCGACACTTGAATTATCATCATCATTTAGTATTGATGTTTATAACTATTGAAATGATCTAAGACTTGGCAACTGTTCATTTCACCAGCTTTTCTGTTTTATCTGCAAAACTGGAAAATCTGCCAAACCAAAAAGGACAATAATGCTAATGATGTGATATGATTCTTTGCTCTCCGCATAGTCCTTTTTATTTATCCTTTTAATTATGTACTTAATGAAAATAGAATTCCCTGATAATGGTGCCTTGTTCAAATGAAGTGACAATACAAAATTTAAACTCCAGATCTATTGTTTAACGTAACTCGGTATAAATTGTGAATGGTTTGATACTGTACTTCGTTCCCTATTCAGTATTTTCTTAGGTGCTGTTTTTAAATTGAATGTTACAATATAAGAATTTCAAGGTTTTTTCATGAGCCCAAAAGTGAATAATATTTATAACAATCCTGTAGTCCATGTCATAGTGACAATCATGTTGATATGATTTAATGTAGTGTTTTATAGAATGTGGGATGAGGATTAAAAACTTAAAGTAGTGTTTATAAATATTCAAAAAAAAATTAACTGCCTACTGTTGATATTGAACAAGAAGACACCCAGCTGACTAAGCAGAAGATAATTACCAAACCATGGCAAAAATACCTGCAAATTAGTTAAACATAGCCTTGATCTTCTTCCTTTGTTCACCTGGGGCCTCATGTATAAACGGTGCGTACGCACAGAAATGTTGCGTAAGAACTTTTCCACGTTCAAATCGCGATGTATAAAACCTAAACTTGCCATAAAGCCACGCACATTTCCACGGTATCTCATACCCTGTTGTACGCAAGTTCTCCGCTCGGTTTTGCAGACTGGCGGGACCCAGCGTCAATGCAGTGCTACTGTTCCTGTGTGGTTACCTTTTCTTAGATCCACATCCACGACGGTGGCTTTATCAAATACACTGAAATTAACCCCATATCGTTCATAAATTTAATGCATCTGAATGTAATTAACCTGTAACAATATAATGGTCCATGGAATGGTCAAACTATTCTAAATATCATAACTGCTTTAGCGTTGTTACTCTCACTGCACCTTCTTCTCCTGTCAGCTGCTCCCATTAGGGGTTGCCACAGCGGATCATCTTTTTCCATATTACTCTCACTGCACCACTCGGAGTATTTATATCACTGTATCTGAGTGTGAATCACAGATCTACAGCGATAGGAAAGAGAATTATCGGTATACAGCATCAAGCGCTCTCTGCCTCAGCCATTCGCTATTTGAACTGCTCTCATCCGACCAACACTTCACAGCCTTTCCTGTTCGGACCTCGCAGTTCACAAACAATTTCATCCCAAGAACTCTAAACACAATCTAAGCTCAATCAGTCCATCAAGTGCTCCTTGTAGAACTGTTTGTACTTGCAAGTTACCGTGAGGTAATTGTACTTATGATACAGTTATAATATTGCACAACCTGAGACACTTTATAAAGCTCGTATTTACATATGATGGCGATATCATTTTTAAGATGAAATGCAGCAAAATATGTTGATCATATTATACAGATAAAACTTTCACTTTAACTACATGGTGCCGTAGTGCTAGCAAGGAGCTGGCTCTCCGTTCACGGTTTGTTCCTGCCTCACGCTGTTTTCATGCTGTGGCTGGTGCGACACTGGAAGGATAGATGGATAGAATAATTACACATTACGAAGATATTTCGATGTTCCTTAAAAGTTTTGAAAAATCGGCATTCTAAGCTTACAAATGGCTTAACGTATATTACAGAGCTGATTGTGTGGCGGTTGGGTATTTGGAGAAAGAAAAGTAAGGACAGGAATTGGGGGTTACTACGTTTGAAAAAGACAGTACTTCTGTAATAAAGCAGTTCATTGAAGGTCGTGCATGGCGCAGTAAGCATCTTGTTGCTGTAAGACATGAACAATCACTGCGCCACTGTGTTCCCATGTTTAATAACATGCTTTAACTCATATCATCATGAAAATGATATCACGTATACTTCTCAGTATTTTAATTACTCAGAGAGCTGTAATATTATGAACGTAATGGATTCTGTGTCCTGTTGGAGGAAGAGCACGTAGTGATTCAGGCACATAGAGCACATAGAAGATCAAATACACAACAAAGCATTTAACATGCTACTTTAGTTATGATGGGATTTGAGATACTAGTAAATTAAACGATTTTAAGATGAAGTTTATGATGTTCTATTTTAATGACAAAATAAACTACGTGATTAAAGTGGAAATTTCGAGATTAAAGTTGACATTGCGTGCTTTTTTCACGTGTGCCTTTTTTTTTCACTGTACTCTAATAAGCTTTCATATGACACTCAGACGGTGGGCTACGAGTCACCTTTTCATGCCGACTTTTTTACTTCGGGCACTGTGCGACTTTGTGAACTTGAGCTTTCGAGTTTCTCCGACATGCTATGTCACTCGATCAACTTCCTTTTGATGCTTATATAAATGTTTAAACCAACAAATAGTATGTTTTTCTTTGCCTCCATTTGGTATTTGCTGAATTTCTTCTATTTTTCCTCGTACGTCTGCCATTGCCTTTTCACAGAACGCTGGGCTTAAGGGCTATTTATATTGATTTGCATAGTCAAAGAGGCATAATTCTGGGAGGAGTTGGGGCGGGACAACAAGCGCGTGCACGTGCGTTTATTTCCACGCTGAGTGGGATTTATGTAGCGGAAGAACGCGGAAGTTGGCGAATGCACAGATTCCTGCATCTGGATTTTTCTGTGCATAAGCACATTTTGGCTTTTGTGCTTACGTAATGTTTTAGTGCGAATTCTACGCACGGCATTATGCATGAGGCCCCTGGACCTGAAGAAAACCCCCTACTAGTAATATACACTGTCATGAGACAGCTTAAAGGCTCTGGTGGTGGTAATTCCTCACTGTTCCGCAGGGTGGAGGTGTTTACTAACTCCTCTTTTCTTCCTCCCTTA
Source organism: Erpetoichthys calabaricus (assembly GCF_900747795.2). Taxonomy (NCBI): domain Eukaryota; kingdom Metazoa; phylum Chordata; class Cladistia; order Polypteriformes; family Polypteridae; genus Erpetoichthys; species Erpetoichthys calabaricus. The sequence continues at coordinate 159,077,181 of NC_041399.2, forward strand.
AACAAACAAACAATTGACAGCCATACCACCTGTGACATCACTTCCAGTGTCCATCCACCTGGACCAGTTTATTCCTGTCTGACTGGTACTTAATCAGAAGTTTTGCCATCTTAGAGCAGTCACTCTTGAGACTCGCATTTGTGAAGACCTTTCTTCCTTCTCAGTGCATTTATACTTTGTGCTTGTTTTTCTGTTATATAGGGTTTGCCTGCAGGTGCCCCAACTTTTTATGCTTGTTTGTGTTTTTCATTACACTACATAATCTGGCCTTTTAACTATGAGTTTCATTTATGTATTGTACTTTCATACACAATTTTTTGTTCCTCTGGTTTTGGTTCCTGTCTCAATCCTTTACTCTCCCTTTGCATCCCATCATTTTACATCATTGGCTGAACAACATATAATTAAAGTGATTTTAAAATCAATAGTAAAAGAGGCAGCTAGTGTAGTGACACTCAGAACAGTGAAATGTGCTCAGACTTTTTTTGTTTTTACTAAGATTCATGCTTCTTTATTTTAAACTAAGTGCAGCCAATTAATGTCATTCTAAGTTTTGTTAGAAGTGCATTGCAGTAATCTAGTTGGCTCATAAATAAAAAGTGTTTAATTCCCTGTAAGGAGTGTAAATCAATTCAGTAGGGGAGTTGTAGGCTTCAACATCTTTAGCCCCTTACTCCAGAGCCCCATCCCATGTTTAGAGACCAATGCATAAGAGATGTCTGTGAACAAAATGTAAGGCATACTGTATGTGGCCTGTAGGGAAAATCTCACAACCTCAAACACCAACACAGGAGTCCAAAAACAACACAAAACAAAAAAGGCTTTAATAACAAAAGCCTAAATAATACAAGGGAGCATCAAAGTACAACAAAAGACAAAAAATAACAAACACCTCTGACCCCCAGGGCCTAGCTAAATGACAGTAACCACTGGCCACTCTGTTACCTGTTACCCTGTTCATCATTCCCTACATTGGCTCTTTTTCCTCCCGATGACCTGCTGCGCTTTTGTTGCCTCCCAACTCTACACTTTCTAAGCAAAGGAATCAATGCGATTATATATATGCACATGACTGTAAGCACTTCTGGGTTCCTGGCTGACATCATTATTCTCTGGTGTTGTATGGGTATCGGTCCTTCCTTCTGACAGCATTGCAATGTTCTTGTATACCAAGGAATATACAGCTTCTCAAAAAGATAGCTTTCCTCCACAGAACAAAGTGTTCTTGCCAGATTTCAATTGTAAAGATCCCTCCGATGTGAACATCCTAGGGACCCTGGAACATATTATACAAACAGAAAAGATACCAGTGGACAAGGCATGGGAAATGAGGTGTGCAATGACTGGCCAGTTACATACAAGACATCCAATAGTATGTATCTCTACAAAAGAACAGAAGGCATTAAGATTGCTATGAAATAATAAAAGTATTGTTATTACTCCAGCTGACAAAGGAGGCGAGACAGTCATAATGGACAATGAGCAATATGTAACTACAGTACAGAAAATTCTCTCTGACACCAGTACTTACAAGCAACAAGCAACAACAAAAGCCATCTTGAACAGAATTAATACCACTCTGAATATGTTTCGTAATAACAACTGTTTAAACATACAGGATTTTTTCAAAATGAAATCCAATGATGCAAACTGCCCAGAATACCATGGACTTCCAAAAATCAACAAAACTCCTTTGAAATTCAGACTTGTGATCAGCCTAACAGGTGAGCCAACATACTGTAACTTATCCAAAAGACTTTTTCATGTGCTCAAACATTTAACGTATGATTCGGATCATTCGGTTAATAGTACTGAGATGGCATTGCAGCACTTGAAGAATATACTGTATCCAATGATAGTCTCATTTGATGTGGTGTCACTATACACCACTTTAATAATTCAACTGGCCATGGAGATGTTACTCACAAAACTACCATAACAGCATGAACAGAGCTGACCATGAAAGGCATAATGCTTTTAATGTCACTTTTCCAGAAAACGAATTTCCATTTTAATGGGAAGTATTACCGACAGAAAGAAGGCATGCCAATGGGATCTCAGGTATCAGGACTCCTAGCCACACTGGCTAGACAGTGTTTTGAAAGCTTGGCTCTAAGCTTCAGACCTAAACTTTGGATACGCTACATTGATGATTCATTCATATTAAAAAGCAACCAGCTAAATGAATTTCACAACCATATCAACTCAGTATTCTCTGCAATTCAGTTTGCAATGGAAGGTGAAAGGAATGGATGCAACAACTTCCTGGACATCTACATTGAAAGAGGTAACAACGGCACTTTGAATACAATTGTGCAGTACAAAAAATGTTATGTGGACAAAATGTTATTTTCTATCTATAGAAATGCAAACTGTTTCACAAACCTTATACACTTATTCACTATATCTGATCATGTTCAGCTCTGACGGAAGAGCGTTCCCTGCGTGGGGAGAAAATCACATGGCTATAATGTCGCTGGCAATCAGCAGCTACCCTCTAAAACACATGGAGCTCTGAACTCTCTCTCAAAAACGTCAAACGTTACTCCTTAACAATCTGTAGACGATAATGTCTGTTGAACAAACAGATATCGCTAGCTAAGCGGGGGCAAGGTGCACTCCAACAAGTGGCGAGACGTAGACCAACTTGAACAGAGGCTAGCGAGTGAATGAGGAAGGCCCTGCTCCCCTGCTATCGGCCCACAGCCACTCTCTTGGATTTGCATAAATACATCGGTACCACGATGAGAGAAATCGCAAAATCAACTGGAAAGTTCAAGCAAATTATAGGAAACAACTAGATCTAAATCCTTTAAGTAATTCTCTCGTGAAAAGCAGACAGACATACAGACAGAACGTGATTGGACCACAAAATTTTTAAAAAGCGTTTCTTAGCGAGCACCTATGGGCCAAGGGTAACCTACATTCCAAGTCCCAAGTCCTCATGGTTCGGGAGATTTCATGATGAGTGAGTCAGTGGTATTTGGCTTTTATATATAGCCAGGACACCTGGAAGATGGAACAACCAGGAGAGAGGCAATACCTACCTCGGCACACGAGAGAGCAGCCTCATGGTTTGCATCGGGGCCACGGACTGCAGCGTGGAAGCTCAACCCTGTTGGGGACTGCGACCACTGCCAGGGGGCGTCTGGATGATCCTAGAGCCCTGGACTGCAGCACTTCTTCCACACCAGGAAGTGCTGCAGGAAGATCTTCAGGGAACACATGGAGCACATATGGGTGAACTATAAAAGGGGCAGCCTTACTCCATTCTGGGAGCCGGGGTCGGGAGGTGGAGGATAGAGCTTGTCAAGGGAGGACTAGTGGTAGCAGAAGAAGAGAAAAATAGAAAAAATAGTGTCAAAGAAAACGACCAAGCTTATTGGTGCTGATCTGAGCACTGTGTAAGGTGCTATGTGCTGAATCTGAATATTTGGGTGGTTACGTACCAGGTGATGCTTGTGGTTGGTCAGCCAGTCAGGAAACATCCGTCATGTCCTCTCAGTTGTGAGAAGCAGATCATAGATATGTTATACAGTATGTGACAAATTATACAAAGAGTACACAACACGTGTTTCACCCTTATTGAAGCTCTTTAGGTGTATGCACTTTTGTATCCTCTTACGGGGATTGAACCTCAGACATTGTGCCACAGCGGCTGGTTTGCTTATTTGACCAGGATATATATATATTCTTATATACAGCAACATTAGTGGGTACTATGATTTTACTTAATTTATAGTTTTATTACTGGGTTGCAAATATAGATTATATATTATATATTTAAGACAATTAAGGGAAGTAGAAAAGAAATTCTGTTTGAATGTTCCACTTTAAGCATTGCTCTGTGCTCCTGCACTTAATAGTCATTTTTAATTTAAAAGTAATTTTCCAAAATAAGCCACCAATAAAGAAAATAATTAAAATCTGAGAGTTATTGTAAATTGCTTTCATTACAATCTTGCAGTATCATTCTACTGTTAGTTTCTTCTTATAATGTAATGATCACCAGCATTTTTACTGGCATCTCTCTGCTCTTACTGGTTCAGGCTTATTTTCTCCTAAATGACAGAAACCAATAATTTCAGTGTACTACTTACACATTATGATAATGATCCTATAAACCTTTAAACTCAATCAATTAATTTACTAAAGCTCTAATTTAGTCTCATTTGGGAATAAGTTTTATTGTCTAGTTCAGGGGTGGCAAACGCCAGTCCTAGAGTGCCGCAATGGCTGCAGGTTTTCATTCTAACCATCTTCTTCATTAGTTTTTGCTGCTAATTAACTTGTTTTTCCTTAATTTTAATTAACTTGATTCAGGCCCCTTAGTTGTTTCTGTTTCTTTAATTAGTTGCCAAACAATTATGAGACACAAAACAAGGTGACACATGACCAGCTCACCCGTGCCCATCACACAATATCTGAAAATAAAGAAAGGTGAAGGTCTCAGTAAGGATGATCTCTCAGGTCCCCAAAACATTTTGACTATGTTCTTAGAAAAAACAGAAAATCAACAGTTATGGAAATGTCTGCTGTGTCAGAATGAGAGCAGCAACAAGCCATAGAATTAAATAATGAGTTTAATTAACAGCAAGAATTTGCTTCTCATTAAGAAACTGGTTGGAGTGAAATTAGTTGGAGTTTAAAGCCCCAATTTAGCTGGTTAACTGTAGACTCATTTCACATTTGATTTCTGTTTGGCTGTCATTTAATGAAGAAAATAATTAATTTAGAGCACTGAATCCTTAAAAACAGGGCTATTAAAATTTATTTAGCAGTGAAAACTGGTCACTGATTTGGAAAAGGTTTAGAATGAAAACCTGCAGCCACTGCGGCACTCCAGGACAGGAGCTTGCCACCTGATCTAGTTCAATGTAAAATTTTGGGGTTATTATTTCACTTTAGAAAGTCTTCTTTAGTTCCACAAGCTGAAAGAGAGCCAGTCAGTCATTGTCCAACCCGCTATATCCTAACATAGGGTCATGGGGATCTCCAGGAGCCAATCCCAGGGCACAAGGCAGGAACAAATCCTGTGCAGAACACACACACACACACACACACACACACCAAGGACAATTTAGGATTTTCCTAACCTGCATGTCTTTGGACTGTGGGAGGAAACCAGAGCACCCGGAGGAAACCCCCGCAGACACAGGGAGAACATGCAAACTCCACGCAGGGAGGACCCGGGAAGCTACCACTGCGCCAACGTGCCACCCCAGCTGAAAGAGAGCAAAATTGAAATATGCCTCATCAGCACAGAAAAGCGTCAGACTGTTTGCACAGTCCACATTTGTTGTGTTGAAGTAATTTCCAATAAATATACATTCCCTCCTTCAATAACTGCTGATGTTACAAATTGTTGCAATAGAAGGACACTTTCTAATGCAATTGAACTATAAATCTTCAATTACATTTTGATCATTTGGATGTGGTACAGTGGCATTGTAACACATTTTGTAAACTAAGGAAAGCACAAAAAAACCAAACTTTAAAGACTTTTTTTGTAATTGGCTAAAATGCCTGAAGTTTACACATACTTTTTTTATTTTTAAATTACAATACATGTATATATTTAATATCAGTTTGGAAAATAATAACCCTTATTATATTGTTTGATAAATATAACAGACTGCATGTGTTTTGAGAATTCTCATGTACTCCACCTTTTACCAATCAGTGTATTAACTATTGAAGCAGTAAGAATTATCTGGCTAATTTAGATAATATAGTAGAAAAGTTTCCAAAATGTAATTCACAGTACAGTAAATTGCATGTTGTTTTAATATACTAATTATCCCCTTCCCATTGACTAATTTAATTAAATTGTAATATCTTCTACATAATAGATACAGAGATTTTCAGAAAAACAATCATTACTGTAACTTTGGCTTAACACTAGAATTACCAGAACCAACAAAAAAACTCGTAATTCCGGCCCACCTTAAATTCCTTCGCACCTCTCCGTCAGCATCTTTTGTCTTCTAAATGTGTCAATAAGCCCAAGCAGCAAGCAGCCTGATATACCTAACCCCCCCCCCCCCCCCCCAACCTCCTCAGAATGGGCAAGAAGTTCTCCCAGTTCTTGCCTTGATTGATTATCTGGGAGTGAGCTACCCAGAATTGTGAGGGGAAATAATTTGATGTGTTTTGTGTCTACAACAATCTGTGCAAACACATTGTTAAAACAGAAACATTTTTCATGTTTTAGTAATAAATAACAAAATGTAGACATGAACTGTATAATGTGTGAAGGCTGATGGCCAAATATCAAATAAACACTTTCACAAAAGGTGCACAATATGACAGCTTCCATGGTGCTGTGGTTAGAACTGCCGACTTATAATCCAGAGGTTGTGAGTTTGAAACCAGCTCCCTGGCAAATTTACCATTTTGAGTAGTGAGCTGCTCTTATTGTTAATATTATACAATAACAACATACATTTGATTTGTGTCTGTAACAGCTGGTGTATATTTATAGTACTTGTAAAAGTTAGCATTTTTTTTTTCACTTTTATTCTCTCAGTCATGATCACGATACAACACCCACCCCCCAAACCAGATCTGACGTGGTTACTTTTTATCTGAAACTGGGAATAACTGTAGATGTGAGTGGTGCTTTGAGACAATGGAACTGGAAATTCTCTGATCTGGAGGGATAAAAGCTGACACACAAACGCTGGTGAATCTGCCTTCTTCGTATCTCACCGTCACTTGAATTTTTTTTAATTCAGTTTTATCAAGTGTTCCAGCTCACGCTGAATTAGTATGCACCTTATGGATTATGATGTTAAAGCCGCACTGACAAAAAAACAGAGACATAGGTATATATAATATTTGGAATAACTCATTTTATGAACTGTATAGTACATTTCGGAAAACATAGTGGTGCTGATGCAACATTATTCATATTATTCATATTCATTTGTACGCCTTCTTGCGCTTGTAATCAGTGACCGTGTTTTTTTTTTCCCCGATCTTGCCAGTCCCCACAAGTTGCTGCATGGTGCTGTTTCTTTTGTACTCCAGGACATGCAGAGTAAAGAATAATACAGAGAGGTAAGTTCCGCGCTATATGCAGTCATCAGATTCAAATGTTATCAGTCCCCACACACCCAAGGACCGTCCTTTCTACATTTACGACATGTGTACCTTTTGCAATGTACACTCTTCTCTCTGTGCTGTGGTTTCTATTACATTGAGGAGGCTGGGGGGAGCATCGGTCTTGGAACAGAAGCTTGTCGATGTTGCATCCTCTTTTGCTTTATCCATCGGAAGCGACGATGAAGTTCCTTCTTTTCTCAGTGACCCCCGTGCAATGCCTTGTACAGTATATGTGCGTTGATTGCCACCAAGTCAAGTGTGTTATAGCACAAGCATCCGGTCACCTGCATGTTCCTGCTCGCACTGAATAAGCTCACGCCTTCTGGTGCATGATGTCAACGCAGAACTGGGGAAAAAAAGAAAGAGACAATATATGTGACATTTTGAAGAAATGATTTTATGACCTGAATAGTACCAATCAGAAAACATCATCTCAGTAATGCATTATTATTTGAAAACGAACAGCATCAGATCGGTGTAAATGTATAGGGTGGTCCAGATCTAACTATGCAACTTTTAATGCAATGCAATGTATGGCATTTCTAAAGTTAGCTTTTTTTCAGTTTTATTCTCTCAGTCACGTTCACGCTCTCCCTTGCCCAACTCTGATCTGAACGGAACTAACAGCGCCAGTATAAATTCACACCCAATCTGAGGGTCAGCTCAAGTTGGACGGTTGGGAGACAAAGTCAGAGAGGCAAGATTGCGTTGGTTTGGACATGTGCAGAGGGGAGATGCTGGGTATATTGGGAGAAGGATGCTAAGGATAGAGCTGCCAGGGAAGAGGAAAAGAGGAAGGCCTAAACGAAGGTATGGATGTGGTGAGAGAGGACATACAGGTGATGGGTGTAACAGAACAAGATGCAGAGGACAGAAAGACATGGAAGAAGGTGATCCGCTGTGCAACCCCTAATGGGAGCAGCCAAAAGAAGAAGAAGATTAACAATAAGAGCAGCTCACTACTCGACACGGTAAATTTGCCAGAGAGCTGGTTTCGAACTCATGAGCTCTGAAGTATAAGTCTGCAGTTTTAACCACAGCACCATGGAAGCTGTGGTACTGTACATGCATCTTTTGTGAAAGTGTTTATTTGATATTTGGCCATCAGCCTTCACACATTATACAGTTCATGTCTACATTTTGTTATTTATTACTAAAACATGAAAAACGTTTCTGTTTTAACGATGTGTTTACATAGATTGTTGTAGACACAAAACACATATCAAATTATTTCCCCTTACAATTCTGGGTAGCTCACTCCCAGATAATCAATCGAGGAAGGAACTGGAAGAACTTCTTGCCCGTTTTGAGGCGGTGGGGGGATGGTATAGCAGGCTGTTTGCTGCTTGGGCTTATCGATACATTTAGAAGACAAAAGCCGCTGAAGGAGAGGTGTGAAGGGATTTAAGGTGGGCCAGAATTACGAGTTTTTTCGTTGGCTCTGATAATTCTAGTGTTAAAGGGTAAATGTTGTGTGCCACTGAATGTAAACTTATTTTGTGACAACTATAGCAGGGCTAATACTGCAAAACATTTTTAAAACCTCCAGAAATCCACTTTTTAACTTCGTCTTTTCATCTTTTTGTGCCAGTTGTGATGGATTGTAAGAAGCACTACAATATCACATCTGTAAAAGGTTTGTAGTAGTCATTTACCAGTTTTTTTCTCTATTTCCTTTTTTTGGTTTTGTACAGTGGTGTCCTGCACCACTGCTGTTGTAACCTCGGATTCCCAAAGATCATAAGACCCAAAAAGCACTCTCCAAATTGATCAATAGAGCAGAAAACTGTCAACTAGGAACAATGGCAAAACTCAGAACTTGATAAAAACAAAAAGTGTTTATTTCCAGAAAATACAGTACTCTGTGAAACATTTAAGCTCTGTAGAGCACAAACTGATTTACCTAGACAATAAGGCAATCCCAAACAAATCCCAAAAATCACAAGTTCAAAGTGAAGTCAACATCCAGATACATGAAAAAGCAGAAAAAGTAGAAACACAAAAACTCACCAAAATTCCCAAGCACATTCGAAGGGATCACCAGAAACTGTGGAAGACCTTCCAGATTTATAGAGTTGAAGGCAGTTCTTGGTGGTGACTGGCAGGTGACTATGCCTCTTGGGGCACCACCCACAAAACACATGGAACATCAGTAAGGCATTGATACTGTGGTGGGAAGCTGAGCGTCATACCCAGCTGGTACGCCTGGAAGGACCGGAAGAGGGACTATACCTTCCCTGGACCATGAGAGGGCAGCCACCCTGGTTAGTATGGGGGCCACGGGAACCAAGCTTGGAAGCTCAACCCTATTGGGGCCCGTGGTCACCGTCAGGGGGCACCTGGAGAATCCTAGAGCCCTGGAAACCAGCACTTCCGTCACACCAGGAAGTGCTGACGTGAGGAATTCCAGGGTCACCTGGACTGATTCCGGGCGCTCGTGCAGCACTTCTGCCACACCAGATAGTGCTGCCGGAAGTTCATCGGAGGCACCTGGATCACATCCAGGTGGGGATAAAAGGGGACCGCCTTCCTGCGATCAGAGAGCCGGAGTCGAGTGGAAGAAGGCAACGCTCGGGAGTGAGGAGGAAAGGCGGCCCAGAAAGGACCAGTGAAAGGACTGAGGCAAAGGGTGCTAGGTGCTGGTGCACTGTGTGTGTGCGGGGACATTGTGTTTGAGGACCGTGGCTATAATAAAACGTGTGTGTTTTTAAGAACAATGAAAAACAAAAAATACAAATAAGAAACATAAGCAATATTAATGTAAACAAAAGAATCAAAAATGGACATAAAAGAAAGATCTGAACACCAGCAATGGAAGGAATGCTGGCTGACACATAAAAACGTCCACCTGATCAAAGTACTCTGAGGCTCATGTTGATGCTGAGAGGGATATAGAAGCTACAACTATTGATGTGACCTGCTATATTAAAACTAAAATGGTGAATCAAAGTATTTGTATTGTAGAAGGCTCGAGGTGGTCTTTTGGCTGATTAGTTCCTAGAGTTTGTGTTTGCCTCCCTTCCCAGGCTATATTACATTAACATCAGACTTTAACTTTTACCAGTATTTTAGTATTATGGACTTAAAAACCTAAGTTAACAATGAGTTATGCTTAATTCTGTTAGGAACTCTTCCAATTTCATTTTTAATTATGTTTGTATTTTAATTAGTTTATTTTCTTTGTAGCTTTCATTATTTAAATTTTTTGTGAAGCATTTTAAGGTACACTTTTGCATAAAAACATATGAGGGACATTCAAAAAGCACTTTTATATAGTTTCACTGGAAATGGTGAAGGCAGGCGGAGCGGTAATTGGGCATTAAAAAGTTGGCACAACACTGGGAAAATTGCATCGCAAATGAAGGTGAGTATGAAGAAAGGCAATGTAATTTGTTTTTGAAATTCTTAATAAATAGAGTTTAAAAAAAAGTGCGGAACTTTTTGAACGTCCCTTGTATTATATAAATCAATGTTGTCAGAAAACAAAGTAAGGTAAAGTTAACATTCCTTTTCACATTTATATTTACACCACTGGCCTATTTTCATCTGTAAGCTTAAATTATGGTTTTATTCTACCTTTCTGTAAGCTCAGACAAAACATTATTTTGATTGATTATGGCAAATGCAGCATACAGCATGACAATGATGTCACCTAAAAATTAAGAGGGAATTTTCTTTAAACCTCCTACTGTTAGCCAATAGGGTGCTGGCAGAAATTGGGCTACTGTTGGCCGAAGAAGAAGAAGGAGAAGAAGGGGGGAAGACGTGTCCGGAGGCAGGAGGAGAGGAGGAAAGTAAAGAGAGTGAAACTGAGGGTAGGAACTTTGAATGTTGGCAGTATGACTGATAAGGGGAGAGAGTTAGCAGATATGATGGAGAGAAGGAAGGTTGATATATTGTGCGTGCAAGAGACTAAATGGAAGGGGAGTAAGGCCAGGTGGATTGGAGGTGGATTCAAATTGTTCTGTCATGGTGTGGATGGGAGGAGAAATGGGAGAACAGTATGTCAAGAGTGTTTTGGAGATGAAAAGAGTGTCAGACAGAGTAATGATTATGAAGCTGGAAATTGGAGGTGTGATGATGAATGTTGTTAGTGCATATGCACTGTAAGTTGGGTGTGCAATGGGTGAGAAAGAAGATTTTTGGAGTGAGTTGGATGAAGTGATGAACAGTGTACCCAAGGGACAGAAAGTGGTGATTGGAGTGGATTTCAATGGGCATGCTGATGAAGGGAACAGTGGAGATGAGGAGGTGATGGGTAGGTGTGGTGTCAAGGAGAGGAATGAAGAAGGTCAGAGGATAGTGGATTTTGCCAAAAGGATGGATATGGTGGAGGTGAATGCGTATTTTAAGAAGAGGGAGGAACATAGGGTTACGTACAAGAGTGAAGGAAGATGTACACAGGTAGATTACATCCTATGCAGAAGAGCTGATCTGAAGGAGATTGAAGACTGCAAAGTGGTGGCAGGGGAAAATGTAGTTAAGCATCATAGGATGGTGGTCTGTAGGATGACGTTGGAGATCAAGAAGAGGAAGAGAGTGAGGGCAGAGCCAAGGATCAAATGGTGGAAGTTGAAAAAGGAAGACTGCAAGGTTGAGTTTAGGGAGGAGATGAGACAGGCACTGGGTGGCAGTGAAGAGTTACCACTGGGAAACTACAGCAGATGTAGTAAGGGTGACAGCAAGAAGGTTGCTTGGTGTGACATCTGGACAAAGGAAGGAGGAAAAGGAAACCTGGTGGTGGAATGAGGAAATACAGGTGAGTATACAGAGGAAGAGGATGGCAAAGAAGAAGTGGGACAGTCAGAGAGATCCAGAAAGTAGACAAGAGTACAAGGAGATAAGGTGCAAGGTGAAGAGAGTGGTGGCGAAGGCTAAAGAAAAGGCATATGATGAGTTGTATGAGATGTTGACACTAAGGAGAGAGAAAAGGGACTGAGCTGGGAAAGATGTGCAGCAGGTTAGGGTGATAAAGGATAAAGATGGAAACGTACTCACAAGCGAGGAGAGTGTGTTGAGCAGATGGAAAGAGTACTTTGAGAGGCTGATGAATGAAGAGAATGAGAGAGAGAAGCGGTTGGATGATGTGGAGATAGTGAATCAGGAAGTGCAATGGATTAGCAAGGATGAAGTAAGGACAGCTATGAAGAGGAGGTCAGTGGAATGGTGAGGATGCAGGGAGTAGAGTTGGCGAAGGTGGATGAGTTTAAATACTTGGGATCAACAGTACAGAGTAATGGGGATTGTGGAAGAGAGGTGAAAAAGAGAGTGCAGGCAGGGTGGAATGGGTGGTGAAGAGTGTCAGGAGTAATTTGTGACAGACGGGTATCAGCAAGAGTGAAAGGGAAGGTCTACAAGACAGTAGTGAGACCAGCTATGTTATATGGATTGGAGACGGTGGCACTGACCAGAAAGCAGGAGACAGAGCTGGAGGTAGCAGAGTTAAAGATGCTAAGATTTGCACTGGGTGTGATGAGGATGGATAGGATTAGACATGAGTACATTAGAGGGTCAGCTCAAGTTGGACGATTGGGCAAAAAAGTCAGAGAGGCGAGATTGCATTGGTTTGGACATGTGCAGAGGAGAGATGCTGGGTATATTGGAAGAAGGATGCTAAGGATAGAGCTGCCAGGGAAGAGGAAAAGAGGAAGGCCTAAGCGAAGGTTTATGGATGTGGTAAGAGAAAATATTCAGGTGATGGGTGTAACAGAACAAGATGCAGAGGACAGAAAGATATGGAAGAAGATGATCCACTGTGGCAACCCCTAACAGGAGCAGCCGAAAGAAGGAGATTATTTATTATCAATTTTTGATCTTAACCTTTATTATATTTTGTTTGCCATATTTTTTTACATTACAGTTTTTCAGACACATTGGTCATAAAAGGGTTTACATTACTTAAAAAGGAAAGAAATAGATTTTTATATCAACTGGCCTTATGATCATCATGAATCCCAAGAGCAAAAAGGATAAACATACATAGACACAGTACCAGTGTTTACGTTCTTAGCACAACTGTATGTGTTATTATAAGTCATTATCTGAGGTATGATTGCATATACTCTATTTAGCTAAAATGAACAAAATGACAAACCAATTAAAGCATCCATCCATCCTCTTCTGCTTATCCGAGATCGATTCACGGGGGCAGCAGCTTGAGCAGAGATGCCCAGACTTCCCTCTCCCTGGCCACTTCTTCTAGCTCTTCCGGGAGAATCCCAAGGCCTTCCCAGGCCAGCCGAGAGACATAGTCCCTCCAGCGTGTCCTGGGTCTTCCCCGGGGCCTCCTCCCGGTTAGACGTGCCCGGAACACCTCACCAGGGAGGCATCCTGGAGGCATCCTGATCAGACGCCCGAGCCATCTCATCTGACTCCTCTCGATGCGGAGGAGCAGTGGATCTACTCTGATTCCCTCCCGGATGACTGAGCTTCTCACCCTATCTTTAAGGGAAAGCCCAGACACCCTACGGAGGAAACTCATTTCAGACGCTTGTATTCGTGATCTTGTTCTTTTGGTCATTGCCCATAGCTCATGACCATAGGTGAGGGTAGGAATGTAGATCGACTGGTAAATTGAGAGCTTTGCCTTGCGGCTCAACTCCTTTTTCACCACGACAGACCGATGCAGAGCCCGCATCACTGCGGATGCCGCACCGATCCGCCTATCGATCTCCCGCTCTATTCTTCCCTCACTCGTGAACAAGATCCCGAGATACTTGATCTCCTCCACTTGGGGCAGGATCTTGCTCCCAACCCTGAGAGGGCATTCCACCCTTTTTCGGCTGAGGACCATGGTCTCGGATTTGGAGGTGCTGATGCCCATCCCAGCCGCTTCACACTCGGCTGCGAACCAATCTAGAGAGAGCTGAAGATCACGGCCTGATAAAGCAAACAGGACAACATCATCTGCAAAAAGCAGTGACCCAATCCTGAGTCCACCAAACCGGACCCCCTCAATGCCCTGGCTGCGCATAGAAATTCTGTCCATAAAAGTTATGAACAGAATCGGTGACAAAAGGCAGCCCTGGCAGAGTCCAACTCTCACTGGAAACGGGTTCGACTTACTGCCGGCAATGCGGACCAAGCTCTGACACCGGTTGTACAGGGACCAAACAGCCCTTATCAGGGGGTCTGGTACCCCATACTCTCACAGTACCCCCCACAGGATTCCCCGAGGGACACGGTCGAACGCCTTTTCCAAGTCCACAAAACATATGTAGACAGGTTGGGCAAACTCCCATGCACCCTCCAGGACTCTGCTAAGGGTGTAGAGCTGGTCCACTGTTCCACGACCAGGACGAAAACCACACTGTTCTTCCTGAATCCGAGGTTTGACTATCCGACAGACCCTACTCTTCAGGACCCCCGAATAGACGTTTCCAGGGAGGCTGAGGAGTGTGATCCCTCTGTAGTTGGAACACACCCTCCGGTCCCCCTTCTTAAAAAGGGGGACCACCACCCCAGTCTGCCAATCCAGAGGCACTGTCCCTGATGTCCATGCGATGTTGTAGAGGCGTGTCAACCAGGACAGTCCTACAACATCCAGAGCCTTGAGGAACTCTGGGTGTATCTCATCCACCCCCGGGGCCCTACCACCAAGGAGTTTTTTGACCACCTCCGTGACCTCAGTCCCAGAGATGGGGGAGCCCACCTCCGAGTCCCCAGGCTCTGCTTCCTCATTGGAAAGCATGTTAGTGGGATTGAGGAGGTCTTCGAAGTACTCCCCCCACCGACCCACAACGTCCAGAGTCGAGGTCAGCAGCGCACCATCCCCACCATATACAGTGTTGACACTGCACTGCTTTCCCCTCCTGAGACGCCAGATGGTGGACCAGAATCTCCTCGAAGCCGTCCGAAAGTCGCTCTCCATGGCCTCCCCAAACTCCTCCCACGCCCGAGTTTTTGCCTCAGCAACCACCAAAGCCGCATTCCGCTTGGCCTGCCGGTACCTATCAGCTGCTTCCAGAGTCCCACAGGACAAAAAGGTCCTGTAGGACTCCTTCAGCTTGACGGCGTCCCTCACCGCCGGTGTCCACCAACGGGTTCGGGGATTGCAGGACGACAATTCCACGACAGGCACCAACCACCTTACGGCCACAGCTCTGGTCAGCCGCCTCAACAATAGAGGCACGGAACATGGCCCATTCGGACTCAATGTCCCCCACCTCCGTCGGGATGTGGTCGAAGTTCTGCCGGAGGTGGGAGTTGAAGCTACTTCTGACAGGGGACTCTGCCAGACGTTCCCAGCAGACCCTCACAACACGTTTGGGCCTACCAGGCCTGAATGGCATCCTCCCCCACCATTGAAGCCCACTCACCACCAGGTGGTGATCAGTTGACAGCTCCGCCCCTCTCTTCACCTGAGTGTCCAAGACATGTGGCCACAGGTCCGACGACATGACCACAAAGTCGATCATCGAACTGAGGCCTAGGGTGTCCTGGTGCCAAGAGCACATATGAACACCCCTATGCTTGAACATGGTGTTTGTTATGGACAATCCGTGACGAGCACAGAAGTCCAATAACAAAACACCACTCGGGTTCAGATCGGGGGGCCATTCCTCCCAATCACGCCCTTCCAAGTCTCACTGTCATTACCCACGTGAGCATTGAAGTCTCCAGAAGGTATGCCCTCTAGCACCTCCTCCTGTGACTCCAAAAAGGGTGGGTACTTCAAACTGCTGTTTGGCGCATACGCACAAACAACAGTTAGGACCCATCCTCCCACCCGAAGGCAGAGGGAGGCTACCCTCTCGTCCACTGGGGTAAACCCCAATGAACAGGCTCCAAGTTGGGGGGCAATAAGTACGCCCACACCCGCTCGGCGCCTCTCACCAGGGGCAACTCCAGAGTGGTAGAGAGTCCCGCCCCTCTCAAGGAGATTGGTTCCAGAGTCCAAGCTGTGCGTCGAGGTAAGTCCGACTATATCTAGCCGGAACCTCTCGACCTCACACACTAGCTCAGGTTCCCTCCCCTTCAGAGAGGTGACATCCCACGTCCCAAGAGCCAGTTTCTGTAGCCGAGGATCAGACTGCCAAGGTCACCGCCTTCGGCCACCACCCAACTCACATTGCGCCCAACCTCCTTGACCCCTCCCATAGGTGGTGAGCCCATGGGAAGAGGGACCCACATTACCTCTTCGGGCTGTGCCCGGCCGAGCCCCATGGGTGCAGGCCTGGCCACCAGGCGCTCGCCATCGAGCCCCACCTCCAGGCAATTAAAGCATATATACAGTAATTCCTAAGATAAGTGTAATCTTTTGCTAGAATGCTGGGAAATGTAAATACACTACGATAATACAAAGTAGCGTTAGAGTTACACATATTAAACCATTTGATCACAAACATTTTTAAAAATAGATTGTAAGCCCCAAGCCAAATTTCTATCATAAAGGGAACATACTAGTATTTGTCCATCAACATTATTGTTGTACTAGGGTAAGGTGACAACAGAGGAGATGAGAACAAAGACTCCATTTAGTTTAATTCCTGGAGAAAATAAACTTCTAGGAGGTCCACAGTCAGTTATAAGATGAAGTAAGAATTATGGTGACCCATCCACACCTTGGCATTCTACCATAAAGTCTGTGCTGAGCTGTCTAAAATGACAACAGAACCTTTCCATGCATTTGATTCAAAGGCTCAACTATTTCATATATCTTTCCATGGTCAGGAAAACAGTTTGAAAGTAGAGCAGCCGCACTAAGTGCCACAGCAGGACCCGAAGAAGAGAAAAAGGATAAAGTAGGGTTAGTAATGGTTCATAATTGATGTATTATAGTTTTTATACATATGACTAACAAACAAAAAAACAGAATGCATGACTAATCATCATCTCTAATCATTGAAGGCTAGATTAATATAGTGAGTCTTCAGCCTGGATTTAAAAGATGAGACTGAAGGGGCGTCTCTTATCTAAATAGTCCGGCATGGGGCCCACCTATAACTCAACCTCCCACACTCCTGTTTGTAAGTACTGACAAGTTCAGATAGGTAAACGGGGCCTTGGCCGTTTAAGGCTTTGTAAGTAAGAAAGAGGATTTAGTTGAGGTACTGCAAAAATGTATCTGTTACTCATTTACTATTATGTAACAAGACCTTAATACACACTTTTTTAAGTGTTCATAACAATTACAAAGCTTCAGTAAAGTTAATCTCTACAATTTGACCTACTAACAAAACTTCACTTTAGAATGGCCTTAGACGACTTAACCTGAGACACGTTTCTCTAGATATTACATATTTAGTATAAGACCTGTGACTCCTTCATATTAACAAGTCATTTTACCATAATGTCAACACACCATACTGCACAGAGATTAATTTCCTATCTACTGATGTTTTATAAGTGCTATGAAGACCAAAAGAAGCCTTTGTTGAGGAATTTTTACTTAAGAATAAATGAGTAATGGGTGCACTTTTACAGTACCTAAACTAAAGTGTTACAGATTGGTACAGATTTTGAAATCAGTACTAAACTTAACTGGAAGACAGTTACAAGTAAAAAAAGGAGTTATGTGGTTGTACTCTTTAGTTCTAGTAATAATTCTTGCAGCAGTATTTTTAATTAATGAAAGCTTAATAAAGAACAGTTTGAACAGCCAGTGAGTAATACAGTGCAATAGTCAATCATACTAAAAACAAATGCATTAATTAGTTTCTCAGAATACTCAATATTTAGAAACAGTTTCAATTTTTTTGCTGATTCAGTAAAACCAAAGTTTTCACTAACTGAAATAGAAAGTGACCAAATATTGTCATTTCTACCCAGTAAATAACATTTAATAAATTTGGCAATACTAAATGCCATGCTCATAAGATCACTATATAATAATGTTTTTATTACAACTCATTTGTCTAGTTCAGAATTGCAGGAGGCAACTACCTATCAATAAAGTACCAGACATAATGCACACCTATACTCACTCACTCTATACGAGTTTAGGGTCACCACTTTTCTAAACTGTAAAACAAGGGACACTAGGATCCAGGAACATTTAGTTGTAGTTGTTGCATATATTTAAGAACAGATGGTAGGGCTTTGGAGGAAGAACTAGGCCTTCTTCCTGGTAAATGAAATTGAATTGAATTCAATTACTCTTCATTGCCAGAGTTTGCAAACTTGAGTTCTGGATAAAGTAAACTTTGAGCAACCTATTTAGCACTGATCCTGAAAATAAAGTGGCATAAGAGTGGGATAATACATTACTTTTTATTTGGGATTTGTCTGCAGGTTTTTGTACTGGAAGCTTTCAAAAAATTACTAGTATATCAGGTTTAAATTTATTGTTTTTAAATATTTAATTTGAATGTTATATGGGGATCTTTGAATAGCCCTTGCAGTATCATAAAATTGCGAATTAGGTTCTCTGCTCATGCACTGTGCAGCCTGGTTATCTAGTTCTGAATTTATTTTGTGGAGTATCTGATCGATGTGATTTATTTTTTTTGTTTTAACATTACTTGTTTTATTATTGTACCAAGTTGTTTTTCATTTATGTTTTTGTTGTTGTTCACTTAGCCCGTTTGAATCACTCACCAGTTTGTGCTTGTCCTATAGTGCAAGATTTAGATTATTATTAAGTAATACATTTTAATGATTACTCTGATTATCATTTGTTTTATTTTT
This sequence comes from Erpetoichthys calabaricus, assembly GCF_900747795.2. Taxonomy (NCBI): domain Eukaryota; kingdom Metazoa; phylum Chordata; class Cladistia; order Polypteriformes; family Polypteridae; genus Erpetoichthys; species Erpetoichthys calabaricus. Next base: position 159,095,916 of record NC_041399.2, read on the forward strand.
TACCATGCCCTGTGATATTTAAGCCTAAGCACTTGCATTAAATTCATGTTTATGAGACAGATGTGAATGAAAACATTTATTTGACTATGTGTCGAGGGTCTCTTTCCTCCAATAAACTAGGAGTGGTTTTGTCTTTTTAATTACGTGCCCACAACAGGCTAGATAACCTTCACATCTTTGGAATGTGGGAGTAAAACAAAAGCACCTGGAGGAAACCCTAAACAGAAACTGACTGAACATGTAAACTACATAATCAACCCCAAGGCTCTAAAGTTAGTTTTTATAATGAAGTGCTAACGACTTGGCACTAAGACCTGGCTTGATTTCCATTTGTTTGTCAGGAAATACTTTAACCTTATCAATTGACAGATTTCAGGTGATAGGCCTTAGCCTAAATGTTTTGTCAAGCTAAATCATGTAGTGTGTATTCTGGGAAAGCTAAAAGGTGCAGGAGGAATACAGAATAGTTTGGTTAGTTATATAGCACGTTTTAGTCCAAAAGGGAAAATAACATTGAGTGTAATGATATCTGAAACATTTTCTGTGTGTTTTGAGAAACTGTAAAAAAGTTGGTGTGTTCTTCTATTGGAGTTGAAAAGAATTTAGCCTGGTATTTTCTGTATGTGTGTGCACCTGGATTAGGCAAGAAGAGAGGGGGAAAGTGGCTTACTCTTATTAGAAACCTTTCATTTTTCTGTCTGTTTCTTCGTGACCGTTGATTTCTCTCTGAGCTGCTACACATTTTGCAGAAAGAAGAAATCCTGGTAAGAAATCCATTTTCTTTTATTAATTTTTTTTAAATGTAGTATATATAATCTGGATAGCTAAGGACTGAAACCACCTGGAGTGTCATTTGAGTCTTGTCAGTGAGGCTGAGTGAAGACTTAACTCACAGAGACTGTAAAATCATTTGTCCATCCATCCATCCATTCTCTTCCGCTTATCCGAGGTCGGGTCGCGGGGGTAGCAGCTTGAGCAGAGATGCCCAGACTTCCCTCTCCCTGGCCACTTCTTCTAGCTCTTCCGGGAGAATCACGAGGCATTCCCAGGCCAGCCGGGAGACATAGTCCCTCCAGCGTCTCCTGGGTCTTCCCCGGGGCCTCCTCCCGGTTGGACGTGCCCGGAACACCTCACCAGGGAGGCGTCCAGGAGGCATCCTAATCAGATGCCCGAGCCACCTCATCTGACTCCTCTCAATGCGGAGGAGCAGCGGCTCTACTCTGAGCCCCTCCCGGATGACTGAGCTTCTCACCCTATCTTTAAGGGAGAGCCCAGACACCCTGCGGAGGAAACTCATTTCAGCCGCTTGTATTCGCGATCTCGTTCTTTCGGTCACAACCCATAGCTCATGACCATAGGTGAGGGTAGGAACATAGATCGACCGGTAAATTGTAAAAAAAAAAATCATTTGTATCGGTTTATATTTGCTGCTATTGGTGTTTAGTTTTTTAAGTGAAACTTTAAATCTTTAAGAGGTTCTTATGGGCACAAGGCAAAGCTCTTGCCAAGCCTCGTATTGGTGAAGTAAAGGAGTGAAAGTAAAGACAGACCCTTTTAGAAAGCAGGCAGCCATTGAGGTCCCTAAGGTTGAATATTCAGGTATAATATGGACAGAAAGAGAGGTTACAGATAACAGTTGTTTAGCCAGTTTTTGCATTTTTTCCTATTTCTGAGTTAGAAAAAGAACCTCAGATTAGTTTCTGCCTTTTATGTTACATACATGTTTAGGTAATCTCAAAACATTTTGTAAGAGCTGTACGTTCTGGATGAGGTGCTGTAAGAGCGGGTGAAGGAAGTCCACAATTCTCACCTTACCAGAATCCGGTGTCAGTTCTTGTTGGGTTTCAAGTGACCTTGGAAGAGTAGCAGAGGAGTCCTTGATGTGTGGGGAGGCACACAGAGACAGTCACCCTACTTTGTGAACTACTTGCCAATTTTATTTTTTTTAACACAACAGTGAATATACAACACTGACCTACCCATGAACACCGAACACTTCTCTTCCCTACTACACATCCCCTCACTAATTGCTCCTCCTTCATGTTTTTTTTTTTAATGCACAGGCTGGAAAATGATGTTGGGCTTACAAGCACTGTCCTTGCCTGGTTTAGCTCTTATTTATCAAATCAAATTCAGTATGTACAGAAATGTGCTGACAGTACTCCATCATTATACAATGAACTGAGATATGGTGTCCTGCAAGGCTCAGTACTGGGACCATTACTGTTTTTACTTTACGTGCTTCCACTGGGATCAATCATTAGATAACATAATGTTGATTTTCACTCATACACAGATGACAACCAGTTATACCTCTCTTTTAGACCAAATGAAGTTTCTTCAATGTTGTCTTTAATTAGTTGTGTTAGTGAATTAAAGGAGTGGATGGATGAGAACTGCTTGTCTTTAAACACTGATAAAACAGAGATGTGGAGGGAATGATGCTGATCACAATAATATTTTAACATCATTTAACTCAGTTGGAATCAAAGTTATCATAGTTAATGAAAACTAAAATCAAAACTGAAACTATAAATAAAAAAAATATTTTTGTAAACTGAAATGAAAAACTAAAACTAAACAAAACTATTAAAGTATCTGAAAAGACTAACTAAAATAAAATAACTATTTACAAAAAATATTTTTAGTTTTCGTAACAACTGGACTTGCAGAAGGGCTAAGTTGAGCTTAACCAAACATTAATCAAAATATCCATCCATCCATTTTCCAACCCGCTGAATCCGAACACAGGGTCACGGGGGTCTGCTGGAGCCAATCCCAGCCAACACAGGGCACAAGGCAGGAAACAATCCTGGGCAGGGTGCCAACCCACCGCAGGACACACACAAACACACCCACACACACTAGGGCCAATTTAGAATCGCCAATCCACCTAACCTGCATGTCTGTGGACTGTGGGAGGAAACCGGAGCACCCGGAGGAAACCCACGCAGACACGGGGAGAACATGCAAACTCCACGCAGGGAGGACCTGGGAATCGAACCCAGGTCCCCAGATCACCCAACTGTGAGGCAGCAGCGCTACCCACTGCGCCACCGTATAAGAATATAAGAATATAAGAATTTCATATATGACTTTTGAATAAATATTCCTGCTATTAGTCTTTAACCCTTGTAACTTTTAACTCTAAAACAGAAAGTCATCCACCATGAGCCACCCGCATATATACTGTACATCCAGTGAATGGCGACTGGTGACGGAAAGCTGAATATAGGCGCATAAAGCGTGTGATGAAGAAAGTGATTTACTGTGTGGTAATAATGGCAGTTCTTCAGGAGCTGATAGTTGACAGCATGATAAATTCTGGTCCAAGTGTTAGTAAAGCATACCAAGGTGAAGATTTTTTTCTTGAATGTGCTCTGCAACTTTCAAAGCTGCCGTTCACTGCATCTCCATGGCTCAAGAGAGGAGTCGTAAATACAGATAATCCCTTACAGAATTTTAGTCTGTTCATATATAATGGCATGTTAGCTGTAATTCTGACTGAGTCCAAAATACAGTATGTACACAGTAATTAATTCAGCAGCATACACTAAACTAAATTCCAGGCTGCGTGAGTTGGATGTCCGTTATGATGAGCTGCATTTCTTTGAACTACATCTTGATATACCAGAAGCACAAACACATGAAGTCAGAATGTACTGGTTAACAAAATCTTTACCTTATTGGCAGAAAAATCATGAGTGAGTAACGTTTCAGTTTATTTGTCAATTGTCTGCATTTTGTTGACAGTAATTCATCTGCCACTTCGAACAGGAGAAATCCTTTTTAAACATAAAGCAATACTGATTGAGAGACTGACAATCAACATACAAGATCAGCATATTGTTGCTAAACAATCACTTTTGCTTTAAAAAGGTTGTTTAACAACGAATCGATACAAAACTTGTAAAATTTCTGAGATGGCAACTACTGAAAAACTAAACCTACTAATGTGTTTTTGTGTTTGTTCTGTATTTATTAATTTAACTTTTTCATTTTTACACTCACAGCTTCAAATATATGATATTGTGAAAATAATCTGGTGGCGGAATTATGTTTCAAAATATTTTTCTCCCTGTTTTCAATCTTTCTCTCTCTCTCAAAATAGATAGTTGAAATATCATATTTTTTTTGTTCTTAACTTCAGTCATGTCATACATATTGCATATAATGTTATTTCAATAGGCTGGAAACCTGTCCAGGGATTTTTCCTGTCTTGCATCCAAAGCTGCTTAGATAGCCTTCAGGTTTCCTGTGATCTTGTTCTGGATAAGTGAGTTTAGTAAGTGTATATATTGCTCCTAATCTCAGATGCTGTTTCTGTTGTTTTGTGGCTGTTCATACTCCTATTACCTGCTCTTACTCAAGTCTCACTACCCTTAACCTTGACACTACATGCTTGTTTTTCTTTGGTTCTCTCAATACAGCCAGCTGGGGTCTACACACTGATTCAAGCCTAAGCCCTGTTCTTCCTAAGCTCCCATGATTTTCATGATCACACCTGTCAGAACACAATATAATCTATTTTCTGATTTTTATAGCTTTTCAGGCCTGCAGGTAGCAAAATTATGCTTATAAATTGTATGTGCCCAAGATAACAAGAAAATAACAAAGGACAGTATGGGAGATTTTTAATACAATATTGAAGGCATTAATCGTAAGTGCATTGTCTTACAGCAGGATAGGATATGTTGTGTGCTGTAGACATTTAGAGTATAAAACTTTCAAACCTTAAAATTTACCTAGATCTCATGACAAATTGGCCCATTCTGGGCAAGAAGAGGAAAAGAAGAAATGTGCCAACAAGTCAGCGCACATTTGTTCAGCACAAATGACATACAAAATATTTTAAAAAATGATAAAATTGTATTCAATTATTCATATTCAGTATCTCTGCGGTGGGTTGGCACCCTGCCCAGGATTGTTTCCTGCCTTGTGCCCTGTGTTGGCTGGGATTGGCTCCAGCAGACCCCCGTGACCCTGTGTTCGGATTCAGCGGGTTGGACAATGGATGGAAAAACTAATATAAACAGGCAAAACTATAATAACCTTGGATGGAATCACCATTAATTTTACAGAATCAGTTTGCAGCATGTTATTTAAAGCGCACATTACGAAGTTGTCTAAATCATGATTTTCCATCTTAATAATGTTGGGAAATTAAGGTGTTTACTAAATTAGCAGGATTCTGAGAAATTAATTCATGCATTTATTTCTAGTAGGATTGACTACTGCAATTCGGTGTTAATTGGATGTTCAAACTGTTCTTTATACAGCTTCCAGTTAATCCAAAATGCTGCTGCAAGAATTATTACAAGAACAAGAAAATATGAACACAAAACTCCAGTTTTTAAATCCTTACACCGGTTACCTGTTAAGTTTAGGGCAGATTTCAAAATCCTCCTTTTAACATATAAAGCCTTAAATGGCCAAGGTCCGGCTTACTTGTCTGAATTTATCATGACTTACAAACCAGAATGTACATTAAGATCTGAAGATGCTGGTCTGCTTATGATTCCAATGATTACTAAAATAATATTGGGAGGTTGTGCTTTTAGTTACAAGGCCCCTAAATTGTGAAATGGTCTGCCTGCTAATATAAGAGATGCCCCTTTGGTCTCAGTTTTCAAATCCCCACTGCAGACTCACTACTTTACTACTTTTCATATATCCTGACTAAAGCTGCTGATTAACTGTACATACTGCATCTTTGTTTTGAGTTTTTAGCATTAAAACATAAGTAATATGATAGTTATAATTTGTTACTAACCCTCACCTATTCTGTTTCTCTTCTCGGTACTGCAATGTGGCACTTGGTGATACTGCCCACCTGCCAAGTTATTCTGCCCGCCTAAGGTAAAGTCATCTCTGATGGAGGATCGCAGGAATCATTGGGTAAAGGGGTCCTTTCATCGGATTGTCCGGTCCAGTGCTAATTCAGCTCTGGAATGGCCAATAGGAGGAGGCAGCTTAATGGTCGAGGTCACCTGGGGCCTCATGCATAATGCTGTGAATAGAATTCGCACTATAACATGACGTAAGCACAAAAGTGGAAATGTGCTTACGCATGACAAAATCCAGATGCATAAATCTGTGTGAACGCCAACTTCCACGTTCTTCCACTCCATAAATCCTGGTCAGCGTGAAAAGTAACGCACGTGCACGCATCTGCTGTCCTGCCCCAACTCCTCCCAGAATTACGCCTCTTTGAATATGCAAATCAATATAAATAGCCCTTAAGATCAGCCTTCTGTGAAAAGACAATGGCAAAAACACAAGGGAAAATAGAAGGATTTCAGCGAATACCAAGTGGAGGCAAAGAAAAACGTACTATTTGTTGGTTTAAACAGTGGTATAAACAACAAAAGGAAGTTGATCGAGTGACATAGCGTGTTGGAGAAACTTGAAAGCTCAAGTTCACAAAGTCGCACAGTGCCCGAAATAAAAAAGAAGTTGCCACATATCAAAGTCGCCGTGAAAAGGCTAGTCGTAGCCCACCGTCCGAGTATCATATGAAAGCTTATTAGGGTACAGAGAAAAGAAAAAAAAATAGGCACACAGTGGGAAAAAAGCACGAAATGTCAACTTTAATCTCGAAATTTCCACTTTAATCACATAGTTTATTTTTTCATTAAAGTAGAACATTATAAACTTCATCTTAAAATCATTTAATGTTTAGTTTCTCAAATCCCATTGTAACTAAAGTAGCATGTTAAATGCTTTGTTTTGTATTTGATCTTCTATGTGCTCTATGTGTGTGAATCACTATGTGCTTCCAGACTTTCTTTTCCTCCGAAAGGATACAGAATCTATTACATTCTTAATATTACAGCTCTCTGAATAATTAAAATACTGAGATGTATACGTGATATCATTTTCATGATGATAGGAGATAAAACATGTTAATAAACATGGGAATACGGTGGCGCAGTGATTGTTCATGTCTCACGCAAGATGTTTGCTGTGCCATGCGCAACCTTCAATGAAATACTTTATTGTAGCAGTACTGTCTCTTTCAAACGTACTAACCCCCAATTCCTGTCCTTACTTTTCCTTCTGCAAATACCCAATCGCCACACAATCAGCTCTGTAATAGACGTTATGCCATCTGTAAGCTTAGAACGCCGATTCTTCAAAACTTTTAAGGAACATTGAAATATCTTCATAGTACATGTTTAATTATTCTGTCCATCTATCCTTCTAGCACCAGCAAGAATACAGCGTGAGGCAGGAACAATCCGTGAACTAGCTAGCGCTGCAGCACCGTGTCCTCACATGTTTAATTATTAACAATATAGATTATTCAAATGAAGTTAAAGTTTTATCTGTATAATATAATAAACATATTTTGCTGCATTTCATCTTAAAAATGATATCGTCATCATATGTAAATACGTGCTTTATAAAGTGGCTCAGGTTGTGCAATGTTATAACTGTATCGCAAGTTTAAAGTGAGGTAATTGTACTTATAGGTACAAACAGTTCTACAAGGAGCACTTGATGGACTGATTGAGTGTGTTTATAGTTTTTGGGATGAAACTGTTTCTGAACCAAGAGGTCTGTACAGGAAAGGCTCTCAAGCGTTTGCCGTATGAGAGCAGTTAAATAGACAGCATGTCTGAGGCAGTGTGTGCTTGATGCTGTATACCGATAATTCTCTTTTCAGTCAGTTGCTGTACAGCTGTGATTCCCCACTCAGATACAGTGATATAAATACTCCGAGTGATGCAGTGAGAGTAATATGGAAAAAGATGATCTGCTGAAAGAAGAAGACGAAGAAGGTGCAGTGAGAGTAACAATGCTAAAGCAGCTATGGTATTTAGGATAGTTTGACCATTCTGTGGACCATTATATTATTATAGGTTAATTACAATCAGATGCATTAAACTAATAAACAATATGCGGTTAATTTCAGTGTATTTATAAAGCCGCGTTAGGGATGTGGATCTAAAAAAGAAAGGGTAACCACACAGGAACAGTAGCACTGCTTTGACACTGGGTGCCGCCAGTCTGCAAAACCAAGCGGAGAACTTGCGTATGCCAGGATATGAGCTACTGTGGAAATGTGCGTGGCTTTATGCCAAGTTTAGGTTTTATATATCGTGATTTGGGGCACCACTGCGCCACCATGCCGTCCATAGAATAAACAGGTACAGAAAATGAATGGCTTGATTAATTCTGTGTCTAAAATCTAAATATGCATATAGATATGGAGAGAGGAAAAAAATGTATATCCACACTATTCAGTCCATTGGCAAAATAATTGGTTTTAAAAATACAAATGACAGACCGTAAGCTCTCTCATTCTTTACTTTTCTGTAAGAGCTATAATATTCATAAGGTTTTAAAGGACATTAATTGATAATTTGTTAATAAGCTGAATGATAAATGGATTGGGTTTGATTTTTTTGTTATAACTTGATATTAATATTTAAAAAATGTTCATTTTAGTATTTTACTATATTTATTTGTTGTTAGGCATTGAAAAAGGTTAATTCTGTGTCATTTAACTTTATATTCTATTGATGTTTAAATTATATCAGCAAATTTTAAGAGGAAAAACATTATTGATTTCCCTGGTTTCAAAAGGTAATAACATAAACCTAACAAAAAGTTTCACAGAAATATTTCTTAACTGTAAAACACAGACATCCATCCATCCATCCATTTTCCAACCCGCTGAATCCGAACACAGGGTCACGGGGGTCTGCTGGAGCCAATCCCAGCCAACACAGGGCACAAGGCAGGAAACAAGCCTGGGCAGGGTGCCAACCCACCGCAGGACACACACAAACACACCCACACACCAAGCACACACTAAGGCCAATTTAGAATCACCAATCCACCTAACCTGCATGTCTTTGGACTGTGGGAGGAAACCGGAGTGCCCGGAGGAAGCCCACGCAGACACGGGGAGAACATGCAAACTCCACGCAGGGAGGACCCGGGAAGTGAACCCAGGTCCCCAGATCACCCACCTGCGAGGCAGCAGCGCTACCCACTGCGCCACCGTGCCGCCAACACAGACATGTAATTAGTGAAAAATTATTAAACAATAACGCACAATGTTTAAAGTAAAGAATGCAGAGCAAACACGCTGAATTAACAATAAAACCAATAAAGACAATAGGTGCCATTGGCAGTGTTTCGGTAAATAAAATGAAAAATCACAGCTTTAGAAAGAGTCGCTGAGCTTAAATTTGTAAAACAAAACAATATTCAGACTCCTGAAGAAAGGCCAAAGATATTTAAGACTGGCAAAGATTAAATGAGTGCATGAATGAATAGCAATAATTAAAATAATGGCGGTTATATGTCTCATTTTCATTGAAATGGGCTTTTCTTAGAGAAGAACAAATGGGGGCAAAACTTCAAGACAGAAAAATCAAGCACCTCTTAATTTTCCATTTTTGATGTGCTTGCTTTTGGAGCTTATAGTCGACTCCTCACAGTGCATACCCCTGTTTTTGATTCAAACACACATATTTTTCCTGGCAGCTGGATTGGGAGAGACATTTACATTTTGCATGACACCCGGTTCTTAGGCGGAAAGCCATCACATCCCATCCATTCATTCAGTGTTTCACTCACACACACAGAGTTTATTTCAGTATGTGTGCCTTAGAACACTATCTATAGAAGAAATGAAGGGGAAAAAAACAATGTACTGAAACTTCAAAGTAATGCCAATACATCACTAGAACCCCTTGAAAGTGAATTATACGGTAAACATGTCTCCAGTTTCATAGATGATCTCTGTTTAAATATGTTTCCAACAAAGAAACTCACTTTTATCCATACAATAAATAAACACAGTGCAAACCTGGGCCATTTGTAAATAACAGATGTTTTTAAATATTATACCATGATCAGAAAAGGTAATCAATACTGCAGTGTTATTTACAGAGAAGATATTTTAAATTAAAGTGATTGTGCATAAGAAGACATAAAATAAATGATCAGCTGTGAGTATCTTAGTGTACATTCAGAAAGGGTTTAGATTCTCTTTTGATAATATATTGGAATTTTATAAGGAAGCAAGAAAACATTTCACAATGTTAGCATGTATGATATTATCTACATTGATTCTGAAAAACATTTTTGTGTAGGTAATTGATTTTCAATCCATAAGACATGTGGTTTGACAGTGCAGTAGAGAAGTATGTGTAGACATGGTTTATAAATATACAACACAAGTTATAGTATGAGAATATTTTCTTGAATTAGGTAGGTTATGTCAAAATATGGCCCTTTAAATACTTAAAATACTTAAAATTAGTATCTTAGATACATGAGAAATGAGATGAATGGCATTTTCCCATCCAATGAAAAATTTAAGGGATTATTCTTCCCTAAATCCAGCCAGTACCTGTTTTCACTTTTCACACTGATTTAGCAGTGTGTGATTTCAGGTAACATGTTATTAATCTAGGGTCACAGTAAGGTCTAATGTTTAATGCATAAACATAATTATAGAGCATTAATTACTTAATGGTTTGTGTTTGATTGTATGATAGTGCAGTTCTTACTGCAGCAGACCTACAGCTTTAAGGCCCTAACTCATATCATTATGTCTCTGTGAGCCTGACTAGTGATGAGTTAACCCCAGGAGCCATGTGTTCGGTGAAACATGAAAATGTTGGGAAACTTTACTGAATTCCACAAAATGCAATAAAGTCAATGGGGAAGGAGGAACTGAACTAGTTTTGAGTGGATTGTTATGGTACAGTGGTCTTTTAAGTTATCCAGAGGGCTAGAGAAACGTCTGCCAGTTATGTTTGTCTGATCATTGTGGGCATAAATGTAATCTAACCACTGCAAAACCATACCTCAAATATCAAAAGACACAGATAAAACAATAACCACAAACAAAATATAATAAATTGCTACATAATAGCAATAAATAAAAAAATATATAATTGCACTCACAGATTTCCAATCTAGAGTCACACATTGGCTGCACTATGAAGTGGCAGCATGAGATCGGCTTATTCCATTGTTTAAAGTCACAGGTCTGTGCACACCTAGAAAGTCCTTTTTGTTTCTGATCTGTGTAGATATTTTGTACTTTTTTCTTTTTTCATCAAGAAGATGGTACTTGTAATTAGTTAAATCCTTCATTATCATAATTATTTCACAGGGTCTCATTCTTACTGAAAGCAGAAGGCTCTTTTAAGGCTTGTTTTGACTCATAAGTGTAGCACATGGCTAATTAGCCACGTGGTACTGTGTTAGAGACTGAGCCCATGTATATTGATCAGTGTTATATATTCGGTGGCAGTACTCATAATACTTTAATTTGGTCAGCTAATATATCCCTCAAATGATGAAGTTTTTTTTTTTAATGCATGTGGGTGCAAATGTGGGTGGATCTCGTCGTGATATCACGCATGCGCAAAGCAGATTGGGCAGTGATCATACCACATGGCTTCTACATTTTCTTGACGTCGCACTGGCAGCGCAAAGCATCATGGGTTGCTGAAAAAAAAAAAGTTTAACTAAGCTGACTACTGTGGAATATGACCCGGACACAGACAGGCAGACACGTTTAAATCACCCCACACATGTTTATTTTGGGTTTCCATATTTACAATTCACTACTCACAAGCCCCAATACCCCACAGTCCAGGCCTTATCACAATGCCTTCTTTCTCTGTCTCTTCAGAAAGCCTCCTTCTCTCCTTCAGCAACCTTGTCCTCTCTTCCACCCGACTCAAGTCCATCTCTGAAGGGAGGCGGCCCCTTTAAATAAGCACCCGGATGTGCTCCAGGTGTGTTCCCGGCAATCTCCCACCGACACGCCCCAGTGTGGCGGAAGTGCCAGCTGTCTCCCTGGAAGCACTCCGGGTGTCCCTGTTCCTCTTCCCCCCAGCACTTCCTGGTGTGGCGGAAGTGCTGCGGTCCAGGGTCCTCCAGGTATTGGGGTCCCCCTGGCGGTGACCACGGGCCCCTACAGGGTCGAGCTTCCCAGCTCTGTACCCGCGGTCCCCAGGGCGGTCGCCAACTCGAGGTCTGGAGGAGGAATAAGCCCTCCTCCTGTCTTCCTGGGCGTCCCGGGTGGGTACCATCCCCATCCGGGCACCACACTACAAATGGGAATTTCCAAGAAAATATTCATCAAAAACGGCCACCAGCAAACACAGCATACTGTTTGTGAAAAATACTTTGGTGAATTTCATAAATTAATATTACGCCTGACACAATCTTCCCATGTTTTAGGGACCCCTGGATACTCCAGTTTCCTCCCACATACAATGTGCATGATCGCTTTACTGGTGATTCTAAATCGGTCTGGTGTGTCTACAATGAACTGTTATACTAGGAAGAATTAGGACAAGTTACAGCACCCCACTGCCTTAAACTGGAAAAATGGGATTAAAAAAAGGATGGACAGAATGGTCTGATTTTCTTCAATTTAAGACAGCAAAATCTTTCAAGCCTTCATATACTAAATCATGCTTTTCCTACCTAGGAATTACTCCAGTATAAAAAGACCATGAAAGAAAAAAAATCCTGCTACTTTTTAGTTATGAGTAATTATAAGGTTCAGAGAATTCTAAAGGATGAACTTTACAAACAGATCTCTTTATGCAGGAAATATACAGTAGTGCTTTATATAACTGACCTGGATTACATCATTTCCATATGTATGAAATGCAATGAATGCGTTCCACAAGATCTTGGAATTTTATATTAACTTGAGAAAAATTATATTATTTTACATTAATACTTCAGTAAGTAAATGTATCTTTCGATGTTATGCATGAGGTCACGTATCTTGAAGACAAATTTACACATCTGCCTAAACTTATTTTTAACTCTTTATTAATCTTCTGGAGTGTGTTAGCTGGTCTCATCTGGAGTGTGGTAGCTGGTCTCTTCTTAATCTGACATTATTCACAATAAATAACTTCTGTATATTTTCCAGTCTTTCAGTTTTAATACATACAGTAAGTCTTTATTTGAAACTGGACATGTGTAACTTTTTATAGTATATAAAGGAAAAGGGCTATAAATTAAAAATTATATTCCATTACTGCATTGGGAGAATGAGTATTAAATATCTTATATAAATGCCTATATTCTTTGCAGTGTACCCCAGTTTATATAAACATGTCTTTCCTTTAAAATTAGACACATTTTTAACTTTGTTCTTGCTAAACAAACAATTCCCTCAGAGCCCAAAGGAAATTAAGGTATGACTCTATCTAGTTTTGAGCTTTATTACTGGGTAGCAAATGTCCATATTTTGAAACTTTGGAAGCAGTCATATCACATTGAACATATACCTGCGTGACTAAGTATGAAAAGAGAATCATGCACCACTTTTTCATATACTTTGTATTCTATGCACTTAAATCTGCAAATGTCTACAAACACAGCAATAATCCTTTGATTCAATACATGGTGAGAATTTGTTATCAGTACAAGTGAAGGTGTATATTTTATTTTAAACGCACTTTTAGAAGCTAATCGCACAGTATTTTCCTCTTACATAAAATGCACTAGAAGTGCATGTCATTGACATATTTTGTAGCATTTAATACCAGTATTAAATATGTATCCTTTCAACAACTTTGCCAGACATATAATGTATTATCAAAACATTTTTCCATCATATTTATGTCAGAGAATAGTCTAAACATAGCTTTAGTAGTTTTCAATTAAATTCCAATAATTTTTGTATAGCACCCTTCCGTGAAGTTATGTCTAGAGTTGGCAAGATAGGATAAATGGGTTAGTTTTTTGTTTTTGTATTTAGCTGTTAGAAGCGCTGTTCTACTTTGCATTTGTTTATGTGCTGCTGCTAAATTAATGTCAGTCACAGGTTAGTTTTAGTTTATCGATGTTTCTTTGCTTCCGCTCTACTGGAATGTTAGAGATGATTGTCTCTTAGTTCACAGTAGTTTGGATCGGAGTGTTAGCAAAGTATTTTAGAAACAGTGGGAAATAATCATAAGACTTGGGTGTCTTCATAACTGAGTTTACACTTGGAAAATATAGTTTAATATACAAAAATGCAAAGTGATAAATGCTGGTAAAATGATCATTAATCATAAATACAATATGCTGTCATATACAAAGCAACCTCTGAAAGGAATTAAGGAATTTATGTTGATGCAACATTTTCATTTTCTAGGCAATGTGTAGAAGCAATTAAAAATACATGGATGCAGACTTGTCATGAACATGGAGGGGGGTTGGAAAAAAAAAATCATAAGAACATAAATAATATTAATTCAATTTGGCAACAGATTACCATTGATACTTACTGCTGAACTCAGAGAGTGGTCATTAGTATTAAGGCAGTCAGCAACAGAGAACAACAGTAATGCTATTGTTCAAACAAATCTTTAAAAACTTTCAAAAAAATCATTTTTTTGATACATGATGGAGGTTCTGAATTTTTGTTGAAAGGCCATGCAAGTTACTTAGAATTTTTTTGATTAAAATTTTTTCAATGTAAATTCTTTGCCTGAAATTTGTATTTGTATTTGTAGCAATTTTATAAAACAAAAAACACAATTACAATAATAATAATACTCCAGCTAGAGTAGCATAAAAGACATACCTGTAGATGCAACAAAATAAATTTAATCAATCAAAATGGCAACAAGACTACAAACTATACGCTTTGACTCCATTGCTAAAGTCTAAATTAATTCAAAGTATAAGCACCTTTCTAAGTCGAGTAACAATAAAACTCATGTTAAAAATTGGCAAATATTATTATTGTTCATTACTATAATTTATGATACTCTTCATATTTACTCTTAGCTTATTAAAAAATTTTCCATAGTTGTTTTCTTATTGAAAAAACCCCCTGAAGTCATAAATTAAGTAGATGATAATACTGAATTCTTTTCATACATAGGGGTGGCAACATTAAACAGAAATTACTTATTTCTTAATTAATTAAGAAATACTTAAAGATATTTATTATACTTTTATTTTTATTACATTGGGCTAGTCAGTTAATTTCAGAGACCTAAATTATTTGTATTTGTTTACAGTTTATACATCTGCTTTAGTAAGATTATGATTTTGCTGTCATCATCACCCTAAGCTGCCTGTTAAGCTGGTCGTCAAAGTAAGTTACTAAATTTGACATGGACATGAAAGTGATCTGTGTTTTACTGAAAAATGTTTTATGGTGTAGAACAGACTGGCATTACCAGTTTTGCTTTGGTACGAAAGTCTTTTGCTTAAGGGGCAGCTGTCAGACCTTCTCATCTTCAGCTAAAATTTCTGTTCATCCTCACAGAGTCTCTTTTCGTAATGCAGTATCTGGTTCTCTTCTGAAAGACTGATCAATCACAGGCAAATGTCATCCAGGGATTTCTCAGTGATGCACAATTTAAACCCTTGGTCAACACTTGGTGGACAAATATCCCTAACCTTGATGAACAAAATATTGCAATAATTGTCAACCAAAAGGGTGTGCTTATGTACACCTAAGAAACCAAAGGGAAAATGTCCACTTCTTTCTTTATAACTTATTGCAAGCAGTATCTTTGTGCTCTCTTGCTGGCTGTAACTTCAGCTTTGTAGCAGGACACCTACTTCCTAGAGTGTGGCCATAACAAAGGCTGGAGTGATCCTATTTACTCCAAATGATAGCCTGATGCTGAACTGTAAGAGTGGAAGACTATCTGTAACAGAGTTGGACAATGATTCCAAACCTTAAAAAAGAAAAGCAAACGTGCACAAGCAAGAGAGACCATACATAAATCAACACATTTTCTTTGCTGAAGAAGGGAGTCAACTGATCACCAACTACACAGCAACGTAAGTTTTATGTTAGCGAATGAGGATCACTGTGTGTGAAACCTCAAAAGCAAAGTTCAGTACTACCAGCAACCACAAGGTGTGACCAAAGCATAAAAGAAGAGCTCCTGAGCAAAGAAAGAAAAAACACGAAAGGTGACAACAAAAAGTACCTGTACAAAGCATCACCCAAACCCATAGTCAACAGTAAATAAAGCATTAGTACTCCTGCTGTGATTCTGAAAACTATTTATTGTAACTTACTAGTTAGGATAAAGTCAGCTATTGTATTTTGGTTAATGGTATCACTGAAACTGAAAGTAATAATGATTTTGAAGGATACATTTACAGCTGTCAGTATTTCTCTTCATTCCATATCTTCTCTTCCAGACTAGCTGTGAAAAAATCACTGCTGCCATCACAGTGCAGGGAGTAGAAGCTCTTTAACTAGCTAAGAACTTATCCACCTAATCAGCTGAAAGTCAAGAATTCTGTCTAGAATATTTTAAAGCTAGTTCAGAACAAATGATTCCTGAATAATTATTTAGATAACAAATTACATTCATAATCTATATGCCTTTTTCTATAGGTGAGAAAAATATCAAAGTAACCTATCACAGATTTATTTTTTGTGTTGTTTATTATTCTTCATGTCTATGTACTTGCATCTATCCATATTCCATTATTCTTATGCTATGAATAAATTGTATTAATTGGTTTATTGCAACAAGCATGTTTTGATTATTTATTGAAAAATTGTCCACATGTCTGAACCACAAACACAAAGTATGAGTTATTTAACATAGACATTTGCCCATGTATGAACTTTGGTCTTAAGTTTTACAGATCTTGTCATATTACTGGTGTCCTGGCTGGAAAGTGAAACAGAAATCTTCCAACACAGCAGACAGACATTGGCATTAATAATCAAACTGTAACAATTATCAAAGCACTGTTTTGCACCAAACCATTCTACATCTCACTCACACAATTACTGGATCTTGTTTATGGACGTCTATAAACTGGTAAACCAGTATCAAAACAACAGCAATAGCTGTAGTTTTTCATTTGCTGTTTCCTTTCCTTTCCATGATGAGCTGACAAATTCAAAGACTCCTGCACTGAAATGATGTGAAGTAGCACAGCAGATAGTATATTGGTATTTATCAAGCTGTATTAGGTTACATTTGCCTGAGAAATTTGTTTTAATTAATTTTGGTCATGAAAAGCACATAAAGGATAGAAACTGTATATAGTCATATTGGATTTGGACCACTAGCAAAATTAATTTGAAAAGTCAAAGATATAAATCTAATTTAATACAAAAGTTTATTTCTGCTGCTTTTGTCTCTAATGCAAACATTATGTACTTTATAACTAATTTTATCATCACGGCATTTATCTAGCATTGCTACAGGATTGGAAGGGAGCACTTAGGATTGAAAGGGGTGTTAACTCAATGGTTCCCCATAGATGGCGCCTATGTAAAATGACAAATAAAACATTGCATTCAACCGAATTTACAGTATATTTGAAGTCAAAAAAGAAACAGAAATACTGGAGGCTGTGTAGAATAACAAAAACACTTCACAGGACTAAAGGACATTTCCTAGTCCTTGAGTAGAAAAGACTGCATGGGAGACAATCCACATCTTAAAAATTCTCAGAAGTACTGATAAACTTTATTCAGCAAAATTCTTTCAATTAAATAGCAATTATTTCAGTTTATTTGAAAGCAATAGGGGAAATTAAAAAATAGTGCATTTACACTAACACTTATGCCAGAAAGCACTTCTTTACAAAGAGTTGTGGAAATCTGAACCAATTTATCAAGTCATATAGGTGAAACAGAAACCTGAAAAGAAAGTGAGTCTTCTTGAGGCAATGCCTGTGATGATATCACTCCAGAGGTTGGTCAAATATGGATCCATCATTGTAGACATTACATACCTCAGGTAGAATATTCTTTGTGATATATTTGGAAACGTGATGGATAAGATAATGCCTGAGCTTCTTATTTTCTTCTGTCCTTTTTTCACTGAGCTTTTTGTACTGTACAGTATAGTAGACTCTATAGGTATGTTGCATTTTCTATGTTAGCATTCTTGGTTTTTGTATTGTACTGTCAACAGTATTTACTGTAACACTTTCATTTTTCATTTTGCACTACTTTATATATGGAATATACACTATGTGGATTTTTGTAAATAATTGTAACTTTTTAGTTTAAGTACTAGCTACAGTATACTTTCTTTCTTAAGGAATATTACATTTTATGCAATAGTTTTGTTTTTTTGTTTTTTTGTAACAGTATAATTTGTGTTCACTGTGAACTATATTTTGTCAGTGTCTATATGCGACTTTGAGTAAATTATTTGATTATGAAGAATGTGTGTAGATTTTTTTTCAGTTTTTTTCCCTTGTTTGTGTAAGGTTTTGGAGAACTGGCATTTGATATTAGTCTTTGTGTATATAGTTTGGGAAAATGATGTAGTATTCTGAACAAAACCTTATACTTAGATTATCAGATAATGAGTGGGAGTTAATTCTAGCCTGAAAATATTCTTCTTCATAGCAGTCAATTTTTATAACTTTCTTTGTATGTTTTTTTACCTTCCACTGCAGGTTTTTATTTTTTCAGACAGAATGTGTCCCTGAAAGTGAAAGTGATATTCATAAAGACTCTAACATAAAAGCTTCAAAACAGTAATACAGACGTCAAAGGGATATTTTATTATATTTGAAAATTAGTGAAAGCAGGAAATACAATGTTATTCCTTTTATCATTTTCATAGAAATAGTTTTGTTTTGCAAAATGACTTTAGCATAAACTAAGAATTATATGTTACCTAAACACAGACCAGCTAAGGTTCACAAGAACGATACCCAACAGTCTGTCTGTAAGTTAACATCCCTTTTAAATATAACACTTTCATTCTGTATACCAATGTAGTTTTAGTCACAATGAGTGTAAACAGGAGCCCCAGCCCATCATCTCAAAAGCCCAAAGCTTAGACCGTGAGGGCAGTGTGTCAGCTATGAAGAGCAAGTGAAACACAACAACAAGCAGATGACTCTCCTTTTCTCAGGTGGCGGCTGAATTCTTGTTTTATTAGGTTTTGTTTTTCTCTCTTTTTATTTCTCTGGTGTTGTCTCTAGATTGATTTTGAATTAATTTGTTGTATTCATTCTGCAAATTGTATTTTTGATTATATACAATGTTACTTTCTTGAAGTAAAAATAAGAAGACTGTCTATTTCATGATGCTGAAAAAGGTGAAGACACTTCAGGCACAATTCGTCCCTAACTGAAGATGGCATTATCAATTAAAAACCTCAGTAATTTACATTTTATTTCACTTTGTTTTTGCCTTTAATCTATGACAGGTGTGTTTTAGTGTATTTTAATATTTTATATCAAACATTTCTCTCAAATTAAACAGTCAAAAATATACCTTAAACTAGACCCTGCTTTCTAATAATGATTTCATGCTCCTGACTCTCTTGATCACACGTTTTGGTAATGTTCTCTACTTAATCCCCTCTTCTTCTTCTTCTTCTTCTTCTTCTTCTTCTTCCCATTAGGGGTCGCCACAGTGGATCATCTTCTTCCATATCTTTCTGTCCCCTGCATCTTGTTCTGTTACACCCATCACCTGCGTGTCCTCTCTCACCACATCCATAAACCTTCTCTTAGGCCTTCCTCTTTTTCTCTTGCCTGGCAGCTCTATCCTTAGCATCCTTCTCCCAATATACCCAGCATCTCTCCTCTGCACATGTCCAAACCAACACAATCTCGCCTCTCTGATTTTGTCTCCCAACCGTGCAACTTGAGCTGACCCTCTAATGTACTCAATTCTAATCCTATCCATCCTTGTCACACCCAATGCAAATCTTAACTCTGACACACCCAGCTCTGTCTCCTGCTTTCTGGTCAGTGCCACCATCTCCAACCCATATAACATAGCTGTTACACTACCGTCCTGTAAACTTCCCTTTCACTCTTGCTGATATCCGTCTGTTACAAATCACTCCTGACACTCTTCTCCACCCATTCCACCCTGCCTGCACTCTCTTTTTCGTCTCTCTTCCACAATCCCCATTACTCTGTACTGTTGATCCCAAGTATTCAAACTCATCCACTTTCGCCAACTCTACTCCTTGCATCCTCACCATTCCACTGACCTCCCTCTCATTTACACACATGTATTCTGTCTTGTTCCTACTGACCTTCAGTCATCTCCTCTCCTAAACCTGCTCCCTACTATCGCTACAGATCACAATGTTATCAGCAAACATCATAGTCCACAGGGACTCCTGTCTAATCTCGTCTGTCAACCTGTCCATTACCATTGCAAAAAAGAGAGGGCTCAGAGCCAATCCCTTATGTAATCCCATCTCCACCTTGAATGCATCCGTCACTCTTACCGCAGACCACACCACGGTCATACTTCCCTCGTACATATCCTGTACAACACTTACATACTTCTCTGCCACTCCCAACTTCCTCAAACAATACCACAGCTCCTCTCGAGGCACCCTGTCATATACTTTCTCCAGGTCCACAAAGACACAATGCAAATCCTTCTGGCCTTCTCTAAACTTCTCCATCAACACCCTCAGAGCAAACATCGCATCTGTGGTGCTCTTTCTTGGCATGAAACCATGCTGCTGCTCACTAATCATCACCTCACTTCTTAGCCTAGCTTCCACTAATCTCCCATAACTTCATCCTGTGCTTCATCAATTTTATCCCCCTGTAGTTACTACAGTCCTGTACTTCCCCATTATTCTTAAATATCGGCATCAGTACACTTCTTCTCCACTCCTCAGGCATCCATATCACTTTCCAAGATTCCATTAAACATTCTAGTTAAGAACTCCACTGCCATCTCTCCTAAACACCTCCATTCTTCCACAGGTGTGTCATCTGGACCAACGGCTTTCCATTCTTCATCCTCTTCATAGCTGTCTTACTTCCTCCTTGCTAATCCTTTGCACTTCTGATTCACTATCTCCACATCATCCAACCTCTTCTCTCTCTCGTTCTCTTCATTCATCAGCCTCCAAAGTACTCTTTCCATCTGCTCAACACATTCTCCTCGCTTGTGAGTACATTTCCATCTTTATCCTTTATTATCCTAACCTACTGCACATCTTTCCCAGCTCAATCCGTCTGTCTAGCCAATCAGTACAGGTCCTTTCCTCCCTCCTTAGTGTCCAACCTCTCATACAACTCATCATATGCCTTTCCTTTAGCCTTCGCCACCTCTCTCTTCACCTTGCACCTTATCTCCTTGTACTCTTGTCTACTTTCTGGATCTCTCTGACTGTCCCACTTCTTCTTTGCCATCCTCTTCCTCTGTATACTCACCTGTATTTCCTCATTCCACCACCAGGTTTCCTTTTCCTCCTTCCTCTGTCCAGATATCACACCAAGCACCCTTCTTGCTGTCACCCTTACTACATCTGCTGTAGTTTCCCAGCTGTCTGGTAACTCTTCACTGCCACCCAGTGCCTGTCTCACCTCCTCCCTAAACTCAACCTTGCAGTCTTCCTTTTTCAACTTCCACCATTTGATCCTTGGCTCTGCCCTCACTCTCTTCCTCTTCTTGATCTCCAACGTCATCCTACAGACCACCATCCTATGCTGCTTAACTACACTTTCCCCTGCCACCACTTTGCAGTCTTCAATCTCCTTCAGATCAGCTCTTCTGCATAGGATGTAATCTACCTGTGTACATCTTCCTTCACTCTTGTACGTAACCCTATGTTCCTCCCTCTTCTTAAAATATAGTATTCACCATAGCCATGTCCATCCTTTTGGCAAAATCCACTATCCTCTGACCTTCTTCATTCTTCTCCTTGACACCATACCTACCCATCACCTCCTCATCTCCACTGTTCCCTTCACCAACATGCCCATTGAAATCCGCTCCAATCACCACTTTCTGTCCCTTGGGTACAATGTTCATCACTTCATCCAACTCACTCCAAAAATCTTCTTTCTCACCCATTGCACACCCAACTTACGCTGCATATGCACTAACAACATTCATCATCACACCTCCAATTTCCAACTTCATAATCATTACTCTGCCTGACACTCTTTTCACCTCCAAAACACTCTTGACATACTGTTCTCCCATTTCTCCTCCTATCCACATCATGATAGAACAATTTGAATCCACATCTGATCCACCTGGCCTTACTCTCCTTCCATTTAGTCTCTTGCACACACAATATACCAACCTTCCTTCTCTCCATCATATCTGCTAACTCTCTCCCCTTACCAGTCATACTGCCAACATTCAAAGTTCCTACCCTCAGTTCCACTCTCTTTACCTTCCTCCTCTCCTTGTGACTGGCACGAAGAAACACACTGGTTTGTGCATCCCCTGTAGACCATAATTTTAACCCTTCTACCAGATACTCTTGGGATCCTTGTGGATTTCTGTCACTATTAATACAATGTACACTACATTAAATGTCTATTGTATTATCTTAACCCAGCTGCAGTATTTTGATGGCAAATAATGCTTCATGTTACCTCATTAATTGGGGGAGGGGGTTAGCATGGGGTGATACCGTGTGTTGACGCACCCACCAGACGATGACCCACCTGGATTTGGACCTGAGTGCAGCTGTGCAACAGGTGACACCTCAGCACCACACTTCAAAAAACCTTTCTGCCACATATTAGTCACTTATTAATTCTATCTTCAGCTTTCATTTTCTGCAGGAACTGCTGAATATCTTAAATTAATGAAAGCCATTTAGCCATTTAAACTTTTACTATGCAACCTTTACTGTTATTTTCTCCCATTCTATATTTCTTCTACTGAATTGTAATACTGTATATAATATTGGTACTTGAAAATCAGCATTGGAAAAAATTATATGGATAGGGCACACCAAATTTAGGATTGCATACTCTTAGCATTATATATGGTTCACTAAAATAACATACTGATACACTTTAATAATTAAGTTGGAAGATTTTGATATACCCTAAACAAGAATAAATTTAGAATAAATTAATTTATAATCAAATCCAATACATTATTAGTGCGTGCAAAGTAATTACATAATATATTCTCAAACCCTTGTGACCCAATTCAGGGTTGTTATGGACTGAGGCTTTCTCCCTGCAGCAATGTGTTAATCCATCATAAGGTCCACACACACCTATATTCACACTGTGAAAATTTTGAATTATCAATTATCTTAACCTGCATCTTTGGATAAGTGGGAAGTAATTGGAAACATCTATGCAATGTTTAGATATGTGGACATAACATTTTTCTAGTCTTTCAAATTCTTAAGATCCCTAACATCATGATATAAGATAAGGAAATCTGTTGGAAAATAAGCTAATTGTGACACACATTTTCATTGAAGAAACTGAAAAAAACTCCATGATTCTGGTGAAAAGTAAACTTCTAGAGCTTTGTGTTTATTCAAAAGGACAAAAGTCATAGTCTTAGTGACCTAAACTAACTGTTGTCGATATACAGTACACTGTATCAAATGTACCAATGAGAGGGCAATGTGTTTGAAATGACTATGTAGCAGGCGCAAAAGAATGTACATTACACACTCCTGCTAGAAGTGCTTTTATCAACAACCAACAAAAAACAACAATAAGGTTAAAAACATAAACCAAGGAATTGCTTGTTCCTTCATGTTTCTGTAATGTTCTGCAAAGAATAAAGTAAATCATTAAGCTTTCAGAATTTTCAAAGCAAAAAAAAAAGTTAATACCATTTCATGTGATTAATTAATGGAAATATTACTACAGGTTAATCCAAATGTTGATTTATGAAAGTATTTCAAATATGTTATCATAATTTGGATATGAATTTGAATATTAGAAAATTATTATTATGAATCAAGAACAAGCCTCAAATTAAGTAGTGCACTAAATAAGATTATAGAGAAACTGGATCATTATTGTCACTTGTACAGAATAAAGTGAAATTCTTACTTGCAAGTGCTAATCAATATGCACCACATCAGCACTCTGTGATAAAGTACTAAAAAATGTACCTCAAGAAGTTAACCAAAAATATATAAAATATTAAGTATATGTTATAAATATCAAGCATGAGGTCACTCCTGGTAGTCCAAGACACATTACCATTATACTTTATATGTTTTGAAGTGTTTTAATACAACACCAGAATCAATGAAATATAAATGGTGAAAAAATTGTTTATTAAATTTGGCCTTATTGGTAAAGGTTATCCAATTGCAAAAGGGTTAAGAGTAACAAATGGTGAGCTGAACCATATTATAGATACCTGCATTAGTATGAAAGCTTGGAAGAAATTGGTAGATGGGTTCCTGTTTCTCAAGCACATGTTTTAAGTGTTTGCAGAGGGGGTGTTCAAGTTCAGTCCGGGACCAAACTTCCAACCAATTTCACAATCAGTGAGCCTGTTTTACTTTTAATAGATCTCATTGTTTAATTTGGTGAGCTTTTTGTCCCGTTTTTTGCATCCAGAAAAGTACAGTGGTGTGAGATTTATACTGTATTTATGACACAGTTTATTATTTCTCATAGCTTTACATGTTTAGCGCTACTTTATTTTCTTTTTAATTTACTTTTTAATATTTAGCTTGCTATGTTAGTTTTATCTGAATACTGATGGTTAGTGAAAAGTGGAGAAGACAGTAATTTCAGTGCTACCCACTTGTGTACTTAAGTAGCAAAAAATTACTTAAATAACTTGAACATTAAAAAAACAAAACAAACCATTAAACAGAAATATCAAAAGAATAGATTTTTCCCCCTCTGATATACAGTGCATCCGGAAAGTATTCACAGCGCATCACTTTTTCCACATTTTGTTATGTTACAGCCTTTTTCCAAAATGGATTAAATTCATTTTTTTCCTCAGAATTCTACACACAACACCCCATAATGACAACGTGAAAAAAGTTTACTTGAGGTTTTTGCAAATTTATTAAAAATAAAAAAGCTGAGAAATCATATGTACATAAGTATTCACAGCCTTTGCTCAATACTTTGTCAATGCACCTTTGGCAGCAATATGATGCCACAAGCTTGGCACACCTATCCTTGGCCAGTTTCGCCCATTCGTTTTTGCAGCACCTCTCAAGCTCCATCAGGTTGGATGGGAAGCGTCGGTGCACAGCCATTTTAAGATCTCACCAGCGATGTTCAATCGGATTCAAGTCTGAGCTCTGGCTGGGCTACTCAGGGACATTCACAGAGTTGTCCTGAAGCCATTCCTTTGATATCTTGGCTGTGTGCTTAGGATCGTTGTCCTGCTGAAAGATGAACCGTCGCCCCAGTCTGAGGTCAAGAGCGCTCTGGAGCAGGTTTTCATCCAGGATGTCTCTGTACATTGCTGCAGTCATCTTTCCCTTTATCATGAGTAGTCTCCCAGTTCTTGCCGCTGAAAAACATCCCCACAGCACGATGCTGCCACCACCATGCTTCACTGTAGGGATGGTGCCAGGTTTCCTCCAAACGTGACGCCTGGCATTCACACCAAAGAATTCAATCTTTGTCTCATCAGACCAGAGAATTTTCTTTCTCATGGTCTGAGAGTCCTTCAGGTGCCTTTTGGCAAACTCCACGAGGGCTGCCATGTGCCTTTTACTAAGGAGTGGCTTCCGTCTGGCCACTCTACCATACAGGCCTGATTGGTGGACTGCTGCAGAGATGGTTGTCCTTCTGGAAGGTTCTCCTCTCTCCACAGAGGACCTCTGGAGCTCTGACAGAGTGACCATCGGGTTCTTGGTCACCTCCCTGACTAAGGCCCTTCTTCCCCGATCGCTCAGTTTAGATGGCCGGCCAGCTCTAGGAAGAGTTCTGGTGGTTTCGAACTTCTTCCACTTACGGATGATGGAGGCCACTGTGCTCATTGGGACCTTCAAAGCAGCAGAAATTTTTCTGTAACCTTCCCCAGCTATGTGCCTCGAGACAATCCTGTCTGGGAGGTCTACAGACAATTCCTTTGACTTCATGCTTGGTTTGTGCTCTGACATGAACTGTCAACTGTGGGACCTTATATAGACAGGTGTGTGCCTTTCCAAATCATGTCCAATCAACTGAATTTACCACAGGTGGACTCCAATGAAGCTGCAGAAACATCTCAAGGATGATCAGGGGAAACAGGATGCACCTGAGCTCAATTTTGAGCTTCACGGCAAAGGCTGTAAATACTTATGTACATGTGCTTTCTCAATTTTTTTATTTTTAATAAATTTGCAAAAATCTCAAGTAAACTTTTTTCACATTGTCATTATGGGGTGTTGTGTGTAGAATCCTGAGGAAAAAAATGAATTTAATCCATTTTGGAATAAGGCTGTAACATAGCAAAATGTGGAAAAAGTGATGCACTGTGAATACTTTCCGGATGCACTGTACATAAAATTTTGCTTTATCCAGCAATACTTCAGCATAACCATTTTGAAACTTCCGGACTGGCTCCCAGTGATTTTTTTAAACTACTGGTTAAAGCAAGTCTTGCAAAAAATTGATATGCACATGATGGGGAAAAGTGTATTACAGTTGAAAAGAGAAGATTGGACACAATTTACTTGTTTGGAAAGACATTGTTTAAATTTCTGAAATATTAAATATGTTTCCCCGCATTGTTAATATGTAGTATCCATCCATCCATCCATTATACAACCTGCTATATCCTAACTACAGGGTCACGGGGATCTGCTGGAGCCAATCCCAGCCAACACAGGGCACAAGGCATAGGAAACAAACCCTGGGCAGGGCACCAGCCCACCGCAGAATATGTAGTATCATGGTGTCACAATTATAAGACTAACAGCTCCAGTAAACTAGGTTTAAATCCCAGCCTCTTCATTGTCTGTGTGGAATTTGAACATTTTATTTTTATGTGTTTACGTTTTTCACTCTGCTTTTTCATTTTCCCTCCTATTTCCCAAAGACTTTAACTTAGAGGTATACAAGGATATATAGACAAGGTATACAAGTTAGGATGATTGCTTTAAAAAGTTATCCCAGTACGAGTTAATATGGATGTGTGCATAAGTATGATTGGCTATAGGCTGGCCCAAACTTGGAAGACAGTGCTGCCATTATAAACTACAGCTCTTTATAATCTTGAATTAGATTGAGCAGATTTAGTTAAGAATAAATGTTATCAGCAGAACTGGCAAAAATTCAGCCTTAAGTAAATCATCCATCCATCCATCCATTATCCAATCCACTAGATCCTCAACAAAACTTGTGCTTCTAGAAACTGAGACTTAAGAAAGGTCAGTTCTGAATTACAGAGAAGAGAAATCTTAGGCACTTTAATGATCAAGGTTTTCTGCTCACCCTTTACCATAGTGATTTATTTTATACTTTACAAATTCCTGATTCTCAAACAGAATGTAGGTATTTCACATTTACATTCAATACTCCATCCATCCATCCATTATCCAACCCGCTATATCCTAACTACAGGGTCATGGGGGTCTGCTGGAGCCAATCCCAGCCAACACAGGGCACAAGGCAGGAAACAAACCCCGGGCAGAGCGCCAGCCCACCGCAGACATTCAATACTCTTGTTGATAAATATGCTTTCCTCAAAACCTTGGAATTATATGTAACTAATAGTTTTCTCATGTATTAACAGAAATACTCAGCTTCTGCAATTAAATGTACATAGAATAAAAAAAAACTAAATTTTAAACTGCTCACAGCAAACTGCAGTATGCTTGTTAAAAGGCTTTGGCTTTGAATTTATAGTTCTATAATAACCTTTCTCTTTGCTCTCAGTATTTAAAAATAGGTAACTTGTAAAGAGATTTCCTTATCATGTCCAAAGGAGTTCCATAAATGCCATTTTTGGGCTCAGTCCATGTAGTGCCCATCTTTATGTTGATGACACAGTTTTATATCCCATTGCTGAGTCATTGAACACATACAAATTGTTTTATGTCTTCGAGGAGTGCTCCTTATTTTGAAATGTGTGCTAAACACAAGCATATAGCAAACACTGCTATTTTCTAAATCAAGGTCATCTAATTGTAGCCTCTAACGGTCACTAGGGCATCCAATTGGAAAAACAAACTATGCCACCCCTAGTTTATTGGAGGAGGGGACCACCTAAACTCAAACCCTCCACACACAGGTCTCCCACAATTAAGTAATTTTAATACAGGTGTTTTGATTAATTACTGGGTGCAGTAGAACATAGTCACATGAAGACAATAATCATAATCTTTAAAAGAAAACAAACAGTTGAACTACCAAAGAAATTTTGTCTAATGACTATGAAATGTTTCACCATTAGCTGAGGGGTCTAATTGGCCAGGGTTATTAGAACACTTCAGTCCGGACACCACGTGGCAAGCAAAAAAATAAACAGAGTAGTGTTTCATTCAATCCTTGGTTATGGAAAATGTGTCATATATTGTATATGCATACATCTAATTCAGCTTAAATTCTTTTAAATTGAGTCTATTAGTCTGCTATTGGATCTATAACTGGAGGTTCCTATGGTACACACCACTGTACTCTTTACCAAAATGTAGGCTGGCCTTCTATAAGAGAGTAGCATGTTTTTTGTTTATTTACAAAGCACTTTTAAATAAGTTGTTTTACCTCTCTTCTGGTCTGGAACTCATCAGAGTTGATCTCAAGGTTGGCGATGTCCACAGAGTAAATACAGATCTAAGGTAGGATGGTGTTTATAGTGCTCCACCCTGGAATAAATTGCAGAAGTATACTGCTAACTCTGTAGTTTTAGTTCTTATTAATGACCTTGTCATATTTATGTGTTGATATTTTAGTGATTTAAAATTTTAATTTTGGTGTTATAGTAATACCATAGATTATAGAATATTATTTTTGTTTGCTTACTCAGTGTTGCTTTTACTGTACATGTAACCTCGGCACACGTGCAAAAGAACGCCATCCTTCAAATGTTTTTGAGTGCATACAGATAATATATATATATTTTTTGTTTCTTTCTTTTCATTTCTTCATCAAAGTGTCTGTTCTACTTAAACATTCATACGTACACCACAGCTTGTTAAATTGACATGGATACTGGAAAAGTGACGCTGTATCATTTTACTTTAACATTATAATACAAGGGATGGAACGTGGTGTGCCACCACATGGATCCACCGTTAAATTTTGAAATCCATGGCTGGTAGTTGTCTATTTGGAGTCTGCACTGCTTTTCCTCCATGTATTCCAGTTTTCCTCCAACGTCCCCAAAACCGCGCGACTGACTTGATGATTCCACATGGGCCCTATGTGATTGAATGGTTTCTGTCCAGCGACGTTTTCTTGCCTTGTCACGACTTCTGCCGGCATGGACTGGAGCAGTGTCCCTGTGACCTTAATCTGTATTAAGAGTTTAAACATATTATAAATATTGTGTTATAGATTTTAACGATCACGTACAGTCCAACCTAAATCAAAAGTGTATGCCTTTCATTAGAACAATCTTCACTTCTCCCTACAAAGAAATGTGCGTTTCAGTAATGGTTACTTATAATAATAATTGCAATTTTTAATTTTCATGACCTTTAAAGACCTTCGAGGAGTCTCAAAAGGCTTCTTATAGCGCTTCTTCTTTTCGAACAGCTCAGATACTGCATCGCAATTAAGAAATCAATCTTAGCATTTTCTGTTGCATTTAGAACGTCATTATTCCTGAAAGCCATTAATTCTTGTTATTTTTAAACTTTCACTTAATCATTCGGAGTTTTCCAAATAAATCTGCTTTCAGCACCAGCGCGTTTACAGTTAACCTACCGATGAGTATTTGCACTGCGCAAGATAGCTCAGGATTTGCTAACAATACAGAGCTGCCACATCAAGAAACAGTTTGAAGCACTTAATAACGTTGATATATTTTGGGGAGAAATATTATTTTTAACATAGCATCAGCCTTTTGTTTACTGTGTAATTTAAAGACGAGCACACTACGTAGCAAATCTGACCTGCAACCCGAAGCGACAGATTAAATACCATTGAGTCACTTTTACATATGCCCTACCCTTGTATTTTGGAAGATTTAACGGAAAACAGATGTTTCGTTATAAATCATTCACTGTGTTATTATCCTTTCCTGCAAATTAAAAATGCAGCACTGTCAACACTATAGGGAATGCTTTAAACAGTTATTCCGGTTTGTGATCAACATTTTACAACGGCCGCTTTTATGTAACATGCAAACTTTTTTTCTTTCACAAAAGGCATTCAGCAACCACAAACAATCTTTTATTTATATATATATATATATATATATATATATATATATATATATATATATATATATATATATATATATATATATATATATATGGGCATAACCAATAAAAGCTGAACTAGTATTGTTGAAACAACGCTAAGTAAGCGATATAACAAATTGTAAAAAAACATAAATACTGCTTTCTGAAGACTAAACTACCCCCCGCTACCTTTTCCTCTATCCGCACACTTCAGCAACTCCCCCACCCGGTCTCTATCGCTCTTTCTCTCTCTCTCTCCCTCTCTCTTGCTCTCGCTCTCTGCCTTCCGAATTATCATACACACGCGCACACACGGAGATGCAAACAGGCACCTATATCTTCTGTTTTCTCCAAGATTAACAATCGCAGCCCATCGTGCGACACTCAGTGTCCACCGTAAGCAAGGAAATAAGAAGCTGCAGATTCTCAACGCTCAAATCGGTTGTCACGTATAACGAGCTAAGGAGCGTCGCTTATGATTTTGTATTTCACAATACCCTGAGCGCATCTATTGCAGATGTACCGTTTATTTCATCTTATTTAACAACTGGGTCCCTGTATACAACTTCTTAACTGTAGACTGTCCAGAAACATGCCACAGATCTGGCGGTCAAGCTTTACATAAGAGCGACATCTTTCTGGTATTCATTTCTTCGATCTGTTTCGGAAGAGTGACTTTTAATACCCGATGTGACATTTTCACCTTTTTATTCGTGGGGAATGATGTGGAGCTTTCACGACTGTGTTGGATTTCTTTTCTTTGCCAGTTTCTGCATTCAGCTTGTATTTTCTTCGCATGGTGGGTAACATTTGAAATACATCTTTATTAGCTTAGTGTATAAAAACGTTAAGCATCGGAAGGAGCCTCTCGTTTAGATATTTCTTCACAAAGAAGAGATTTGAGATTTAACTTGAGTGTGGTCTGATGTTTTACTTAAGGTGATGTAAATCGGAAAGGTTTGTAACTGGAAAATGTGCACACTCAACTGTTGAATGCAGCTGAAAGATGCAATTGTTGCATTAAATGACTACATTCATTTGGTGTAACCAGCATTTGCTGCATCGTTAAGTTTCGTTTTTTCAGGTAGTTATCGATGAATTCAAAAGATTAACTTATTTGGAAAAAAAACGAGTAAAAGAGAGAGAGAGAGAAAGAGATCGAGACCAGAATCCTAAGTAGCACATCTGCAGAAACCGTGATGCTTTTCATCTTTTGAAGACTGCAGTAGGACTGTTTGCTCATTTAAAGGCACTGAACCAAAGTGCATTTATCATACATGGGAATGTAAGCTAATAATTATGCCACTTACACGTATTTTTACCTAAAATAAGGTAAAGTGCTATGCGTGTTATTTTGTTAAAAGTGAATCCAGCTATGTGAGCTGTTGCGTTTAATAACCTTCCAGGTTTGTTTGCTATATGACGCAGTTTAAGTATAGTATTATGCCAAAAAAAATATGTCGAAGGTGCATAGCTATTTTAAAGGCATGAATATACTCCACATTTTATATTAAGACTCCAATTTTGTACAGTTTCATTGTTTCGATATTGAAAAGAAACTCAAATTTGCGTGAATATACAGATTTATTTCTTAACACGTGATTATTGGAACACTGCACTTTTCATTTTATGGACTGATGAAAATCAAGCACTTTACTTCCCAACCTGTGGCGCATTTTTCTTTAAGAATAAAGAATCAAATAAAACTTTCCTGTCTGTTGCAGTCTTGTTTGGGATCTCGGTAAAAACGTTACTCTCGATTTTGAGGAAATGGAGCTATATGCTTATTACACATTGAAGTAATCTAATTAAATTACAGTGTAAATATTTATTTATGTAACTACCCCCACGTGGGATTATTTATTGATATGATCTGCCAGATCCACCACATTTGATGTGTATCCGAGTGTGTAATCGTGAATCTTTCGACTTGTAGTTGTGTGTGCGCATTTTAACTATGAAAAAGGAGGTGATTTTTGAAGCATTTATAGAGATGCCCCAGTCGTTATAAAGATTCCCGATGTTGCCTTAGTAATTGGATTAGAGCTATACAAGAGTTATTTTAAATTGAGTGCTTGTGATAGAATCCAAATGCGGAGGATAAAGGGCGTTTCTCAGCTTTGGTATAGGCACTTAATGTGAAAAGTTTTGCCTATTTATTTTAAAGTGTAATGCATGACTTGTAAGACGTACTTGTTTTGTCACATACAGCAAAGTTTACTGAACTGCCTACAAATGTGACAGCTAAAGAAGGCCAAAACGTGGAGATGTCATGCGCTTTCCAAAGTGGATTGTCATCTGTCTATCTGGAGATTCAGTGGTGGTTTATAAGAATTCCTGATGAGCAAAATAACAGTGAAGAGGTTACTGGGACTCAGGTATTTGATACAATTTTTTTTTACCCATGTTAGTATATGCGCATAATGCTACATACTTAGATTAATACACTGTATATATCAGTGTGTGTACAGAAAAGTGGTTGATGTAACCATACATAGTTTGATTTACGTTCTGAATATATATTGCGACCGCGTGTTTACTATATATATATATATATCCATCCATCCATCCATCCATCTTCCAACCCGCTGAATCCGAACACAGGGTCACGGGGGTCTGCTGGAGCCAAACCCTGCCAACACATGGGGCAAGGCAGGAAACAAACCCTGGGCAGGGCGCCAGCCCACCGCATATATATTTATTGCATTCACTAGACTATGGAAACTTAATTTTAGAAACCCCAATATGCTAATGAAAGCAATCTTCTCATTTACTTCTTTACTTTTTGTTAGTAGACCTCTTTTGTAAATAAATTAATACATTTTTAAGAAACCATATATTCAATTAAGTATTGCGAGAAACCTTTGACTGTCTGGGTATTCGAGAATCAGTCCTCGATTGGGGTCGAATGCACCGCAGGGCAAAAAAAAAAACTGGGAAATTCAGAGGCACCGATCACCCTAATTTGCTGATATCTTCAGAAAGAGATGGAAAAGCCGGTCTAGTCTACCCTAATGAAATCCTGGCTGCTTTGGGAAGAACGGGCGTGCTCCCAACAGTGCCTGGTTTTGATTGCTTGTCAGTGTTCAAGAGCTATACGACGTGAGCACGAACATTGCGTCAAGGTACCGCCCATCTTCCTTTTCGACTAGTGTCTTTTATATTTGCCATAAGTCTCAATAACTGGAGATCCTGAAAGACCTTTTGGAGGATGCTGATTCGGCAGTTTCCATGATTATATATCTTTGGAGTCTTTGGAATTTCGTCGCATTCATTTTTTAAGAGATGTTCTAACAATTGTCTATCCTTTCATCTTCGGACCCGGTTTAGTTCAGTGCTGGGTCGCAGTGGGGTGGAGTCTATTGAGGTTCTTTAGTTATCGTCAAGAATAAAAAGTTTACCTCATGCTTTATTTACGCGTTTATTTAGTGACACCATTTGCAAGAAACTTTTACGATCTACACAAATTGTTTGTGGGCAGTTTATATCAACATAAGCATTAATTGGCAGACATTTTGATAAAGAAATTGGTTGGCCTGATTACGTATTTAATCAGTGACGAACGTCTGTCAAATGAACTGCAAAGTTTCTGAGTACGGAGCAAATTTGCCAGTTTAAAATCGTGTCATAGTAACCCTTTAAAATGGTTATACAGAAATGGTGCTCATAGTACACTTGTTAATTTAACCATGGTGATTTTGCTGTGGAGACTCTAAAGCAGGGTTTTACAGACTCGGTATCACTGTGCTTGTAAGAATTTGCAGTCGTTTTTTTATGAAACCAATGGTTCAGAAAACACACATTAGCATGGAGGTGATTTGTAATTGTAAATAAGTAATGTGTATAAAGAAAATCTTGTGTGCAGAAAGCTATGAAATATATACAAATATATATTGATTCATTCTTGTTTGTAATTTGATCAACCAACCTGGGGGCTACAACAACCCAATATTTTAAATTTCTAACTGAATCACACGATGTACAGTTAAAGTAGAAATTAGACAACTAAAAAACTTTAAAGGGTGAATCTGTCTCTAAATAATAATTGTTTGAAACACAAATATACAGTCGAGGAGAAGATCCTAAAAGGAAATGCTAGAAAACTTGGCAATCTCTAATTTAACACCAAATAGGTCTGGAACATTTTGCTTAATAAAAACAGAAACACGGAATTGTAGTTTTAGTCAGTCGGTCATACAAGTTTTGGCTTACAAATTTTGAAGATTTAAAATTCCTTTTTTGAAAAATTAACTGATTACTTTAAATTTTAATGAGAAATCAGTTTGATGTCAAATTTAGTTTGTTTTTTATATATACAGTACTGTGAAAAAGTTTTAGGCAGGTGTGAAAAAATGCTGTAAACAAAGAATGCTTTCAGAAATATAAATAATGATTGTTAATTGTTATCAATTTACAAAATGCAAAGTGAGCGAACAAAAGAAAAATCTAAATCAAATCAATATTTGGTGTTACTACCTTTTGCCTTCAAACCAGCATCAATTCTTATAGGTACACTTGCACAAAGTCAGGGATTTTGTAGGATTATAGTCAGGTGTATGATCAACCAATTATACCAAACAGGTGCTAATGATCATCAATGTCACACGTAGGTTGAAGCACAGTCATTAACTGAAACAGAAACAGCTGTGTAGGAGGCTTAAAACTGGGTGAGGAACAGCCAAACTCTGCTACCAAGGTGAGGTTGTGGAAGACAGTTTCATGTCATGGCAAGATTGAGCACAGCAACAAGACACAAGGTAGTTATACTGCATCAGCAAGGTCTCTCCCAGACAAAGATTTCAAAGCAGACTGGGGTTTCAAGATGTGCTGTTCAAGCTCTTTTGAAGAAGCACAAAGAAACGGGCAACGTTGAGGATCGTAGACGCGGTGGTCAGCCAAGGAAACTTAGTGCAGCAAATGAAAGACACATCAAGCTTATTACCCTTCGAAATCGGAAGATGTCCAGCAGTGCCATCAGCTCAGAACTGGCAGAAACCAGTGGGACCCAGGTACACCCATCTACTGTCCGGAGAAGTCTGGCCAGAAGTGGTCTTCATGGAAGAGTTGCAGCCAAAAAGCCATATCTCCGACGTGGAAACAAGGCCAAGCCACTCAAGTATGCACGAAAACATAGGAACTGGGGTGCAGAAAAATGGCAGCAGGTGTTCTGGACTGATGAGTCAAAATTTGAAATATTTGGTCTGTAGCAGAAGGCAGTTTGTTCGTCGAAGGGCTGGAGAGCGGTCTGCAGGCAACAGTGAAGCATGGTGGAGGTTCCTTGAACGTTTGGGGCTGCATTTCTGCAAATGGAGTTGGAGATTTGGTCAGGATTAATGGTGTTCTCAATGCTGAGAAATACAGGCAGATACTTATCCATCATGCAATACCATCAGGGAGGCGTATGATTGGCCCCAAATTTATTCTGCAGCAGGACTATGACCCTAAACATACAGCCAAAGTCATTAAGAACTATCTTCAGCGTAAAGAAGAACAAGAAGTCCTGGAAGTGATGATATGGCCCCAACAGAGCCCTGATCTCAACATCATTGAGTGTGTCTGGGATTACATGAAGAGACAGAAGGATGTGAGGAAGCTTACATCCACAGAAAATCTCAGGTTAGTTCTCCAAGATGTTTGGAACAACCTACCAGCCGAGTTCCTTCAAAAACTGTGTGCAAGTGTACCTAGAAGAATTGATGCTGTTTTGAAGGCAAAGGGTGGTCACACCAAATATTGATTTGATTTAGATTTCTCTTTTGTTCATTCACTGCATTTTGTTGATTGATGAAAATAAATGATTAACACTTCCATTTTTGAAAGCATTCTTTGTTTACAGCATTTTTTTACACCTGCCTAAAACTTTTGCACAGTACTGTGTGTGTGTATATATATATCATATATATATATACTGTATATAGTTTATATATATTTACAGTATATATATCGTTTTATTGCAAAATTGCAGTAAATCTTAGAGTGTCATCTTCCTAACCCACTTATAAAGGACTGGATCTCCTGGAGTCTATCCCAGAAATCATAGTGTGCAAGGCAAAAGCAAAACCTGGACAGGGTGAGCAAATCCATTGCAGAGTAACACACACACATGCAAACACACACTAGAGCCAATTTAGCTACACCAACTCACCTAACTTGCGTGTCTTTTAACTGTGGGTACAGCCAAGAGTACCCAGAGGAAACCCCCACAGACAATGGGAGAACACACATACTACATGTAAGGAACTCCTATGATGTGAAGTCCATTCTTCTTACAATAAGGCAGTAAGCATTACATCTGTGCCCATGATATTTATGAAGGGCAAGTAAAACAGAGTTTTATAATAGATGTTGTCCATGCATTCATCTATTATCAGTGAAAGCAAAAATTAACATTTATTATATTTTTTACTTAATGTAGCCCACTGTTGACAATACACTTTTTCCTGTGAGTTATGACATCTCTGTATTATTTCTTTTGTCAGACTGATGAACAAATTATTCAATGAGACAGGTGCTTCTACTCATTTAGTGTATTTGAGAGCTGCTCATATCCTGTATTTGCAAAATTCATTTTAAAGCAGGTTGGCACTAAGTCCTTATATAAAATAAAGTGAGAGAATTACTTCTTCTGTGAAAGCCTGGCTTTCATAAGAGATTTATGAGGCGAGAGGCCTATTTATCCATTTGATCAAAAATGCTTTCTGCTTGTGCGCATTCATTCATTATGAACATTTTTAGCTGCAGAGGAAAATTGACTTTTATACTTCAAATGTTCTAACTCTTCATCAAAAATCACTATATTATAGGCTGAATGTTATAGAACTAAGATATATAAGGAATATTATAGGATTCATTAATTGCATCATTGTCATACTTTTAAAACTGAAGAATCCATGGAGTAATTATATAAATGGTGAATTTTTTGATATTTTGAAAAATTAAAGCATTCACTATTTGAACAGTTGTAACAGATTTCAGTGTATAAAATAATATGTAACTGCAATGCAGTATGTCATTTTGTACTGTAATGCTAATTTCTTTGTACAATGCTTTATGGCAATGCATGGAATGTGTGAATTAATGGGCTTTTTTGTTAAAGTCATAACAGATGAAAAAATTGTTATTGTTCATGAAGTAAAATATATGTCTTTCAAGTTTTGGGAGGGTGACTGAGTATAATAAAATGATCATTTAATGGACTTTAGTGATTGTGGAAATGAAGAGTTAAGGTGGCTGGCTACTCTTTCATAATATATATTATCACCATAGTAAGATTTATTTAGTACTTTTAATATATTTTTCAGAGCACTTTAGACATTTTAAAATACAATACAAAAGCTGTGAATGAAATATAAAATATAAACAAAACTGAAGTCTTTCAACAAAGTACTATTATTAAATGAAAACTAAAACAGTAAAATGCTAATTAATGTTTTAAACAATTTCTTGAGTCCAGAGTTTATTTCTAATGGAAGAGCATTCCATAAGATTTGAACCCTGAATGAGAAAGTTGAGTTTAGTTTAAGATTTTCCTAGTCAAATGTTTGCAATATAAGTGTGTGCACGACTGTATAAAACCTTATAGATGATCAACTGTATTTTAAACCCAGTACTGTAAGCAACCATTTCATTGGGACAATGGTAGTCTAATGCTCATACCTATCAGTGCTATGTTTCACACAAGCTGCAGTTAACATGGACTGAGAAGTTCAAACATATTTATGAGTAATTTCAATTGTGTAGTCTGGGGAATATGAAAAATACAGTATATTTAATTTTAAGAATAATGTGGAATTGCCATTTTAAATCATATTTTGGAGTGGAATTACACAGAATTACACCACAATTTTCTTATGTAGCTTATAATTTAATTTGGAATGAAAATAATGGGTTGTTCAACATTGGCTTGGGCTGAAAGCTGAACATCAATGCTGCATGTCACCTGTAAGGGGTCAGTATTTAAAATGTTTCTCTTTAATCTGTCTAACTTTAAATACTTTTGGGGTATCCAGCAGCTTATGCCTTGACTGCACTCATGCAAGGCAGGTAACATATACTAATCACTAAGCTTAAAAGATATATATAGATCTACTGTATGTGTTGTCCTCATAAAAAATGTGTAAAGCTGTAAAATGTGTATATAATATCAGCTTTAACAGAATTATTAGATAGATAGATAGATAGATAGATACTAAGATAGATAGATAGATACTAAGATAGATAGACAGATACTAAACATACAATACACAGAAATAATATATAAGAGGCTTGCTGGTGCTTAAGCAACAGGAAGAATAGGTCCAGTGTTCATATACAGTATCACCTAAAGAATGACTTTTACTGTCTTGAACGGTCCATATAATTCTGTCTGGCTTTATTTAGTACCCCTACACATAAAGTCATTTTAGGCTAAATGAACTCTTTCAAAACAACTCGCAATGCTTATGGGTTGGAATTACAAGTGATTAGTTACCTAGCTATATGAATTTTCAAGCCAATGCAGAACATTTTCAGTAATGAAGTTTTTGAAGCATTATATGTAGTCTTCATTACCTAAAGCTGAACATAGTTTTAGTGGACTGCTATTGGGTGTTGTTGATCATTCCAATTTTTTGAAATAGTGCAGAATATTTACAATTTTGCTGAAGGTTTTCTGTTCATGACCTTTTTATTAAAAAAAATAATGAATAAATGGATCTACTTAAACCCTGAAGTGTATGGTTAAAAAAATGAGTGTTACTACTACTGTAGGTACTATTTACTGTATGTCATATGTTCAAATAGGTGTCACACTTTTTTCAACTTTGCAGTTTTGGGCATTCATGAAAAAAAACAATTATAAAAAATACATTGTTAAACATTCAGTATGCATGTTAAGTGAAGGTTTTCTGGTTAAGGATCTGCGCTGGTATCTGAAAGGTTGTTGGTTCAAATCCTGTTACCGTCAGAAGGGATCCTACTCTGTTGGGCCCATAAATTGCTCCAGGGGGTGCTGTACAATGGCTGAGCCTGCGCTCTCACCCCCCAAAGGGGATTTATAAAGTATATCAAATAAAAAGAAATCAAAATCAAAAATCAATATTTGCCACTCTGTTCTATAGAGAAACCACTCCCTACCATTCATACCTGTATTCAAAGATGGAATTTAACACTGTAATGCACTGTTAGGGAACAGTAACCTAAAGGTATTAGTTACACTCATAAATGGATATCTCTTTATTTTTGGAGGTCTCCTGTGCATCACAGAATTAATATCTGACAAGTCATATTCCCAAAGCATTTGGTTTCTGTGACTGATTTGGCACATTCAATGAATCCAGTGCTAATAGAGCAACTTAATGAGGGCATATATAATACAAGTGTACACACGAACTGTGCAAACAGCCTACATCTCAGCTGACATGTTTACAGGAGAGTGAAGAAAAGTGTATAAAATCTAGGTGCTGGTAAATTTTTACAATGCCATTAGGAGCTTCTTAGGATGCAGGCACCAAATTATGCATCCATCCATCCATCCATTTTCCAACCTGTTGAATCCGAACACAGGGTCACAGGGGTCTGCTGGAGTCAATCCCAGCCAACACAGGGCGCAAGGCAGGAACCAATCCCGGGCAGGGCGCCACACACACACCAAGCACACACACTAGGGCCAATTTAGAATTGCCAAGCCACCTAACCTGCATGTCTTTAGACTGTAGGAGGAAACTGGAGCACAGCTGTTTGCAAACATGCATTTCAGTATATTGCAATTAATAGTTTTGTGATTGGCCAGTGTCTAATTTGTAAGAAACCATACCTTCTTACCATTTAGAAGGCAGTCTTAGGTAGTTTTACATATACTAGATGAAATATGTTTTACAGTTTTGGGTACAACACATTCTTGATTTGTAATATGTTTTGTCCATATTAATGCTTTCTGTTACAATTTTCAGAACATTAAAAGAACATGAGTCATACTTTCTGCCGGGTATGATGAAATACATCAATATAGTAGACTTATGACAAGTGTAAATGAATAAACAGGTGTTTTTCTCAACTCCTGGTGTTATAAATGGTGTCTCATCTTCCCACCTTGTGCACAGTATGCTTTCAGAAACAATGCATCTGATGCCAGTGACCTGTTCTCATGAGATATCTGATTAAAGCCTAATTACTGGAATTATTACTCATCACAATTTCAGGGATTCGTATTGATTGAATACTAGTTTAAATGGTTTTAAAAACATTTTTCGTATTTATATATTTTGAAACACAGAAGACAAAAGCCAAAATGTAACAACTAATAGTAGCTATCACCACTTTAACAAATTTAGCTGGTGGAGTATTTTATGCTATTCATAATCTAGAGTAGTTCAGCAGTGACAGGGAGAGAAAGATGAAACTGTTTAATTGACATTTAAACTTTAGTATCATTAACCTTTTTAATGAAATGCAAAGAAAATTCATCCAAATTACTAATAAATGAGACATAAATACTAATAAATTCTTATAAAGTACACCTTCATTTATAAGCCCAGAACCCTATACAGTATTAAAGAAACAAAATTATTGTTCCGAATTTCAAATGTCTTTTTCAGCAGGATATCCAGCCCCACTATAGGCATGGCAGTGTACACCACAGTGTAAGCAAATATTGCTAATGCCAGTGAAATGCAGTGAAGGTCCAACATTCAGTCTATCATTGGTGACAACTGATCAACTTCAAAGTCTCATTCCAAGATCATTAGAGGTAACTTGATCAATGCAGCAGTGACACTAATTTGTATTGCACAGCTCTAGCTTGAGAAAGAGAATGAGAAGGAATTAGTAACAGCCAATCAAAATGATAGTTAAACTTATTAAATGGCTAATTAAAATGATCTTGTGATAATAGTGTGCTTTGGAGTATGTAATACGTTTGGGATTTTATATGTCAAGCATAGTACTGTAAGTGGAAACCAATATTGTAGTTAAAGAAAAGTTAAATATTTTACTGCCAGTTACAGTCCTTGCTGACACATTTTAAATAAACTTCAATTGATTTTAGAGTAATATCTAATTGATCCCACTTGAGTAGAATTCTATTTGATTGTGCTTTACACAAATAAATAAATTAACATTTCAAAGTACTGCATTAAATTAAATAATCTTACTTTTGTAATATTTCTAAAGTGGAAAATATGGTTCATAGTGTAGAAATGAGATAACTACTAGTTGAATCTTTGCCAATAGTAACACCTAAATTTCATGTTTTTTAGGGTTTAAAATAGAAGAGAACTTAATACACACTATTGTATTGTTCATTAGCATCTAATCTTGTGGATCTCCATTTGTGTTCATTATTCTTACAAATTATTTTTACAGAATATTTTCTATAATTTATATAGTTATACTGTCATAACTTTTAATATTATACTTGATTCAGTTTTAGAATAAACCATTATTCAAGCAAAACAACCAAAATGTACAGTACATAAACCTGAAAAAACTAAATATCCTCACACCTTAAAAACAAAGAATGATTTACCTAAGTGAAACAGGATAGCGCTCTACTCCTGATATCACGCACCCCAAGGCCTGCAGCCTCTTTCTCGGATTAGCGTGAATATATCGGTCCTGCAAG
The DNA here is from genome assembly GCF_900747795.2 of Erpetoichthys calabaricus. Taxonomy (NCBI): domain Eukaryota; kingdom Metazoa; phylum Chordata; class Cladistia; order Polypteriformes; family Polypteridae; genus Erpetoichthys; species Erpetoichthys calabaricus. The sequence goes on from NC_041399.2 coordinate 159,137,535, forward strand.
TGAACAATGATTCTTAGCGCAATGAGAGAAGTTGCAAAATCAACCAGAATGTTCAAGCAAATTCTAGAAAAAAGCCCGATCTAAATCTGTTAAGTAGTTCTCTCGTTCGCTAGCTAAGCAGATGTAAGATACGCCCTGAGGTTGGTGTGTGAGTGAGGAAGGCCCCGCCCCCTCCCCTTGGTCTGTTAAATCTAAATCCTTTAAGTAGTTCTCTCGTGAAAAGCGGACAGACAGACAGACTGAAATTTTATATATATAGAGAAGAAGCTTAAAGCTATAAATCCCCATAATTACTAAAAAGTGCTAACAAATACATATCTTTAGTGCAAATATTACTTGCATTAAAATAAAAAAATAAACAAAACATGAAGTATACCCAGAATAAAATAATGTAACTTTAATTTACTTTGTTTTATTTCATTGCCATATAATCATCCTTTGCAAAGGATTTAATTGAATTGAAAACATCTTCAGAAATATAAAAAAAAAATTAGACAAAAGTAGTCCCTATTCCCCAACATTGCTTAAACCACTAGTTTTAGCACAAGCAGACTTAAAACAATCATCATGTGTCAAGATGTTCAAATTCAAGTATCTTACAGCTTTTGGGTAAATACTTTTATTAAATGTGGTAGTCCTGGTTTTCATTAACAATGTCAAAACAATTTGATTCAGCATCAGTATAACAACACAAATCACAAGTAATCAAAAATTTTGAAACCTTTGAAAATTCCTAGTGATAGGAATTCACAACAATCAAATAATGTCACACTATTGGGTTTTAATGTGACAAAAAACAAGGATTTAATCATAATCACAAAAAACAGAAGTACTGTATATCTCTCTATTATATAAAAAATCTTGGGACGAGACTTTTTTCCGGCGAGCCATCTGAACTAACTGTTCTTGATCCAGAGAAAGAGATGTCTCCCATGCTACTGAGGTCCTTAAACAGTCATGTGAAAGAGCCTAACAACACTGTGCAGAACTCATTTGAACCAACTGTGTTAGGGATCTCATTCCTATAGGCATCTGACTGGTAAATAAAGGATATAGCTTCCTCTTCACTTCTGTGGTCTTGTACAACATCTACAAAACTGCTTTTACTGCAACAATTCATTGTTCAGTCTCACAATTACGTCTTTCTTCACTTGGGAACAAGAACCTGTGGAAATTGGACTTCTATGCTTTAGCAAACTGTTTACCCCTGACCTGAAGAGAAGACACTTTTTTTTTTCTTGGATGTGCTGATATTCATCACAACCACATCACACTCGACTGTGAACCAATGTAGTGTGCACTAGAGGTCATGTGATAGTCAAGCCAAGAGGACAATATCCTCTGCAAACAACAAAGATGCAATTCTTAAATTTTTGAAGTTGATACTCTCCAAACAATAGTTACAACTTGATATCCTGTCCATTAAAACATGAAGCGGAGAGGAGACAAGATTCACCTATTTCAGAGTCCAACAGGCACATTAAACAAACTTAACTTAATGCCAACTAGGCAAACACAAATCTCACAAATCCAGTGATGAAAAAATATGCAGAAATGGCTCTAGAAAACAGAAGCATTCAACAAGATACTACCATGTCTTTCTCAAGTTCACATAACAGACTTAGACAGGATTAGAAAAGTCCCATGACCCCTCAAATATATATGCAAAGACAGAGAATCCAACCTTGACTGAGAAGTCTGATTCCAGAACGGAGAGAAAAGTCTGACTATATCAAGCCAGTAATATTTAGTCACCTGTATGAGGTCCATGCAGAAATGCCTCTGTTTTATTAAACATTTCCAGTAGCTTTGTGATTTGGATTGCTTAATATGCCAATTCTAAACTGCAGCATGTAGTTAGTACTGTATTCTTCATTATACTGTAGTTCAATGAACTCTTTATACTATATCTATGAATCACTGAAATAAAAACATGGCTTAAAACTGAAAAGACATTTATAAACGCATTTATATGCCCAAGTTGAATTTCTTTGTTTCATACTTTTCATGACTGAATTAATTTTTCACCATTTTTTTTTTTACTTTTTCAGATACACAGTGAAGCAACCATTTTCTATCTCTGATAGTGCAAATGTTTTTTAAGTTGATTCTTTCCAAAAACATGGGACAATTTATTCAGAAATCCGAAACTGTATTATTATATGTACAGTACATCCATCCATCCATCCATCAACTTCTGCTTATCTGAGATCAGGTCGCGGGGGCAGCAGCTTGAGCAGAGATGCCCAGACTTCCCTCTCCCCGGTCAATTCTTCTAGCTCTTCTGGGGGAATCCCGAGGCTTTCCCAGGCCAGCCGGGAGACACAGTCCCTCCAGCGTGTCCTGGGTATTCCTCGGGGCCTCCTCCCGGTTAGACGTGCCCGGAACACCTCACCAGGGAGGTGTCCAGGAGGCATCCTAATCAGATGCCCGAGCCATCTCATCTGACTCCTCTCGATGCGAAGGAGCAGCGGCTCTACTCTGAGCCCCTCCCGGATGACTGAGCTTCTCACCCTATCTTTAAGGGAAAGCCCAGACACCCTGTGGAGGAAACTCATTTCAGCCTCTTGTATTTGCGATCTCGTTCTTTCAGTCACTACCCATAGCTCATGACCATAGGTGAGTTTAGGAACACAGATCAACTGGTAAATTGAGAGCTTTGCCTTACGGCTTAGCTCCTTTTTCACCACAACAGACCGATGCAGAGACTGCATCACTGCGGACACCACACCAATCCGCCTGTCGATCTCACGCGCCATTCTTCCCTCACTCGTGAACAAGACCCCGAGATACTTGAACTCCTCCACTTGGGGCAGGATCTCGCCCCCAACTCTGAGAGGGCACTCCACCCTTTTCTGGCTGAGGACCATGGTCTTGTATTTAGAGGTGCTGATTCCCATCCCAGCCACTTCACACTCAGTTGCGAACCAATCCAGAGAGAGCTGAAGATCACGGCCTGATGAAGCAAACAGGACAACATCATCTGCAAAAAGCAGTGACCCAATCCTGAGCCCACCAAACCGGACCCTCTCAATGCCCTGGCTGTGCCTAGAAATTTTGTCCATAAAAATTATGAACAGAATCAGTGACAAAGGGCAACCCTGGTGGAGTCCAACTTTCACTGGAAACGAGTTCGACTTACTGCCGGCAATGCGGACCAAGCTCTGACACCCATACAGCCATAATCAGGGAGTCCAGTACCCCATACTCCCGGAGCACCCCCCACAGGATTCCCTGAGGGACACGGTTGAACACCTTTTCCAAGTCCACAGACTGGTTGGGCAAACTCCCATGCACCCTCCAGGACCCTACTAAGGGTGTAGAGCTGGTCCACTGTTCCGCTACCAGGACGAAAACCACACTATTCCTCCTGAATCCGAGGTTCGACTATCCGACGGAGCCTACTCTCCAGGACCTCCGAATAGACTTTTCCAGGGAGGGTGAGGAGTGTGATCCCTCTGTAGTTGGAACACACCCTCCGGTCCTCCTTCTTAAAGAGGGGGACCACCACCCCGGTCTGCCAATCCAGAGGCACTGTCCCTGATGTTCATGCGGGTCAACCAAGACAGTCCTACAACATTCAGAACCTTGAGGAACTCTGGGCGTATCTCATCCACCCCTGGGGCCCTACCACCAAGGAGTTTTTTGACCACCTCGGTGACCTCAGTCCCAGAGAGGGGGGAGCCCACCTCCAAGTCCCCAGGCTCTGCTTCCTCATTGGAAGGCATGTTAGTGGGATTGAGGAGGTCTTCAAAGTACTCCCCCCACCAACCCACAACGTCCCGAGTCGAGGTCAGCAGCGCACCATCCCCACCATATACAGTGTTGACACTGCACTGCTTCCCCCTCCTGAGACGCCGGATGGTGGACCAGAATCTCCTCAAAGCCGTCCAAAAGTCGTTCTCCATGGCCTCCCCAAACTCTTCCCATGCCCGAGTTTTTGCCTCAGCAACCACTCCACCATTCCGCTAGGCCTGCCGATACCTATTAGCTGCCTCCAGAGTCCCACAGGACAAAAGGGTCCTGTAGGACTCCTTCTTCAGCTTGACGGCATCCCTCTCCGCTAGTATCCACCAACGGGTTCGGGGATTGCCGCCATGACAGGCACAGACCACCTTATGGCCACAGTCAGCCGCCTAAACAATAGAGGCACGGAACATGGCCCATTCGACTCAATGTCCCCCACCTCCCTCGGGATGTGGTCGAAGTTCTGCCGGAAGTGGGAGTTGAAGCTACTTCTGACAGGGGACTCTGCCAGACATTCCCAGCAGACCCTCACAACACGTTTGGGCCTACCAGGCGTGACCATCATCCTCCCCCACCATCGAAGACAACTCACCACCAGGTGGTGATCAGTTGACTGCTCCGCCCCTCTCTTCACCCGAGTGTCCAAGACAAGTGGCCGCAAGTCTGACGACATGACCACAAAGTCGATCATCGAACTCAGGCCTAGGGTGTCCTGGTGCCAAGTGCACATATGAAAACCCCTATGCTTGAACATGGTGTTTGTTATGGACAATCTGTGACGAACACAGAAGTCCAATAACAAAACACCGCTCAGGTTCAGATTGGGGGGGCCATTCCTCCCAATCACGCCCTTCCAGGTCTCACTGTCATTGCCCACGTGAGCATTATGTACAGAACATAATGTACATTATAAAAAATTTAGGTGGACAAATGTGTTCAAACAGCAGGTTGTAATATAATACACATCTACTTTCAATCTCCAGTTTTGTTTTGTTTTTTTGGAATGCAGACATTATGGCGTGGTTCTGCTATTATTTATTTTCCTTTCTGTTACCAAACCGACATTTCTCAAATCCTGCCTTTGGGAGTGGTTAATAGAAAGTTATTCATCATCCTATCAGTTTATTAAAGATTATTTAAAGAGATCCTGCATATGTGCTTGTTTTTATATTCTTTCTGTTACTGATTTATTTGTTTATTTTTAATTTGAGAAGTGCTACAAGGTTATTGGATCAGATGGTGGCTGCTGCATGCCATTTGGTCCCTGGATTTGCACAATGAAAGATGGTATGCATGTTTTGTTTTAAGTCAAAGCATTCTTTGGGGGTGTATCTCATTTGCCTTCATACTTGTGATTTTAAGATATTTCAGCTTTTTGCAGATCATGTTGTACTGTTGCCCACATCTAACTGTGCACTGTTATTGATCACAATCAAGGCTGATATGTCAGGAATGAGAATCAGCAAGTCTCTTCCGATAAAAAGTGATCACCTCACTGTGGGTAAGAATTAGAACAGCTATTGCAATTACAGGCGTTTAAGTACTTTAAGGACTATTCCCACCATGAAGGCAAAATCGATTGATTTTTGATTGATTATTGCATCATTTTAGAGGCTGAAATCCAGCGGACCTTGTACTGTAATCCAGCGGGCATTGTACTGGACAGTGACAGTGAAGCAGCACCCAATTCCTTTGACACAGCTCTTTCTCTACCAGTCATCTAAACCTCCATCCTCACTTGCAGTGTTTAGCCTTTTGCAGTGACCAAAAGAATGAGATTGCAGAATTAAGTGTCCAAAGTAAGCTTTTTGCAGGGTTGCTCAGCTTGTATTTGATGAATAGTACGTATATTCCAGCAAAGTTTCTAACTGATTTTTGCCTAATGTTCTGGAGTAATAAGAGGTTTTTTTTTTGTTTTTTTTTAATTGGCTGGTTTAATGCCCAGACTAGAGTTTGCATTTTTACCCACAGTTTCATTGAAGTCCTCAGAAAATTAGACTGAGAAATGAATGCATTTAATTTCAACCTGCTCAAAAAAATCAAAGGAAAACTTTGAAAACACATCAGATCTCAATGGGAAAAATCCTGCTGGATATCTATACTGATATGGACTGGGTAATGGGTTAGGAACGAAAGGATGCCACACTGATGAAAATAAAAATGATCAACCTGCAGAGAGCTGAATTCAAAGATACCCCCAAAATCAAAGTGAAAAAATGATGTGGCAGGCTAGTCCATTTTGCCGAAATTTCATTGCAGCAACTCCAAATCGTACTCAGTAGTTTGTCTGGCTCCCACATACTTGTATGCATGCCTGACAACATTCGGGAATGCTCCTAATGAGATGACGGATGGTGTCCTGGGGGATCTCCTCCCAGATCTGGACCAGGGCATCACTGAGCTCCTGGACAGTCTGAGGTACAACCTGGTGGCGTCGGATAGACCGAAACATAATGTCCCATAGGTATTCTATTGGATTTAGATCAGGCGAGCGTAGGGGCCAGTCAATGGTATCAATTCCTTCATCCTCCAGGAACTGCCTGCATACTCTCGTCACATGAGACTGGGCATTGTCTTGCACCAGGAGGAACCCAGGACCCACTGCATCAGCATAGGGTCTGACAATGGGTCCAAGGATTTCATCCCGATACCTAATGGCAGTCAATGTGCCGTTGTCTTGCCTGTAGAGGTCTGTGTGTCCCTCCATGGATATCGCTCCCCAGACCATCACTGACCCACCACCAAACCGGACATGCTGAATGATTCTATAGGCAGCATAACGTTCTCCACAGCTTCTCCAGACCCTTTCATGTATGTCTCATGTGCTCAGGGTGAACCTGCTCTCATCTGTGAAAAGCACAGAGTGCCAGTGATGGACCTTATCAATTCTGGTATTCTATGGCAAATGTCAATTGAGCTCCACAATGCCAGGCAGTGAATACAGGGCCCAATAGAAGATGTTGGGGCCTCAGGCCACCCTCATGAAGTCTGTTTCTGATTGTTTGGTCAGAGACATTCACACCAGTAGCCTGCTGGATGTCATTTTGTAGGGCTCTGGCAGTGCTTATCCTGTTCCTCCTTGCCCAAAGGAGCAGATACTGATGGGTTAAGGACCTTCTACGGCCCTGTCCAGCTCTCCTAGAGTAACTGCCTGTCTCCTGGAATCTCCTCCATGCCCTTGAGACTGTGCTGGGAGACACAGCAAACCTTCTGGCAATGGCACATATTATTGTGCCATCCTGGAGAAGTTGGACTACCTGTGCAACCTTTGTAGGGTCCAGGTATCGCCTCATGCTACCAGTAGTGACTCTGACTGTAGCCAAATGCAAAATTAGTGAAAAAACAATAAGAAAAGATGAAGAGGGAAAAATGTCCGTGGCCTCCACCTGTTAAACCATTCCTTATTTGGGGGTTGTCTCATTGTTGCCCATCTAGTGTGCCTGTTGTTAATTTCATTAACACCAAAGCAGCTGAAACTGATTAGCAACGCCCTGTGCTACTTAACTGACCAGATGAACAGCCCAGAGGTTTCATTGACTTGATGCTATTCTCTGATTAAAAAGTGTTCCTTTAATTTTTTTGTGCAGTATATTTCTGGTATATTTTTCTATCTTCTAATCAATATAGTTTGGTGTACTTTCTTAGCTACAGTAAATCACATTTTAGACAGACCTTAATGTTGAGTTTACCAGATATGCAGTATGCATTTACAACACATTAAATAAATAAATATCCTCAATAAGCCTATGTTACTCTTGATGTAGTCTGAGCAGGTTTAGATAATAGTCTTTTCTAATGGAGATGTTTTTTTTTAATTAATATGGTAATAATTACTTGTCCTGCATGACATGTAAAAACTAAATATCCATTCAGCTATCCATTATGTTATTCAGTTAATCCAATAAATTAGTGGTCTGAAAAATTATTGTTACTTTGGGGGCACTGATTTTTATAATATACAACATTAAAGTGTTTGTTTGAGTTTATTCTCTGAAATAAATTGTCAAACAAAGCAGTTCCTAAAACTTCTGTCTGAAAGAAAATTGGTACCTCTATACATTTTTTAGAAACAGCCTATAATCAGTAAAGCAATTTGAATTTATTAATTTGCCTATTTTAACTTATTGTAAGACATTGCATGAAAATTTTAATTTAGAATACACTAATCCTGAATTGCAATATTGTCCTCTAACGCTTTGTCGTTTTATAAAAAGATACACACAGCCACATCAGTATCCTGTAGGTCATCTAGTTTTCATTTTAAATATATTGACTTAACCGATTTGAGCTTTTGTTCTCATTGACTGCAGCAAACTTATTCTGTGATTGTATGTCTGGGTTCCTCCAAAAAGTAATTAAACGTGTGCCATGAATCTTTAAAGGAAGCAGACAGGAACTTATTTCTTTTCATAATTTACACAAGTACTTATAAGGCTTTTAAAAAGTCAACCTTTCAAAGTTTTATAGCATTACTTCTCAGCTGTTACATTTAGTTTAATAGTTTCCTTTATAAATTTCTTCATTTAGATTAACAGCTCTGCAGTACAATAAAAATAACTAGTAATATGCCAAAATTCAGACATACAAATTACAGCAACTGTAAAACATTTTATTCTTCTAATTAGATGTTTTGTTTGATTAATTTCAAAAACTGCCTTCACAGTGAAAACCAATAAAGGCTTTAACATTGGAGGAAAGAGATTGACTTTAATACAAAAAGGAATTTTGTCTCAGGGATAGCATAAAAACACAGGACACTAACACTGATTCATTAATACAGTATTTAGATTCTGAAAAATGTATGGTAATGTATATTTTCTGGAAATTTGCAGTATGTCCTCAGTGTTCAGGAGTCTTTGGTTTGATTCTTGGCCTGATTATTATCAGCCTGGAATTTGCATATGTTGTCCATTTTGTATATATTTTGTCTGGACGCTCATTTCTTCCATAATCCATCCATCCATCCATTTTCCAACCTGCTGAATCCGAACACAGGGTCACAGGGGTCAGCTGGAGCCAATCCCAGCCAACACAGGGCACAAGGCAGGAACCAATCCCGGGCAGGGTGCCAACCCACCGCAGGACACATACAAACACACCCACACACCAAGCACACACTAGGGCCAATTTCGAATCACCAATCCACCTAACCTGCATGTCTTTGGACTGTGGGATGAAACTGGAGCACCCGGAGGAAACCCACGCAGACACGGGGAGAACATGCAAACTCCACGCAGGGAGGACCTGGGAAGCGAACCCGGGTCTCCTAACTGCGAGGCAGCAGCGCTAGCACTGCACCACCATGCCGCCCTCTTCCATAATCCATTTATGTAAATTTTGGGTGAAGTGGATTTATTTTTGTGTTATTGTAACATAATCTGTGACATATCAGGATTGTTCCATAAGTTTCATAAAATAGATGTAGAGAAGAATATTATAGATTTATATAATGTTGTTTTTACTTTATATTCCTGGTCTCTCTATGTCCACTCCTAGGATTCATCCCTTGATGTGGTTGGGGCAGATTGTAACACGATCAAATAAACTATATTGTCTTGGAGATATGCATGTCACTTATGGTTATTATATTGGTCTAAAGTGAATAGAATAGAATAGAATGCCTTTTATTGTCACTATACACATGTACAATGAGATTAAAAGCAGCTCCTTCAGTGCAGACATATATGTAGAACACAACAAGTAAATAAACAAGTAAACAAATGGTGCAAATAGTTGCAAAAAAAGTTCTGCAACGCTATATACAAATGGAAAATATAATAACTAAATCGAGTTATTGCACATTATTTAAATACTGGAAAGAATAAATAACTACTGCACTATTGTGTTATTGCACATAATTTAAATATTGCACAATAATGATGATCATGTGCAGTGAGTAGTGGATGTTGGACCCTGAGAGTAATGATATTGTACAGTATACAGATATTACATAGTTATTATTCAGTACCATTTAGATATTGGATATTGCACAGTTGATGGATAGAAGGAAGTCCAGGGGTTGGGAGGTTAGACTGTATAGTCAGTGCATGTGTGAATTTAGAATGGTTATGGCTTTTGGGAAAAAACTGTTCTTGAGTCTGTTTGTCCTTGTTGTGATGCACCTGTAGCGCCTCCCTGAGGGCAGCAGGTCAAACAGATCAGAGCCAGGGTGGGAGCTGTCCTTGATGATGTTTTTTGCTCTGCTGAGGCAGCGGAAGGTGTAAATGTCCATCAAGGAGGGGAGAGGGCATCCGATGATCTTCTGTGCTGCCTTTACTACTCGCTGAAGCCTCTCCCTGTCTGCCATGGTGCAGCTGCCGTACCATACTGTGATACAATACGTCAGCAGGCTCCTGATGGACGAGTGGTAGAAGGTCAGTAGCAGGTTGGAGTCCAGGTTGTGCTTTCTGAGGACCCTCAGGAAGTGTAACCGCTGCTGAGCCTTCTTGATAACTGCTGTGATGTTGTCTATCCAGGAGATGTCAGCGGAGATAAGGACGCCAAGAAACCAGAAGGTATGGACCCTCCCCACACACTTGCTGTTGATGTAAAGGGGGCTAAGTCGGTGCTGTGCCTCCTGAAGTCGATAATGATCTCCTTGGTTTTCCTGGTGTTCACAGCCAGATTGTTCTTTGAACACCAGGCTGCCAACTTCAGGACCTCCTCTCTGTAAGCTGCCTCGTCTCCCTTTGACATGAGTTCAACCACTGTGGTGTCATCAGCAAACCTGACGATGAGGTTGTTGTTGTGGGCCGGACTGCAGTCATGGGTGTAGAGACAGTACAGAAGGGGGCTCAGCACACAGCCTTGTGGGGTACCGGTGTTCAGTGTGCGAATGGAGGAGTGGTGGGGTCCGAGTCTCACAGTCTGGAGCTTGTTTGGTAAGAAAGTCTTTTATCCAGACACATGTGAGAGGGGGGAGGCCAAGAGTGACCAGTTTGGTGATGAGAATGTCAGAAATGATTGTATTAAAAGCTGAGCTGTAATCTACAAACAGCATCCGGACGTAGCTCTGCTGCTGCTCCAGATGGCTCAGCACAGAGTGGAGAGCTACAGCAATGGCGTCTTCTGTGGATCTGTTCGTGCGAATTGGTAGGGATCAAAGTCTTGGGGGAGATAGTCTTTGATGTGCTGGAGAACCATCAAGGACTATCTCCCCCAAGACTTTGAAGTGAGAGCCAGACAAATAACAAGCCGTAATTCAACATAAATGTCGTGATTAAATCTAAGAGACCTTTACCCAAAACAGGGGTAATAGAACCCACTCCTGGATTTAGGCCAAGGAGTGGTGTTCACCAATGAGCACTTGGTTGGCCAGAGCCTGGTCAACCTTAGTCTAAAATATCTGCTTGGAGCAGCCATTTAGCTTCACCACCCACACACAAGACAAATAGTGAGGGTCAGGTGCTGTGCCAATCAGGGGGCATGTAAGAACAGGACAGACCCAGGCATACTAGACCTTTGCAAAGAAAACAGGTGCTTGGGAAGGACCCAGAAGTCTTCTGGAAGTGTGAAAAATAACAGCAAGCAATAGACATACTCATCTCTGTACACAGCAATGGTTCTAGGACCACACTTTCTGATCTAAAGTGCTCTTTCAACTCTTATTGCAGGGGGGTGTAGGGGTGCTCTTAATCCCCCTGCTGGGTGAACTACATTTGTAGCTATTCTGGATAAGATGCTTGTCTCAATGTTACTTTGAGTTGCAGAGAGGAAAACCTTGAAAGCTGTTTGTATGTATACAACTAACAACACTTCACAGTATTTGGTCTTTTAGTGACATTGGATTTGATGCTCAAAATGGTTGCATCTACTGACTCTGTAGTCTTGCTGGCAGATTTCAGTGTTCACATGGTGAATGGCGAAGATACTTGGAGATGCATGATCGGGGGGATTTGCCTACCAAATCTGAATCTGAGCAGTAAACTGTTACTAGAACTCTGTGCTATTCATAGATTGTCCATGGCAAACACAATGTTCAAAAACAAGGTTGCTTATAAATGTATGTGATACTAGTACCTTGGGCCAAAGGTCAGTTATCAACCTTGTAGTTGTGTTGATTTGAGGCCTTATGTTTTGGACTTTCAGGTAAAGAGAAGTGCAGCACTGACAAATAATCACTTCTTGGTAGTGATCTACCTCAAATTAATGGAGCAACTTTGCAAGGTGCTTCAAGAGTATTGTGTTTTGGGGAACATACCTCAAACCATTTTTGACAGAGTGAGTTTTATAGTAGCATAATTGGTAGTAAATTGAAAATGTTTAATGTATGTGTAGGATTCTGAAAAAGGATTCTTGCCTTACCTACAATTTGGGAAGTTAATATTGCACCTCTGCCATTTGCAGATGTTTTTCCTCTTAACTGCTTCTCACTGTAATCTTTAGAGCACACTAGAATGATTTGTATTCAGTACGAGGAAAATTAGCATCTCTTAATTAGAGGTATATTCTTTACAGGTAAGAGGTGAGCAGCTGCCCCATGTGGAGGAATTTAACAAGTACTTTGGGGTCTCATTCACAAGTGAGGGTGGAGGTGATCATGAATTGACCAATGAATCAATGCAGGTGCAGCAGTTTTGCTGATGTGGTTCTGGACTGTAGAGGTGAAGTAATAGCTAAAATACTTAATAAAGCTGTAAATTTATTGGTCAATCTACAGCTTCATCTTCACCTGTGAGATTATGAGTACCCACAGTGTAAATTAGGTTTTTGCATAGTGTTTCTGGATTCACTACATTTAAGATTTTTGCTACAAAGCATACCCTATCTTAAAAAAAAACAGCAATATAGGCGTCAGGCAGTATTGTGATACAGTGGACAGAGTTGCTGTCTCAGGATGTCAGTGTTTTTTGTTCGTATTTCATGCCCAGTCATTATCAGTGAGGAATCTATATGTCTAAGTGGCATTTCCATTGGATAATCTGTTATCCCCTTACATCTTCAAAGAGTTAATTGGTGATTTCACATTGGCTCTGTGTATGTGTGTGTGAACCTTGCAATGAAATACCACTCTGCCCAGGCCTGTTTATCATTGAGACACTTAGATTTGGTAGACTTCCATCTTCTTTATGTCATGGGCCTACACTTTAACACTGTTTTGATGGCTCTTGACTGGAGATTTTTCGAAAAGCCATAATCTAGATTTACTTTTTTCTTTTTTAACCCTAAATAAGAACAGTCTTGAAGATATGTAGTGGTTGGCTATCTTCTCCTGTTCTCTCAGCCTGTTTTTGTTAAACCTTGTCCCCCAACTCCCCATTCAAAGCTTTTCTCTGTCCTGAATAGTGTCTTGCATACAACTGCCTGTGGGCCTCTATCATTATGGAAGTGTGACCTTCCATCCTTTTTCCTATAAAGTGTGTAGAGGCAGTCTTGACTGGCACTTCTGTAAATATGAAAATGTTGAGATTTTCCTGAATTCGTAAGTATTTTTGTGATTTTGGCTAGTTGGTAAAAATGTATTTTCTTATTTTAGATACATTTTTATTTCATTTCAAACAAAAGGGATTTATTAAGACCAGGAAGTGTAAAAATAACAAAGCATGAACACATTACATTAAGGAAAACAAGCCTAACTCAGGTTTACACCCTACTCTTTCACAATCTCACCTTGACTCATGAGTCCTATCTTTTCCTCCACTTCATTCTCATTTACTCAATATGAGCCCTTGTCACTGCTCCCCTCCTGACCTGGTTGAGGTTAGGAGTTCCTTTTTAAAGGTTGGCCTAAGATAACTTCCAGTGTTAAACCCAACTTATTGGTAAGTAGTTCTGGGTCATCCCTCAATGCTTGGGAGGCATGTAGCCATCTTTTTCAAGGCCCAGGCACCCATACTACTGACTGGAGCACACTGTTGTTGAGTGGCAGGCATGGAGCACTCAGGAGCAGCAGAATCTCCTCTGGAACTAAATATATGTTTGGAAAAACAGACCGATGCAATGAAAGTATTTGTAATTAATGGTGCAAGATACTGGGAATTTAAAATGCAGTACAGTCTAGATTAGGAGTGATAGTCCAGAGTGGTTTAACAGCTAGTAAGAGTTGTTCAAATTTAAGTTGGAAATTAATTTGCAGAGTGAATTAGTGGAAAACAGGATTGTGATTTTCTGTGCCCTGTGGAATAGCGAGTCCATGGCTCTGGAAAAATGGTTGGGTTTTTAAATAATCCATTGTCTGTGTCAATCTCCGTAGGCATGCTCGTGCAGCTGCGGGGAGCTGATGAGGTAATTGAGGCGAGATGCACCTGCACGCAAGGGTGCGATCATTCTCAATTGCCTCATCGGCTTCCTGAGGTGCGTGATTGAGACGCTTCACCCACGGAGCCGTATAAGTATAGGCCAGCACAGAAGGGGGGAGAAAAAAAAAAGAGAAAGGCTTGTAGAGTTAGAGTGCAAAGAGAAAGAGAGAGAGGATGAGCCAGCCTGCTGAAGTGAGAAAGAGGTCAGTGCAGTCAGGGGTCTGTGTCGGAGCAAGGGCTCGGCGCTCAAGGAACAGATCATACCCACTGATTGTGTGAGGAGTGAGAACGATCAAGGTGGTGTCCTCTCCTGGAATCCAAGGGACAACTGCGTGTGTGAGAAGGAGGGCGAGAGGACAACCAACCCCAAGCGATTTGGCAGACGCCAATGGAGGCAGTCAAGACAGGGGTCAGTAGTGACAGGACCGCAGCTGCTGAAGTCTCCGCTAGCTGAGCGAGCCATGGGTGAGCTGAGGAGACCAGGAAGGAGCTGCTGATTTTTTGTCTCATTTTAGCCTGGTTTTAAACATTTGGATTTTTCTATTTTTATGGATTATTTATTTATTGATCTTTGAGTCCTGCACTATTTATTTGAACACTGTTTTGTTTTTTTGTTTTTTTTTGTTAATAAAAGCACGGAACACTTTTTACACCATCCCCTTGCTCCAAGTGTGATTTGTCCTCATCTGCCAGCTTATTTGGTTACATTATCAACAGTGGCGGGTTCAAGAGGCTCCCAAAACAAGAAGAGGGAGCATGGAGCATGTCCTGCACAGTTGTATACCCTCAGCTATGAATATCACCAGTTCACTGGAGCATCAGTAGTTCGTAACTGAGGATGAACCAGGGTGAGTGAAGACACAACCTAAAGCTTACAGTGTAAAAGTGCAAAGTACAAGTTTAGATAGATAGATAGATAGATAGATAGATAGATAGATAGATAGATAGATAGATAGATAGATAGATAGATAGATAGATAGATAGATAGATAGATAGATAGATAGATAGATAGATAGATAGATAGATATTCACATCAAAGCCAACAAACAGTGTCAAAGGTACAGTGAAGATAAAAACCAATAAATAAGTAAATATAATAAATAGTTAAAACCCAGAATAAAATCAGAGTCAGAATCGGCTCCTCTAATCTTCAGTGTTTCTCTCTCATTCGACCTCCTCTCCCCCACTCACCCATAAAGTTTGCTGCACAGACCTGAGACACAGGCAAAAGTGGTTTTCCATCTGGTTCCCATTCCACACTCCTTTGTAGGTACCAGCTGGGACCCACTAAGCCCATCTCTCTATTTCTGCCATCTCTGCTGGTCTCTATAGGACCCCTGGAGCCCATGATCCCTCCTGCTCCAAACTGCTCAACAGGGTTGCTCCATCTCTGGAGTACTAAATCTCTTTATTCCACTGCATGGTATCCCCAACCTCTTTGCTGCCTCTCTATTGCACTGACCTGACCGCCTAATCCTGATCTATCTCCTTCTCACTTTCACCTCAGTTTTCTCCTCCTCATTTTTTCTCTTTCTTTCATGGCTTACTCAGAGTGTAGTTGTTTCCTTAACAGTCCATTCAGCACTTTTAAGGGGTGGCTGCTCCATTGTAAAGTCTTTAAAATGTAAGATTAAGTTGGCTAGATTTAGAACACATGAATGCCAGTATGGAGTTGGGAAGTACCTCCCACCCCAGATTCCACCAGCAAGTGACAAAATCTGTCAGCATCATCAGCACCAGAGCTGTATGTTTTCAGGAGCAGGTTAAGTCACACTAAAATAATCATATAACACAAGTACAAACTTGCAGAGAAAAATGTAGCTATAATGTACACATTTCGAGGTGCATTCATAGGTAATAGCCATGTCTGAATGCAACTGTGGGAGTTAGTCAAGAATATTTAATCTTAATATTTTATATTCAGGATGCAACAACTAGATCATCCATAGGTACCCAGGGTGATAGAAATGTCAGTGTGAAACGAGAGACTGAGAGAAACAAATAGAATATCAAATGAAACTATGGCCTACCATTTTACTTTACCTCTTCTTTCCAACTGACAACATTAAAAACATAAATCAATTTCACAGCTCCTACCCACAGCCCCACTCACGTCAAACCTGATCCAATCAAAAAACTATAACAAAACTACCTTCCACATGGCCATACCTGGCAGAATAATGCAAGTAAACACATCACATTTAAACTTTGCCCACTATATCCCATATGACTGTGCTTCATTTCAGCCACGTCATTAAAAAACATATAGCAAAGAAGACACTTTGGGAATGAGAGTCCACAACATTAACAGTCTAGGGACATGAGAACAATATAAATACCTTGAGCAACTTAAAAATAAACCAAAACAGATACATAGTTCATAAGGGACATAAAAGCTCTATAGCGCTTGATCCCCAAAGGTAAATTTGGCAGTGTGGGCACCACTTTCAGTACCCCAAAAAAGAGAAAAGCAAAAGGAATAGAAGTTGTGATATAGAAAGACCATTTGTGATATAGAAAGACAGAAGGAGTCCAACCCTACTATCAGCAATAGTATGTGAGAAGGGGTGAGGTTAGAAAGAATATTTCAGATACAAAATAGTTACAACTCCAGAATTGGAAACAGAGTATAATAACATTATCAATCAACATAGGTTTATCAATCAATATAGGTTTGATGTGAAAGAGAGCTTTGGGAAAACATTCATGGGACTTCAGTAGTCACTAGTCAAGTTATACAAGTCTTTAAGTCTGTATTGCAGAAGAGAGACAGGATAACCAGCAATGTAATCACATGCATGGGAAGAAACATAGAGGTTGTAGTGACTTGTGGAAAAGTTATCACAGAAGGAGCCATTAAAGTCAAAATCTATCAGTTACTTGCAAATGGTCAATAAACTCAAGAGCTTGCTTCAGGTCAAAAGAAATGCTGCAACCCCACTGCAAACTCTTTTCATCATAGGAGTTATTACTTTAATAGCCATCACTAAAGGCAGGGAAGAAGCAAATCTGCTGGCCTGCAAAAGATTTATTGGGGATTTTCCAGGTATTGTGGATAACAGTCTGAGAGTCAGTATAATTGAAAAATTTCATTACCAGGGACTTAAGATGCAAATAATATCAGTTAGGAATATAAATTATATCAGTCACTGGAGAGAAAACATACAGACTGGGAAACATAGTTGGTCACAGTGTAAAAATGTTTTGGCGTACTGCTCTTTGCATTTTCTTTGATGCCAATTATAGGGACAAATAAAGTTCTGTCTATCTAACTGTCTGTCTATTTACATTATTTCTTTCATTTCTATCCTCAAAATCCATTAATTTATGAACCATGTGGTTCTCATCCTAAAGAATACATAGGACCATGGGGAGTGGAGGAAACAAAGTTAAGAGGTAACTGTCTAACCTAGTCAAGCCCAGGAAATGGCTATTAAACTAAACATGATGATGACGTAGAAATCTGTCAATATGCAGTTTTTTTTATTTCTTTCCATGAATATTATTGTCATGGTAGCTCATTGTGTTCTCAAATGTCCCATACTCTCCTTTAACTTCAGTTTTATTGTGGTGTCAAGTTCCATGCTCCTCTTGAAAGGCGAGCTATAGGGAGTCTCGCTTTGCAACAAGTTGATCTTACAACCTCTGTAAACATTTGCTTAAGGCAGCCATATTAATCTTACTGGCATCATCATCTGAGGAGGCCTTGGTGCAGAAAGCTTTTTTTCACTGGGCTGAATCCTTCAAAATGGGATCTTCTGGCAGACACATGTGATGAAATGTGAGTAAAATTAAGTTTTTATGTCACTGTAGCCGCCAAAGTATAAGGCGAGTTCAAGCACGGGTAAAACGCGTGCCGAAAGAAATCTCTCAGTCCAAAAGTTTGTTTTTAAAAATATTTAGTGAAAATTAAAGGCAAATAATCCACACAAGAATAAAGAAAGAAGTTGTTACACACGTGGAATAAAAGGCAAAAAAAAGGAAAAATATATCTTCTCTAAACATAGCTTTTCTTGAGAAACTTTAGTTATTTCTGTACTTAAAAGTTCTTACCTTCTTCTTCTGTACGTTTTAAGTGTACAGCTCAGCACTTAAATAAGTGCGTTGTCTTACATGTTACTTCACACACTCAAAAGGCACGTTGGCACGGTTTAAAACCATGTGCCCTCTACACCTTACACATGGCAAGGCTGATCACTACCTGAGAATAATGTTTAGTCAGAGCTGTTAGAAATGGCTAGAATATACCAATTCAATTCAACTGATGGGGGTTATAGAAACCTCTCATAGATTATGCACTATCATCTAGTAAAATATTCATGAATCTTATGTAACTAGGAAATGGCTCTTACATCATGATTTGGAAAGAAGCATTTTGAAAAAGTATGTAAAAATATTTGTCCCTGAAAGCTATTATTGTGTCCATCAACCTTTATGGCAAATGGTCTCTGTAAACAAAACAGAATTTTATAACTTACTTTGTTAAGGAGATGTTGGCAAAATGTTTGTTATTTATACTGTAGGTTTAAAAATAATTTTAATTATAGTACCCTAGACTACTCAGTCTACAATGGCTGTACTGTATATGTTTACTTTATTATACAGACTTCATTAAGAACATCCATCCATCCATTATCCAACCCGCTATATCCTAACTACAGGGATCACGGGGGTCTGCTGGAGCCAATCCCCAGCCAACACAGGGCGCAAGCAGGAAACAAACCCTGGGCAGGGCACCAGCCCACCGCAGTCATTAAGAACATTTGTTCCAAACTCTTAATTGACTCCTCAGTCAGTGACAGCATAATGTTAACAGATTACTATTTACAACACATATGCAACCAACAGATCAGTTCCAATGAAAAATGGATGTAGAGAAAAGCCAAGCAAAATGACACCTTTTATTGCTAACTAAAAAGATTACAATATGCAAGCTTTCGAGGCAACTCAGGCACCTGAAGCTTGCATATTGTAATCTTTTTAGTTAGCCAATAAAAGGTGTCATTTTGCTTGGCTTTTCTCTACATTCATAATGGCTAACACGGTACAACACCCTAGTACTAATGAAAAATGGATTAAACCAAAACTTTAAATGGCTTTCAACAAGGCATGATAGCAGTTAGCAGACCATATTAGGTGCAGCTAACAACCTTGCTAGGGATCTCATGCAAAGCTTTGTTACTTGTGCATCTAAAATGGGCCACCATGGAAAAAGTCATCCAATCAATGGTTGTCACGTGATCATAAATAGGCCTTAGATGAAAGGGGCTAACAGAGGCTAAAGGGACATGTACAAAATAACAAATAGGTTATGCTCAGTTAAGTACCAGCTGAGTTCAACAATGGTGGTGAATATTTAATTTACAAGTTGTCATATTGTGTCACAAACGTGGTATAGACGTTTAGAATTCAAACAAGTTACAGTGTTCATAATTAAACTTAGGCAAGTTAAGTTCAGTGGGCTATGGAACACCACCACTAGTAAAAGTACCTGCTCTGATGAATTGTGGAATCTGTTGATTCAAATATATATCTGTCCTGTGATATGTGAAAGGGGCGGCACGGTGGCACAGTGGTAGTGCTACTGCCTCGCAGTAAGGAGACCTGGGTTCGCTTCCCAGGTCCTCCCTGTGTGGAGTTTGCATAAAATTGTCCCTAGTGTTTGCTTGGTGTGTGTGTGTGTGTGTGTGTGTGTGTGTGTGTGTGTGCCCTGCAGTGGGTTGGCGCCCTGCCTGGGGTTTGTTTCCTGCCTTGTGCCTTGTGTTGGCTGGGATTGGCTCCAGCAGACCCCCGTGTCCCTGTAGTTAGGATATAGCAGGTTGGATAATGGATGGATGGATGGATATGTGAAAGGCAAAGTCTGAATAACACAGAACACTGGAACGTGGTTGAACATTTGTTAATGGAAACAAGGTATGCATCTGCAAATGTACTTCTCAGGTCTTTTCCACAAACCCAAATAAGATCTGAAATGGTCCCTGGATCATAATAATAAATTAAGTTGGCCACTGGATCATATCGGGATTTACTGGGAGATGAGATCCATAACTAGCTAGCTAATTTGCAACAACATACCATATACAGTATCTGAGTGTCATCATCAATGCTTTGTTGAGTCCTATTCTTAACAAATGCAGGTTGTTCTGAATGCAAATGCATGTTATTGTAAATAGAGATATTGTATATAATAAAGCTGAAACCCATTGTATAAGAGATTCATAAACTTCAAAGGTAAGGAGCCTGCTTTGAATTTGATATGACATCCATCTTTTAATAAAAGCTGGTAAATTACAAACTCAATAGCTCAAGGTCTTTTCCTAGAAAATAAACAATGTTTTCTGACGAACAGTGCAAGGACATCCTTAATCAAAAAACAAATTGAGGTAATTGAATCAAAAAGTTTTATTTCTAGAATTTGAACTGTTTAATCATATCATTGTAGATTAACTTAAAAGACTCGCAGACTGGTAACATAGTGCAACTGAGACAAAGAGGCAGAAGGCAAAGAAAGTTGTTATTGAAGCAGCTGTATAGAAGAAGGAACCATGTTACTTAAGAATCTTATAAAAAAAGTGCGAAAAAAGTGAAAGCTGCAAGGATGTTAGGGAAATATTTAGCAGGCAATTTGTGCAATTTTACTCCCAGCTCCTTTCATCTGTGTCAGAAGGCTGTATAAAATCTGTTGCTAGGATACAAAATTTACATATCTGGGAAAATCAGAAAAAAATCTTGCTTGTCACAAAAAATATATATAGTTCTATTAGGATTTGTTTTTTTCCTTTTTGAAAAGTTCTCATTTTTAATTTTATAAGAGATCTAAAGGGAAAAGGGTTCTGTTTGGTCCAGGTACTTACGAACAAATTAAACAATTTTAATTGTTTTAAATGGAAAGGTAAGTTAAGCCCAATATAGCTAGTAAATTCTTAGTAAAGTGACAGAAGAGAATCCAATTAATAACAGATTACATTCTTATCTGACAGGCTAATGTGTCTGAGACACTTTCTTAAAGCCACATACTTTTTCTTTTATAATTAGTTCTTTCTGATATTAGCATTTAGGCAAGAATAGCATTGTTTGTGTAGATGATCATAGAGCCTTTCCCTGTCTCTGGTCCTGGGGCTTCATTTTTACTTTGAAATTTGTTTTGTCCTTTATGTATTCTTGTTTGTTGCTTGCACCATTCCCTTACCTACTTGCTTCAGGCTGTCTCGATGCAATGCAGCTGATTGCTTTTATCTATCTCTTTTGGAAAGCACTTCATACTAACACAAAAACTAAAGCCCACTGATTCGCTAAGTGTAGCCATGGAAGAGAAGGTGAAATTTTTGAATAAAAGATTGTAAGTTTGCGTTTGAGTGGTAGTACTTTGGCATTTCTATACATTTCCTGTTCGCTTGTCTGCTCATAGCCGCTGTCACGTGGGAAGGTACTTTGTAAGCTTATCCTTTAAGCTTAGAAGTGATAGAAAAGCTACACATTCTGAGATGTGCTTTTCTTGAAAGCTTAACTAACACTGGTAGGCACCAGAAATTTAAACTCAACAGATATGCTGTACTGATACATCCAAATTAGACAACACTGTTCTATATGATGATGTCACTGCAGCTCATGCCAATGATGAGTACCCTCTTCAATGCAAGAAAGAATTATCTAATACTAGCAAAATACCTGCGCTTCGCAGCGGAGAAGTAGTGTGTTAAAGCGGTTATGTAAACATATATATACATATACATATATATACATATCTACATATACACATATCTACATACATATACACATCCACATATACATATACAGTATATCCATCCATTTTCCAACCCGCTGAATCCGAACACAGGGTCACGGGGGTCTGCTGGAGCCAATCCCAGCCAACACAGGGCACAAGGCAGGAAACAATCCTGGGCAGGGTGCCAACCCATCCGCAGGACACACACAAACACACCCACACACCAAGCACACACTAGGGCCAATTTAGAATCGCCAAACCCACCTAACCTGCATGTCTTTGGACTGTGGGAGGAAACCGGAGCGCCCAGGAGGAAACCCACGCAGACCACGGGGAGAACATGCAAACTCCACGCAGCGGAGGACCCGGGAAGCGAACCCAGGTCCCCAGATCACCCAACTGCGAGGCAGCTGCGCTACCCACTGCGCCACCATGCCGCCCATATATATATATATATATATATATATATATATATATAATATATATATAATATATAGACATACATATATACATACATACATTCACATATATATATATATATATATATATATATTATATATATATATATATATATATAATATATTATATATATATATATATCTACATTCGTAGTCTGAATCACAATCTGATTGTATGGTGGTTACCTACCAGGTAACGCTTGTGGTTGGCCAGCAAGTCAGCTAACATCCGCCACGGTGCCCTCAGTTGTGAGAAGCAGATCATAGAATGGTTGAAAATAGTTTACTGTCAAATAATGCAAAGAGTACGCGACACGTGTTTCACCCAAATTCTGGGCTTATCAGGCGTACACACTCATTGCATATAGCCAAATTCCCGCGCTTCACAGCGGTGAAGTATTGCTTTTAAATTTTAATTAAGAAGAAAAGAAAACCTTTTTAAATTGAGGGAAAATATACCAATAACAATTTGTTAAGGATCTGTTTTTTTTGTGAAGCTGCCTTTACACAGCCTGTCCGCTGTTTTATAAACGAACGCCATATAACGCCGTCCTTTCTCCTTGTTTAGCAGTTCTGTATTGTTTTATTGTTCATTTATTACGATTGTGATAGTTATTGTGTAGGTATTTGAGACTCACTTTTCTGTTCAGGTACCCATTTCCTTTATGTAATCCGCGGATTCTCCGCTATTTTTTGTTCATTTATTACGATTATAGTTATTTATTGATTCCCTTCTTTACCTGACTGCCTGCTCATATAAGGCACTCTGCTGTTTTTTTGTGAAGTAGTCTTTACACAGCTTCTCCGCTGTTTTATAAATGAACGCCATATAAGGCCATACTTTTTCCTTGCTTCGCCAAGGAAGCAGCCTTTTATTTAATCCATGGGTTCTCCGCTGTTTTATTGTTCGTTTATTACGATTGTTATAGTTCTCTTTGTATACCACGTTGTCAGTTCAGCACTCCGGTTGTAATATGACCAAGTGGTGCAAGCTTACTGTTGAGAATGCAACGTATAGTTGTACAGGAGAAAAGCAATCTTGCCAAACTTAATTTAAACTTACGGTTTACACTGTGCTTTGTTTCCGCCATAGCTGTACTTATGAATATGCTTGTATGCGTCACTCGCTCGCTTCTTATTGTTTCGCTGCCTTCTCAAATGTGTAATGAATGTTTTCTTCAGCGCTCTTTGGGGCTCTTCCTTGTTTTCTACATACTGCGTTCACAGTCAGTTCACGTGATTACGTGGGAGGCGTGATGACGCGATATGCAACTCCGCCTCCCACGGCCAGCGAGCCGCAGTCCATTACAGTATATGGACAAAAAAGAGGTTCCAGTTATGACCGTTACGCTTTGAATTTCGAAATGAAACCTGCCTAACTTTTGTAAGTAAGCTGTAAGGAATGAGCCTGCCAAATTTCAGCCTTCCACCTACATGGGAAGTTGGAGAATTAGTGATGAGTCAGTCAGTCAGTCAGTCAGTCAGTGAGGGCTTTGCCTTTTATTAGTATAGATAAGGAAGTTGGCCGTTCATAATGTACACCACCGTATAGTTCTTCTGATTTTTCCACATTGCTTCTTGTAAGTGTTTTGGTGCACTCACATCTGATGTGTGGAATGCTGTGTACATCTGTTTCGAAGTAATGAAACAATATGACTGAGGTATACATTTTCAGTTTTTGTTGCATCGAAAGTACAGGAAGGCTTACAAAAATGCCTTATAGTGCTGATATACTACAGATTTGTTTTGCTGTGAGGTGTCATAACAGCTTATGATGTACCTCAAATGAGTTCATTTTTAATATCTTTGCAGTTCTACAAACAACTTTCAGACAGAATATTGCTTGAAAACCAGATCTGTCAATCAGTATGAACAAATATGGACAAGGCACCTTGCAGTAAGCCATAATATATAAGCTTTTACTTGGATATTATAACTACCTAACCTAACATGAGCATGTTTGGCATTTGGGATTAAAGTCAAATTGTAAAACTGTAAATTGTTATCATAATAAGTTAGTTTGTCTATGTGTGTGACCTGCAATGTATTGTCACCCCAACTGTTGTTGCTTCTTCCCTTTTATACAGTGATTAAAGGATAAATACTGGCTCCCCACTATCCTGAACTTGATAACTTAGAAAGTGAATGGATGGCTATATAATAGATTTTACAGATATAGAAGAATTAGTGTTACACTCTTTATTTTTCTTTTTTACATGAGAGAACCATACAGTTTTTATTTTGGGCTTAAAGTATGAGAGCTGACTTTCTATCATTTTATTCGAGGTTCATTGGTTTCATATTGTTAAATGATATTCCACTGCTGGATTTCCAGTCAATGTGGTGAGAGACTGCATTAGGCATTCATTGCATCTTAACAGCTGCTGCCATCATTTTAGAACATTTATGTAGAATTTCATTTTGTGTGTGTTTGTAAGAGAATGTGTTTCAGTATACAGTTTTGTAGGTTTAAGAAGATACTGTGTGGCAGGTATGTTATAGCTGAGCAAACTGCACTAGTAGAAGTAATCCTTTAAGATGACATTAAGGCAAAATCAGAGGGCAGGTACTAATCTGGATGGAAAAACAGTGCATTACAGAGTACAGACACTCACAGCACATACACAGAGCCATTTTAGAGAAGATAATCAATTTTCCTGCATATGTTAGAGATGTGTTGAGGAAACGATAGTGCCTAGAGAAAACCCACACAGACACAGGAGCAGGAGAAATCAAGCAGGACAGTACCAGTGCCAGGATGTGAACCTAGCACAAACATATGAGGCTTCTGCTCTACATTAATTCACAAATACAATTATAAGGGTTAATTCCTTACAACACCTATTACAGGGGTGGGCAATGTCAGTCCTGGAGGGCCACAGTGGCTGCAGGTTTTTGTTCCAACCCTGTTCCACCCCTATTTTAGTGGTGTCACTTGTTAAGGTTCCCCGCCCTTAATTGCTTATTTTAGTCTGAAACAGCTGCATTCACTATTTATATTGGGTCCTTATTCACAAAAAAAATGTAAATGACAAAGGAGCCAGCAGTTCTCCATCAAACCTGTTTCAATTTGCACTGTTTGGTTTAATAAAACACTTAAGAGAAAAATGTGACAGACTGAAAATAACTGGTGTTTGACTTCAAATCATTTGGATGTTATCCTTAGAAAGGGAAAAAAAAACTATGCCATAAGAACCTAATATTGCAGACAAACAAGCTATAAAATTAAATGAGGTATGAGATTGGCAAGGATTGGTTTGCAGTTAAGATATTGGGTTGGAAAGAAAACCTGCAGCCACTGTGGCCCTTCAGGACTGGCATTACTTATCCTGGACCTATTATATAATCAAAAGTCTGAATTATTTAATACATTTCAACATTTAATAAAACATTTCAGTCTATTCAGTGTTTGCTGTGGTAATTTGTACATTTGAATGTATGAAGCAGTATTTCTTTTTCATAGCCACATGAACACAATACAAATTAAGAACATGACTATTATGCACATGCACAATAAAAAAAAAAAGAAAAACACCCAAATAATGAAAAAGCAGAGTGTGTGATAGAGCCGACTGAAGGGGCATAAACCAGTGTTTTGTCTTGGTAGAGTAATATTTTACTCTGCTTTCCCCTTTTGTATTATTAATATGTAGCCTTTGTCAGAATGCCTCAAATCTCACAGACTTACCATTGTTTATAAGGTATTGTACCATATAACTTCTCTCCACCTTCCCTTCTACATCTATAACCTCAGGCAATTAGGTGTAGTAAAAGACAAGCAGGAGTTAAGTTACAATTTAAATAATGTATTATTGATAATATTCATAAATAATAACAATATGCAAAGTACATTTGAATATTGGCAACCATACAACCTAATATGTAGTTTCAGGAAGCACACAGACTTGTTAGTTACTTAAAATGTCTCTAGTTAAGGCATCATTTTATGGTCAGCTTTCTTCAGAACAGACCGCATGCCTGTCTCAATATGGCTGCTGAGCTGTGCTCTTCATTGTGTTGTGCTTTTCAGTTTATGGTGTGAGAGATGGTCTTTTCATCAGTTTGGTAACAGAGGGAGAGAGTGAGGGAGTGAGCAAATTTATAGGTTTTCTGTCCAACCCCTAGAGCCAATAGGATGTCATGGTACTTAACGGCTTCTGATACAAGCCAGTACCAAACAGACCAATGGGGGAATAGAGCACCTTCACACCTGCCCCCAAAACCATATGTAAAGGTAAAGCTTGGCAGTTAGGCAGCCTGGCTTTCCTGTGGGGGGTTGAGAGACTTTAGCAGAGAAACACTTGCCAAACTGGTTTGAGGCACTTCCCCAAAATCCTCTCGTAAAATTCAAAGAGACTCAGTCCTGGTGGGGGGTAGTAAACATGAATGCTTCTCACTAATGTAACACTGATATTATATTGCTTTGCCTAAGTTACAAATAAAGACATACAAAATATTTATCAACTTATATGCAAAATCTCCCATCAAAACAACAAATTACTAACTTTTTTAAAGCACCAATCACTGTTGCTGGGGATATGGTAGAAAAAGAACTTAGGGAATTGTTTTTGAATAAGTAAACTCACTGACGTTCACTCATACCAATCAAACTGTAAATACATGAGTCTAGAATGACAGCTCTGTTCTACCTGGAAAAAATGGCATAAAAAAAGCTCAGCAAGTGGCCGCAGTAGGGGGGTGCAAACATCCACAGCACTTTACAGAGTACTTTAGATGCATCTCCTGGCTGCTACAGTCCATTGGCCCTGATGTGTTGCTGCCAGCGAGTCTCATATTTGGACCCAGTAGCAGCAGGGAATATCTTTGCAACATAATGAATTACACTTCTATATAGTGAAAGAATATAACCAATTATAAGTGTGACTTTTTCAGTTACTTCTGTCTAGTTGTTCACAGAACAGAGAATGCAATTCACATCTGGCCATCAATGCTCAGTAATGTCAATAACGGCACTTGGTATTGTCACATAGCATCTTGTACTTACCTTTAATCAACATCACTACGTCTGCAGCAATATGAAATAAAAATACCTACAGTATTCTAGAATTCTTCTTCTGTAATAGCCATTCACATCATTAAAAAGTTCATGACACCATCAACAAGAATGGCTAGAAAATTTGGTTTACTTTCATAGAGCAAATTTGGTTATGACTTCACTAAGTCTGCATTGCAACTTTTGGGTTTTCTAACTAGAAAGAGCTGATGAAATTATAGAAGTAGCTAGTCTTCACAAAATAACACATCTGTAAAATCACAGCTAGAAAGTTTTCTTCTTGCACTTTTTTTACTCTATATAATTTTTAAATCTCTGTGATTAGTTGTTCTGTTTTTGACCCAGTGGCAGGTTGCAATAATCTAAACCTTTAACAGCATTATGAGCCCACTGGTATGTTGAAAAGTATGGACGGCTTGTAAGTAATAAGCTCACGGCTAAAAGCATGAAAAATAAAAACTGATGACATTGAGCGGGCCTTAAAAATGTTATACATGAACAATCGGCAAACTCACATATTTTAATTTTTAGAAAGGAGTAAGGAAACTGGGGAATTGTATTTTAAATGGCAGATTAAAGATTTCAATATAAAAGACAATATAAAGACATATTTTGAATTACAGTATATATAGTAGCCTTTTGTAGTTATTTACTTTTCTTATTTTTGTACTGCTTTATTATTGGTATTCCCTTCTCTACCAAACAAACAGCCTATAAAGTTACCAATGAGTATAGTCAGTCCATCCATAGAATCTTAGTAAGCCAAAAATTCTGATTCTTTTTCCTTGTTTACTGGCAGAGGGATATTTCACAGTTAGTAAGAATAGTTGGGTTAGAATTTAGTACCACATTTTGCTATGTCCAATTACCATAATTGACACATTTTTGCTTTTTTCAAAATTCTGCAATATTTTTGTTCTAAATATTAAGCATTTTGTGGTCATCATTTAAGTCTTTGGTTGAAAAACAGAAAATTTTTAGTTAGTCTTTAACAAACCTATTAGAAAATATGGTTTAAACTGTTGTAGATACATTGAATATCTTTAGTTTGGCTAAAAGATGCAATGTTGTTGGACTTTTGCATATTGTGCCTCAGTATTGAATAATGGTGTGGTGGTCTCGTTCGTTACAGGAGATGGACGTCTGAAGCGGAGCTCCATTAGCAGTGGCTTTATTTTCTCACGTATTTCTTATTATTTAGAGGTATCCTGTATTTATCCGACCCGAGGAGCTTCCATTACAGTATATAAACATGAGCAACAAGAAGAGAGGTCAGAAAGAACGGGAAAAGAAACTTAAAACTACATCAAAGTCTAGAGAGACACCAAGCCCAAGTACAAGGTACGGCCTCTCGGAGACTGACCTGGAATTGGCAGACGAATGTGCAGACTTCCTAGGACCCCGCTCCAATGCATCATCTCCAGTCGAGAGCGAAAAATGGGAGCGAGGGTGCAAGTGATGCAGGTCATGATGGATCACCAAGAAGAAGATCACTCGAAACTAGAAAAGGCCCTGCAGTACGTGCTCTCATCTACTCCTCGCGAGCCCGAAGCATCGGCTGCAATTCCACCTGCGGAGTACGAAAGCCGAAACAATCTGTCCGAACTAAAAGAGATGATTGCAACACTGGCCACTGCCACGGCCGTAAGTGAGCTTAAGAAGGATAACAAAGACCGGGAAATGCGTCTATTTAATCGTTTTGACTCAACCTTTAAAGGTATATTGGGGAAATTAGAGGAACACATTGAAGAAAATAGATCCAAACTGAAAACACTTGCCAATCAGCTGGATGACGTTAAGCAGGCATTCACGGCTCAAATTGAAACAGCGGAACAATTGGCATCTAACGCAGATGAAAAAGCTACAGCTGCGAATTCCGAATGCAATAAACTCGGAGACAGGCTTGCAGCCCTGGAAGATTGGTGCAGAAGGAATAATATTAGAATCGAAGGTCTACCTGAGAAACGAGAAAGCACAAACCCAGTGAAATTTGCAGTAGAATTACTCTCTAAAATAATTGGAGATGACTTTAAATCAGATACCGAGATAGCAGCAGCTTATCGTATACGCAGATCAATTACTTTTAAACCTAGGTGTTTTATTGTTCGCTTTGAGCGATTACGATGTAAGCTTGATGTGATGGCACTTCTCAGACACAAGCAAGAGATTATATTTGAAAATAATCTTATCTGTATTTTCCCTGACTTCTCGCCTTTAACAGCTGCAAAACAGGCAGCCTTCTTCAACATTAAACAGCTGTTACGGAAAGCCGATATCAAATACAGCCTCTTGTATCCCGCCAAACTGAAAGTGGAAGTTCATGGCCAATATTACGTATTTTCAAACAAGGAGGAAGCTGAAAAGGAATTAAAGAAGCTGTTCCCGACACTCTTTTGAAAGACAATAATGAGCCGTATCCTGTCATGGCATGGTAAGCAGTTATCACCTGCTGTCTGATCCACTTGTAAAGATACGGGTATTATAATCATACATCCTTTTCTTTACTTGGACGCTGTATGTTTATGTTTTAATTACAGTTATAGACGTGAGTGTGTGGAAGTAATTAAAGTAGGGTTTGTTTTTTTTTCTTTTTTTCTTTCTTTTACTACCCTAAAGGAGACTGTTTAACATCACACCCTTGGTTTATTGTTATTTCTATTATTACTATTTTTAAAATTGCTGAAGATTATATTTTAAGCTTAAAGACAGTTAATGATAATATTTTTGGCAGATAGTATTTCGACTTTAGCTGCAATAGATATCTCTACTTTTTAATTCTCAAACGCCGCTGCGGGGGGAGGGGGGCTTGTTTTGTTTTGGAGGTCCTGTCTCTCGGTATGTCAGAGGACTGGGACATTGTGAAGTGGGGTCTAGCCTCATGTGGGGAGGCAAAATGGGGGGGTGGGGGGGATAAGGGGGGATAGGAGAGCAGGCTATATCTAATCTATCCTTTTAATCCTTATAGTTATAACTATTAATGCAACAATAGGCTGTATGGCAATAACTCGTGGGGAAATCGGAAATTAAGATTAAAACTGCCTCACTACCAGTTAAGACTATAAAATGACATTAAAAGTTCAGAATCAATGTCTCCATGATGGGACAGTTAATTTTGTGAACTGGAATGTTAAAGGCCTGAATCACGAATTAAAGAGAAAGAAAGTATTCTCTCACCTAACAGGCTTAAACGCTAAAATAGTATTTTTACAGGAGACCCACTTACTAAGCAAGGATCAGTTCCGGCTACAAAAAGACTGGACTGGCCAAATGTTCCATTCTAGCTTTACGACGAAAACTAGAGGTGTGGGAATTCTCATACATAGAACAGTCAAATTTGTAGCATCAGATGTAGTATTTTGATCCTGAAGGGAGATATGTGATGGTCATAGGCAACTTATTTAACTGTAAAATGATTTTGATGAATGTTTATGCACCCAATGTCGATGATAAGGAATTCATGCAAAATCTATTTGCATCCATTCCCAATATGAACACTCATAAAATTATAATGGCTGGGGATTTTAATTGTGTTTTAAATCCACTCTTAGATAGGACTCCTGCCACAGCGGGGACGACATCTAACACTGCAAAGACAATTACACAGTTTGTAACCAACCACAACTTATCAGACCCCTGGAGGTTTTTTAAACCCAAACTCAAGAACATATTCGTTCTACTCACCAGTGCATCATAGCTACTCAAGAATTGATTATATCTTTATAGATAATAATTTCTTGCCTACGATTAAATCTTGCAAATACAACACAATTGTTATCTCCGACCATGCACCTCTAGTTTTGGAGCTAAAATCATTATGCCCCTCATGCTCACCTCACAGATGGCATCTTAACCCACTCCTATTAGCAGATGAGAACTGTACAGAATTTATATCCAAACAAATCTGCTTCTTCCTAGAGACAAACACACCCTCAGAGGTTTCTGCAGGAACACTCTGGGAAACTCTAAAGGCCTTCTTAAGAGGACAGATTATTTCATATCTTTCCCACAGAAATAAATCAGAAACCAAGAAAGTGTCAGAGCTAAGAAACAAAATTACTAGAATAGATGAAGAACAAGCCAGGCGTCCAAGTGAGGCTGTTCATAGGAAAAGGCAGGCTCTGCATACAGAACTCAACATCTTGACAACTAAAGAAACTGAACAACTTATTTATAAATCAAGACATCATTACTACGAACACGGAGAGAAAGCTAATAAGCTTTTAGCTCAACAAATCCACAAGCAAGAAGTTCTCAATGCAATCCCAGTAATCACCAACACGAATGGAGATGAAATCATTGACCATGAAAATATAATGCACACATTTAGAGACTACTATAAAACCTTATATTCTACTGAGTTTAAAGAAGACAACACACAATCTAATGCATTTCTGGATACATTACAGATACCACAAATAGATACTTTTAGTGCTGAGAAACTGGATAAACCTCTGACCCTATCAGAATTACAAGATGCTATAAAGTCACTTCAAGGCGGGAAATCAGCAGGCCCTGATGGCTACCCTGTAGAATTTTATAAGAAATTCTCCACTCAGCTAGCTCCCCTCTTAATTGGCAACATTTACAGAAGCTAGAGACAATCAAATTCTACCTCAAACTTTTCGTCAATTATTAATCACCATCTTTCCTAAACAAAATAAGGACTTGTTACAATGTGCATCATACAGACCAATTTCACTTCTGAATAATGATGTTAAGATACTCTCAAAAATTATAGCTAGAAGGATGGAGAAAGTGCTGCCTTCGGTAATATCACAGGATCAAACTGGATTTATTAAAGGCCAACATTTATCTTCCAATCTTCGATGCCTGTTTAATGTAATATACTCACCAGCAAAGTCAAACACCCCAGAGATATTATTATCATTGGATGCAGAAAAAGCATTTGATATGATTGAATGGAACTACCTTTTCACTGCATTGGAGAAATTTGGGATTGGCCCGAATATTTGTGCATGGATCAAACTACTGCACACCAGTCCAGAAGCTTCAGTTTGTATTAACAACATTTGCTCAGACTACTTTAAACTAGAACATGGCTCCAGACAAGGATGCCCCTTGTCACCAGCTGGCGGTCCACTGTCAAAATTTTAATCAGATAAAGGGGATTATCAGAGAAGGACTGGAACAGAAAATTTCTCTATATGCAGATGATATGGTTTTATATATATTAGACCCAGAAAACTCTGCCTGCAGTTTTAACAGCACTTACCGAATTTCAAAAGATCTCTGGTCTCAGAATTAATTTGAATAAAAGTATACTCTTTCCAGTGAATTCACAAGCATATAATATTAGATTGGACACCCTACCTTTTACCAAAGCAGATCAGTTTAAATACCTAGGGGTAAATATCACTAGTAAACATAAAGCTCTTCATCAACAAAATTTCGTCGTCTGTATGGAAAAAATTAAGCAAGACTTGCATAGATGGTCAACCCTTCATCTCACTCTAGCCGGAAGAATTAACGTTGTTAAGATGAATATCCTTCCTAAGCTTCTTTTTTATTTCAAAACATTCCAATATATATCAATAAATCATTTTTTAAGCAATTAGATTCAACCATAACCTAATTTATTTGGAACTCAAAACATTCATGTATCTGAAGAGCATCCCTACAAAAACCTCAGGCAGAAGGTGGCATGGCTCTACCTAATTTTCAGTTTTATTACTGGGCAGCAAACATACAAGCCATAAAAACCTGGACACAAATAGATGAACATACACAGGCTTGGTCCGCAATAGAAGTAAAATCCTGCAGTACTTCTTTATATTCCCTGCTCTGCACTCCAATAAATGCAAGTTATCGCAAATATACTAATAACCCAATGGTGCTTCACTCACTCAGAACATGGAACCAATTTAGAAAGCAATTTAAGATGGAAAATCTTTTATCTGTGGCATCTCTGCAGGAGAACCACCTCTTTCAACCCTTACAAACATATCAAGTTTTTAATATCTGGAAAAAATTTGGGATTAAATTGCTCAAGATCTTTATATAGACAATATCTTTGCATCCTTTGAACAATTACATTCCAAATTTAACCTTCCAGCTACACATTTCTTTCACTATCTTCAAATTAGAAACTTTGTTAAACAGAACCTGCCCGATTTTCCTCATGTCGTACCCTCCACCAGGCTGGAAAAAATACTGCTGAATTTCAAGGACTTAGACACCATTTCTGCAAATATATAAAATTTTATTAGAGTCCCTTCCTTTCAAAGATCCAAGAGGACAATGGGAAAAAGATCTCTTAATTAATATATCAGAAAAGGAGTAGAAGGTAGCAATGCAGAGAATTCACTCGAGCTCCATATGCGCAAAGCATAGAATTATTCAACTCAAAATTATATATCGAGCTCATCTGTCTCGTTTAAAACTGTCCAAAATGTTTCCAGGGCAATGTTTCCACCCTGCAACCAAGCTCCTGTCACACTGGGTCACATGTTTTGGGTCACTACACTTTTGGCACGCAGACTGATTTTGTTAAATTGGAAGAATCCTAACTCTCCTCTAGTCAGTGGGAAACCGATGTTTTATATTATTTGAAATTGGAAAAAATCAAATTCTCAGTTAGGGGATCTGTACAGAAATTTTTCAAAACCTGGCACGATCTAATCAATAATATTTTAGAATAAGAAGAAATAATTATTTCCGTATTTCTTTTCCTTCTCCATTTATCTTTTTTGCCCTATTAAACTCAATAATTTAGGTATGTTTACAAGCTTTAAGTATTACTCCTTTGGCCGTGCTGTCCTTCTCAGGGGTGGGGTTTGATTTGTTTTTCAATCCTATTTTTTGTAAAAATTGATCTATTTGTTCGGAATGATTACAATAAAATTAATAAAGAAAGTATTGAATAATACATCATCAATTTGGCTGCCAAATTATGTAGACTATTTTAACCATGTTTTTTAATGTTATTGCCAATGAAAAATGGCCCAGGGTTATGTTTGACTTTTCTTGTAAAAGTAAAAATAATTTTTATGATCTTTTTTATATTCAAAACTAATGAATTTTCCTTGTACCATCTTATAATCCATCTTATTTCCTTTCTGTTGATGTACTCGGAATTGTTATTGACAAATGAGGATAGGAAAACAACCAGCACAGCATAATCATCCAATTTGATTAGTATAAAATTACCTGATAGGTTGTTAAATTATTAGTGTAGCAGGAAAAGAAACATATCCCAGTAGTACTCCAGCATGTGATGTGCTAATGATGAAAGTCTGATGATGCAGTGCTTTTGTTTTTAAAAGACTAAGAGAAATATCTTCAAAACCTTTTTAGCTCTGGGGGTCAATACAATCAGCCTTAAATCATTAAGCTCAATATGCTTTGAATTTCTGGGAATAGAAATAATTGGAGAGGACTTCCAGTAATTACAACAAAATGTATTTATTAACTCATTTTCATAGAGAAGGTGTAGCTTAAAGTGCTTTACAATAAGTAAAGGAAAGAATTACAATAACAATAAAACAATAATTGTATGTGTATCAAGAGAACTTTGAAATAATTGCATCAATACAGGTTTTATTTCCCTAAAGTGCTTCTTTAAGGATGTTTCAGTGGATCTGTGTTTTTTGATGTCAGAGAACAACCATTCCTCCTGGAATACCCTACCAATAATCAAACAGGATTATAAAAACTTGGAATAATGTTTGCCAATGCTTAAAAATAAGTACTGCCAGAAAGGAGTTTACTTAGCTAAGTCAAATTTATTACATTTATTTTTTTTTCCTAACAATGTTAATATATTCAGAAAAGATGAAACAATACAAGCACTAGGCACCATAATTCTTTTTATTTGCGGTTCTTTCAAATAGGCTGATTTGATGCCTAGTTACCCCACATCTGGATTTCAAGGATATACTGTATACAGTTTTGTTACTCTCTTCACTTTCAAGGTGCGGCCCCTCTTGTGAAAGGTGTAATGTACTCTTCTTAGATTTATGTATACGTTTTAATAACTTCTAATCCTGTCAGGACTGGCACACTGCAGACTGCTTTTCATACAAACACATCTTTTTAAAAACATTTTCATCTGCAGTGTGAGTCTCATTTCATCTGACAGGAGCTGAGGATTTCATATTCCCAGATGTGGCTCACTGTTACCATTACGGGCCAGTAGCATAATGTTTCTTGGCACTTGCTACAATGCACGGCTCTTGACCTCTGCTGGGGTGCTGCTTATACCTTGCAGGAGCAGCGGTGCTTTACTGCGTTCTTTAAGCAAGAACTCTTCATTTCTTCCTGTCAGCTGGAGTGTCAACCTGCTTTTTTTGATTCACTGTTTATTGTACAGTCTTTCTTGCTGTCAGCTGTGGTGTACCACTGTCTTCTTTTAAGAGTGCCATCTTCTGCTTAGGCCTGGTGATAAAAGATGAACATTGTGTGGAATATGTGTGTAATTCCAGATTATTTTTCATTGTGAATTATCCCAGTGTCCTACCGAATTTACATGTTAAAACTATTTCTCTGTGTCATAAAGTAGCAATTGATACTCTCGTGATTCAGGCACCCCTTGTTATGAGTCCTGGTAAATTACTCTTCTAGCTCATTCTGTCCCTGTTATACATGAGTCAGTGCTTTGAACAACACCACATTACCATACCCTCCAGATTCAATGCGCATTTCATGGTCCCGTCTTCTTAGGCTGCTGCTATGACCAACCTGATCACAACCAAATAAGTCTGCTTTGTCAATTTACTCTCCTAATTTAAAAGCCTCAGTCATGTGTTTATTGTGACCATGAGTGTTGCCAGAATTTGGGAGGTATTTTGGTTCAGGCAGCACTGTTTTGTCTGTCAGAAAATAGAGCAAGAAACAAGTGCAGTTCAACAGGAAGCCAGCAAGGATTTCTTTCCCATCTGTTACTGTGTATCCCTCCCTTTTGTGACTTTTTCATTGAACAAACTAAAATTTTTGGTACAGTTTTAAATATTATTTATTTACTACAGTATATTTAATATTATTCATTCATATATCCATTTCTTAACATACTTATTAATGGCAGGGTTCCAAGAAAGCTAGAGCTTCAGGCTCAAGTCAAGAATAATTCTGGGACAGCACAGGATGATTCAATATTATTAATATTATATATGTACAAAATATTAAGATAAGTTATATATTTATTATATATTTCAGTTTTATATATTAAGAGGCAGTAATAGGCACATATATTTAATTTCAGAATATACTGTATAACAAGGGTTCCCAAAGTGGTCGATATTGACCCCCTGGGGTCGATTTGAACTTTCTAGGGGTCGATAGTTTCAATGAAAAAATTTGGGGGTCAACGACAGCAAAAATAGACCCCCTTATTACTGCTATTTGTTTGTTACTTCAAAATATCTATGATTCCAATAGGTACCTAATTAAGAAGTAAAATCATTTAAAAAAATCACATTACATACCAAATTTGCGAACGAAAAAGTAAAATGTGTCATTAAAAGAGTCACACGTAAGAATGCATGAAAATACATGTAGCACAAACATGTCTGTTCATTGTCTTATCGAACATATCAAAGCAAGTGCGGATATGAAAAACCATTGCATGTAATTAGGGGGTCGACGGTTTTAAAAGTTTTTGGTAAAGGGGTCTGAGGTTGAAAAAAGTTTGGGAACCCTTGCTGTATAAAGTCAATACTAAATATATAAAGTTACCTTAAGAATATATAATGTAAATCATGAATATATAAAGTCAAATTGTGGAATATATAAAATGGAATTTAAAATATCAAGTCAATTCTTAGTATACTATATAAAGACAAATTCTCAATTGTTGGAGTGATAAGACTCAGGATAATATTAAGATTACTGTTCAAATAATGTGCTGAATATCATGCATGTATCCATTGTCTTTATAGATCTCTTTTTTTGTTTTTGTGGGCACATTATTGGACATTCCTTACAAGATCAATCACCACTATACAGAAGCTCTGACCTACTGAAGGTTACTACTGTCACTCAAAAAAACAAAATAATGTAATTGCAAAGATATTGCCTGCTTCCTCCTGGCGTCTTCTACTGACAGGTAGAAAAAGATGTGCAGCTTGTAATTAACTGACAGTAACCAAACCAATGCTACATTTTGTGTTCATCATGTACAGATGTTTAATATGGGTGAAGCAGTGGCTTATAGGTTTGATTCCTAGAATACGGTGTTGAATGGAGTTTGAAAGTTCTCCCGATAGTGTGGATTGTTTGGTGTGAGTGAATATGTGTAACTGTGGACAGTTACAGGACTTGTTTTTTGATTCATTACTAGAAATATGTCATTAATCACTTTCAATTGCTAAAATACGTTTATTTATATATGTAATGGTAAGTAAATTACATCTGTCCAGTTTAGGGTCACAGGGAGCCAGTGATCATCTCAGCAAGACATCCATTTCCAGGGTATAATCACGCATAAACTCAAGTAAAAGGGAAGCTCAGGAAGGTTTCTGTGGGCAATCAAGAAAAAGTTCATTAAAAAATCAGGTTCATAACCCTGTTATGAAGTGATCTGGTGACACAGTGGTTAGTGTTCCTCATAGTTTCAGCAAGCCAGGTTTAATTCCTAGCCTTGTCTCAGACTGTGTGTTTGACTGAGTTGATTGCTATGTGTGAATGCAAGAAGTGAAATATGCTATAGTCTTAACTTCTGCATATATTTCATAAAATTTCAGAAGTCAGAATTTCCCAAAAAAATATGCTTTTTAACGTTTGGAAAGCTGAGGGATAGATGACATGATGCAATGTCAGCATCAGCAAATATAATAGCATTAAATATGCATTTAGCAAAGTATTACCATTCATGTTCAAGTTTAAAATGGATAAACTCCTGGGTTTCTCTGACATTCAAAATGGTGTAGACCAGGGGTGTCAAACTCCGGTCCTGGAGGGCTGCAATGGCTGCAGGTTTTCATTCTAACCACTTTCTTAATTAGTGACCTGTTTTTGCTGCTAATTAGCTTCTTTTGCCTTAGTTTTAATTAACTCGACTCAGACCCCGTAGTTCCTTCTATTTCCTTAATTAGCAGCCAAATAATAATGAGACACAAAATGAGCAGACAGGTGATCAGCTAACCACATTATCTAACACAAAGAAAGATGAAGGTCTCAGTAAGGTTGATCTCTCAGGTCAATAATCAGAAACAGAAAATCAACAGTTTGGGAAATGTCTGCTATATATAAAAGAGTGCAGCAGCAAGCTGAGGAATTAAGTAATGGGTTTAATTAACAGCAAGAATTGGCTTCTCATTAAGAAACTGGTTGGAGTGAAATTGGTTGGAGTTTGAAACCCCTGTTTAGCTGGTCAACTGTTGGCTCGTTTCACATCACATTTCTGTTTGGCTGCCATTTAATGAAGAAAAGAATCAATTGAGAGGACTGAATCCTTAAAAACAGGACTATTAAAATGAAGGGAAAAGGAGTTAATTAGCAGTGAAAACTGGTCACTGATTAGGAAAAGGGTTAGAATGAAAACCTGCAGCCACAGCGGCCCTCCAGGCCTGGAGTTCGATACCTGTGGTGTAGACTCACTGCAGAGCAGGAAAGCTGCAGGTCCTGATGACCTCCCAGAAGAATACTACAAATTGGTTGTCTGTTAATTGTTTTTACCATTAAAGTTATAAATATTGATCAAACGAAGGGAACATAACATTCTACCAAAGATATTATATCAGGTGTCAATCATTGTTATACTAATTAAAAATAAAGAACCGTCTGAGTATCAATTCTATAGACCACTCTCTTATGAACAAAATGTAAAAATCCTGGTGAAGGTCAGGTCAGATTGGAGAGCACACACTGGTACAGCGCATTGCTGCACCCAGCACATGACGAAACAGCTCAAGATCCCTGTTGGCAATCCCCCAGGCAGGCACGTCTCATGAAATGTCCATCTATCTGCTGCAGCCAGGTGTTACATGGCTGTCCCCTTGGCCTGGTCAGCCTCTTGGGTCCCCTGCAATGAGGATCCTGTGAGCTAGATCAACCTCAGGGAATCGCACCACATGGCCATAGTGCCGTAACTGACACTCCCTCACAATGTATGTAATTTGCCTCATTTAGGACTCCTTGAGCAACCACTTGCTTGACACAAAGTCAAACCAGTGGTACCCAAGGATTCTCCAAAGAGGCACACTACCATGGAGTCCAGTCCAGGACTTGGTGTCCTTTTGCATAGATATCGGGAGTGCCACACACCCCTTTCCAGAAATCTCATGACCCCCCCATGCTCTCCCAATCTACTACTATTCTACTGACTTCATAGAAAAATTCACCAGAGACATGACTATCACTGCCAAGGTAAGTAAACCACTCGACGCAGTTGACACTCTTCTTAGACAGACATATTGCTCATGTCTGTACCCAAAATGGTCATTAAAGGCCACAATCTTGATTTTTATCCAGAATATTTGCAAGCCCGGGAAGTCGGACGGGTCTCATGAGAGCCCTGATCTGAGCCGCCATTGACTCAGCGAAGAGTCTCACCTCTACAAGTTTAGGTTACGGCACCCTTAGCTGCTTCGTTGGACTTGGTATTCCAATATTGGTGGTATGGTGAAGGAGATCGATCACATTCTTGTGGGTATATGCTGGTGGCTCTGAAAGAACTGCAGGGTCTACAGAAGTGCTTTGTTTGTGAATTCTGACCACAGACTTGTTTTTGCTACTCTGAAGATGCAGATTCTAGTGGTAAAGACAAACTTCTAATGTCAAATATGTGACCATTGTTAAATTTTATTGAGCTGTTTTCCACATTGGGCAAACTTCTGTTTTGTTATAACACATGTGAAATAGATTGCTTAAAATTGTTCATAAGGGAAGAGCTTGATCAAAACGTGCCACTTTAGGTTAAAATGGTACAATATATCTCTGACTTACTCTCATCATTACCATTTATGTTAAATCTTTTACATGTTTCGTAAGACCTATGTCTGGAAAATCAGTTTGAACAAGAAAATTATTTTCCCATTGAATTCTCGTGCACACCAGACTGAACTAGATTAATTTTTGCTAATAGCCTCAAAACAATTCAAATATCACAAGTGATGGTTACAAGAAAACTTTACTTTTGCAAAATAATGTATTGAACAAGGCATTAATAGGTGGTCATTTGTGTATCTTAACTTAGCTGGGAGAATGAATATTATCAATTTGAATTTCCTGCCAAAGCCCTAATATGTTTTTCAGAGCATCCTCATGTATATTTCCATTTTTTGTAGTTAGTCCCATGTGTAACTTTGATTATT
Source organism: Erpetoichthys calabaricus (assembly GCF_900747795.2). Taxonomy (NCBI): domain Eukaryota; kingdom Metazoa; phylum Chordata; class Cladistia; order Polypteriformes; family Polypteridae; genus Erpetoichthys; species Erpetoichthys calabaricus. Next base: position 159,177,986 of record NC_041399.2, read on the forward strand.
GGAGTTGCCAATGACTCCACAAAGAAGTTGGCATGGTATTACCTAACTTTATGTTCTGTTACTGGGCTGTAAATATAGTACATTGAGCCTTTGTTAGGGAACAGAAGTCTATAAAACCACACATGCTTAGTTGGGTATTGAAGAGACATGTTGTTCAAAATCTTATCTGTGTTCTCAGCTCTGTTCTTCAGTTAACACTAATTACATTCACTTTTCCAGCAACCAAAAGGTGTGCTTATTAGCTTCCCTTATATAACAATCATATATTCCAGCTTTCTATATTCCTCACAGAAAATAAGGGGGGGATCATAATGAGAGGCTAATCATACAATTCTGGAAGGTGATCAGGAACACTGGGTGAGTGAACACAACTTCAGAAACTGCCAGAATAGCCACCACTAGTTTTAATACAGCTGTTACTTTATGATGTGTTTCCCATGGTCATAACAGCAGGAAGGTGGTTCTTTTGAAAGTACATTTGTGAATCTTTCATTGTTAAATAAACATGCCCATTATTGGGATTTACTCTAATTCAGTGTGTGTCTTTGATCTTTCCATCTTGATGCTTAGTACAACATTATTCTTGATGTTGTTGAAAAATAGCAACAGTTATGTTCAGCTTAGCCCAATATCCTACACTATTGTTTTCTTCTTCTTCTTCTTCTTCTTCTTCTTCTTCTTCTTCTTCTTCTTCTACTACTACTACTACTACTACTACTACTTTAAATATTATTTTTATTATCACTATCTATGTCATGAAGCCTTAGTATTAGTGTGAGAAAATTACAATGTGTCACCATGATTTCCAAGGAAAATACAAAATGCTTCATTAGTTTCTTTTTGTAGCTTGGGGTGTTGTAACAGTGTAACATCAATCATTTTCAAATGTGAACTTCCTGGGAGTATGTGTAGGACACTTCATAACTACTTCTCATGTCCTACTCTGAGGTTGGACACATTCGTATCTTAGCCAGAGATTTAGTGTAAATTCTAAGAATATTTCTAAAATGGTTGATAAATACGGGCACAGGTCTATAATGTATGTACCAATCTATTGGAATCATTTCTCTGCTGCTTTCTTGGTTGCTATTGTTCTGCTTTTTTTTCATTGTAAAGTTTTATTGCTATTTTGGCCATTTTTTGAATTGGTCTTTTTTGGCTTGTGGCTTTTGCTGTTGTTCTTGGTTTTCTTCCATTGGCTCTGCAGACATCCTTTTGTTGTTCTCATACTGACTTTTTTGGCTTATTTAGTGTTTAGCTTGGTTATTTTTAACATTGATTCTTTGTTCTTTAATTTTTTTATATTTTTGAATTTTGAGATTTTTCTTTGCTTTTGGTTTGTTTTAAAATAGTTTGATTTAATACATTTAATAATAAATATTTATTGATTTGTTCATTTGAGACAGGATTTAAACAGTTGCCTTTTTACATTTTGTGACATTTTTTTCCAGTCTGGGTCCAAGCATTTTTTTGCATGTGCAGGTCATTAAATCTGATGGATGAGTTTGGGGCCTGGCTGATTTTTACTTGTGGTCAATATTTGGAGTTGTGTAGCTTTTGAAATTAAACCATTTTGGATTTCATAGATAGAAAAGACTTGAAAAGAAAAAAGAAATGAAATCAGCCACCTGTAAAATTATATTCTTGTTCAACTTAAGCAAACTATGCCATAATTGAGATAGAAAGTGTACTTTGTACACATGTATTTCTTTTAAAACTGCCTGAATGTAACCAGGACATGATACAAACTGTAAACAATGTCATCATGTACCTGCCTTACTATGTCATATGGTTTAGAATGCTCTACTTTTTTATTTTGCATACAGTATCTCTCAAGACACCCTTGGATCCTTTAATAGTAATATTCAGAATAACCCGAAATGGGATAACATTTCACAATAAAAATATAGTGTGGTATCTTATACTACATTGCTTGTTCAGAGCCTTATCTTCCTTAGCTGGATGAATTGTAACCCACCTACTATATTTTTGTGATCATAAACTGTAGAATTGTAAAACCTACAGTAATTCTCACTGTGTTGAATGGTTCCAGTGTTTCTTAAAAATGGCAAGAACTCTTTAATGCAGTTGTCAAATAAACATGCAGGGTTATTGCTAACCTTTTTTTGCTAACCTCTAAATTGTGTAGGGGAAGACAGTTGTTTTCCATTTTCTTATATTGATTGTACAACGGTATTTTCGACTGAACTAATTATAATTGTATTTTGTTCTCTTCATAAAATAAAAACATTCTAAAAAACAAATGTTATTGAATTTATATAAGAATCTGAACATCTCAGTTTGTTCATGGAAAGGCAAATAAAATGTAGGAACAAATGAAAGTCCTTTGAAAACAACTGATTTGCCTGATCTGGGGCCTCATGTATAAACGGTGCGTACGCACAGAAATGTTGCGTACAAACGTTTCCACGCTCAAATCGCGATGTATAAAACCTAAACTTGGCGCAAAGCCACGCACATTTCCACGGTAACTCATACCTTGGCGTACACAATTTCTCCGCTCGGTTTTGCAGACTGGCGGCACCCAGCGTCAAAGCAGTGTTACTGTTCCTGTGTGGTCACCCTTTCTTTCTTAGCACCACATTCCTGACGCGGCTTTATAAATACACTGAAACTAACTGCATATTGTTTATTAGTGTAATGCATCTGATTGTAATTAACCTGCAGCAATATAATGGTCCAGGGAATAGCCATAGTATTCCAAATACCATAACTGCTTTAGCGTTGTAACTCTCACTGCATCTTCTTCTTCTTTCAGCTGCTCCCGTTAAGGGTTGCCACAGCAGATCATCTTTTTCCATATTACTCTCACTGCACCACTCGGAGTATTTATATCACTGTATCCGAGTAGGGAATCACAGCAGGAGCTGATTGTAAAGAGAATTATCGGTACACAGCATGAAGCAGACGCTGCCTGAGCCAAGGCAAAACACTTCAGAGACTTCCCTGTACGGACTTCGCGGTTTAGAAAAAGTTTCATCCCAAGAACTATAAATGCACTCAATCAGTCCATCAAGTGCTCCTTGTAGAACTGTTTACTTATAAGTACAATCACCTCACTGTAAACTTGCACTACAGTTATAATATTGCACAACCTGTGCCACTTTATGAAGCGCGTATTTACATATGATGACGATATCATTTTTAAGATGAAATGCAGCAAAATATGTTGATTATATTATACAGATAAAACTTTAACTTCATTTAAATAATCTTTATTGTTAATAATTAAACATGTGAGGACACAGTGCCGCAGCGCTAGCTAGTTCAGGGATTGTTCCTGCATTGCGTTGTATTCTAGCTGGTGCTGACGCGACACTGGAAGGATAGACGGATATAATAATTAAACACGTACTACGAAGATATTTCAATGTTCCTTAAAAGTTTTGAAGAATCGGCATTTTAAGCTTACAGATGGCTTCACGTCTATATAGCTGATTGTGTGGCGATTGGGTTTTTGGAGAAAGAAAAGTAAGGACAGGAATTGGAGGTTAGTACGTTTGAAAGAGACAGTACTTCTGTAATAAATGATTTCATCGAAGGTCACGCATGGCGCAGCAAGCCTCTTGCGTGAGACATGAACAAGCACTGCGCCACCGTGTTCCCATGTTTAATAACATGCTTTCATTCCTATCATCATGAAAAAGATATCACGTATACATCTCAGTATTTTAATTATTCAGAGAGCTGTAATATCACGAATGTAATGGATTATGTGTCCTGTCGGAGAAAGAGAAAGCCCGTTTAAGAAGCAAGTAGTGGTTCACACATGTAGAGCACATAGAAGATCAAATACAGAACAAAGCATTTAATGTGCCACTTTAGTTACAATAGGATTTGAGAAACTAGTAAATTAAACGATTTTAAGATGAAGTTTATGATGTTCTACTTTAATGGCAAAATAAACTACGTGATTAAAGTGGAAATTTCGAGATTAAAGTTGACATTTCGTGCTTTTTTCCCACTGTGTGCCTATTTTTTTGTCTGTACCTTAATAAGCTTTCATATGACACTCAGACGGTGGGCTACGACTCGCCTTTTCACAGCGACTTTGATATGTGATTTCTTTTTTATTTCGGGCAATGTGCGACTTTGTGAACTTGAGCCTTCGAGTTTCTCCGACACTCTGTCACTCGATCAACTTTCTTTTGTTGATTATACCACTGTTTAAACCAACAAATAGTACGTTTTTCCTTTGCCTCCACTTGGTATTCGCTGAAATTCTTATATTTCCTCACGTGCTTTTCCCATTGCCTTTTCACAGAAGGCTATTTATATTGATTTGCATATTCAAAGAGGTGTAATTCTGGGAGGAGTTGGGGCGGGACAGAAAGAGCGTGCACGTACGTTACTTTTCACGCTGATCGGGATTTATGTAGTGGAAGAACATGAAAGTTTGCGTATGTACAGATTCCTGCATCTGGATTTTTCTGTGCGTATGCACATTCCCGCTTTTGTGCTTACGCCATGTTATAGTGTGAGTTCCACGCACGGCGTTATACATGAGGCCCCTGGTCATTCTTTATTCTAATAAAGAGATCTCAGAAACATCAGAAAAGGAATCTGTAAAGAATGTGTGGACCTCAGAATGGAAAAAGAGAATTTCATTGGTTTATGATTGGAAAAATAAGAACTATGAAGTTTATTCAAGAGTAACCAGTTATAGACAGTTTTTTTCTCTAATAATTTTCTTATCTTTATGATTAATAATGGTTGTTTCAAAATCAGAAATTAATCACTAGGAATCTTATCAAGTTTTGAGAATATACAATCAGCTTTTAAATGATCTACTTCAGTACTATTACCTTTAACCTTTATATAAAAGGAACAAATTGTCCATAATAATAAATCCAGTGAACATTTATTAAGAATTGTACACTATTTAAAAATAAATTCTAAGTTGTCTTAGAAGAGTTTGGGATTTTTTATAGTTTAAATCTTCTAAAAATCATCCATCCATCCATTTTCCAATCCGCTGAATCCGAACACAGGGTCATGGGGGTCTGCTGGAGCCAATCCCAGCCAACACAGGGCGCAAGGCAGGAACCAATCCCGGGCAGGGCACCAACCCACCGCAGGACACACACACACACACACACACACACGCACACACACACACACACACACACACACACACACCTACACACCAAGCACACACTAGGGACAATTTTGAATCACCAATGCACCTAACCTGCATGTCTTTGGACTGTGGAAGGAAACCGGAGCACCTGGAGGAAACCCACGGGGAGAGCCATGGGGAGAACATGCAAACTCCATGCAGGGAGGACCTGGAAAGCAAACCCGGGTCTCCTTACTGCAAGGCAGCAGCGCTACCACTGCGCCACTGTGCCGCCCTCTAAAAATCATTTGTAATTTAAAGTATTTAATAGAAAACTGAAAGTGTATTGTTTCTTGTGAAGCTTATCAAGATGAATGCCAAGGTAATGTGCCTCAGAGGTTTGAGGAGAGGCATTACTCAGCAGTATAGTGCAATTTGTTTCAAATTTGTAGTACCTCAGTTCACTTTAAAAACACTCAGAATAATTTTTTAATTACTTACCTTCATTATAATACAGCAATAACTTTTCCAAGCCAGTACATATGGATTTGAGTCAGACATTTGAAGATAACATTCTTTTGTTATAAACTGATACTGTTTCCCTGTGTTGTGTAGTTTTTCTGTAAAGAATGAACTAAACAATGTACAGAAACTGCTATCCCAGTCATTATGCCACTACTAATAAACAGAAATGTTTATTAGTAGTAGCATAATGACTGGATTAGGCCAATCACTCTCCATTTTGTCTGTGTACACTTGCTTTAGATAGCACTGTGCCTATTTATAAATCACTGCCCTTAGTACCCAGGGTAAACCATTGGGTGGAGTATATTCTATAAAAATGAAGCCTTAAAACATTAAATAGCAAACTATTTTAAATGTTTTAGCATGTATTGTAATTTATTGGATTACATGAGGGTTGGTTTGAATGCTCTATCATTTTTTTTTTCAATTTACAATGTTTTTTCCCTTATTTTGTCCTATTTTTTTACTGTAGCTGTACATAACCTATATAGTTTTTCATGTTGCTTTTTGTATCAGTTCTGAGATGTATTTTGATCTTTAATTTTGCATCATCTATTACTCCTTTTGATGCTTGCAGAGTAAATTCTTTCCAGGGTCTTCTTGTGTATAACACATGTGCATTTCTTGTATCTGTCGCGAGTGTATTTATTTCTGATACTTTTCTGTACAATTGTTAAAACTGGGCTGACGATTTGCATCATTGTGGGGATGACTCACTAACTGTATGACCTGGGGCCTCATGTATAACGCCGTGCGTAGAACTCACACTATAACATGGCGTAAGCACAAAAACATGTGCGTACACACAGAAAAATCCAGATGTAGGAATCTGTACGTACGCAAACTTCCACGTTCTTCTGCTACATAAATCCCGATCAGCGTGAAAAGTAACGCACGTGCACGCGCCTTCTGTCTCGCCCCAACTCCTCCCAGAATTACGCCTCTTTGAATATACAAATCAATATAAATAGCCTTCTTTGAATAGAAAATTGGAAAAGCACGGTGGAAAATATAAGAATTTCAGCGAATACCAAGTGGAGGCAAAGGAAAAACGTACTATTTGTTGGTTTAAACAGTGGTATAATCAACAAAAGGAAGTTGATCGAGTGACAGAGTGTCGGAGAAACTCGAAAGCTCAAGTTCACAAAGTCGCACAGTGCCCAAAATAAAAAAGAAATCACATATCAAAGTCGCTGTGAAAAGGCGAGTCGTAGCCCACCGTCTGAGTGTCATATGACCGCTTATTAGGGTACAGACAAAAAAATAGGCACACAGTGGGAAAAAAGCACGAAATGTCAACTTTAATCTCGAAATTTCCACTTTAATCACGTAGTTTATTTTGCCATTAAAGTAGAACATCATAAACTTCATCTTAAAATCATTTAATTTACTAGTTTCTCAAATCTCATTGTAACTAAAGTAGCACGTTAAATGCTTTGTTCTGTATTTGATCTTCTATGTGCTCTATGTGTGTGAATCACTATGTGCTTCTTAAACGGGCTTTCTGTTTCTCCAACAGGACACATAATCCATTACATTCGTGATATTACAGCTCTCTGAATAATTAAAATACTGAGATGTATACTTGATATCTTTTTCATGATGATAGGAATGAAAGCATGTTATTAAACATGGAAACACGGTGGCGCAGTACTTGTTCATGTCTCACGCAAGAGGCTTGCTGCGCCATGCGCGACCTTCGATGAAATAATTTATTACAGAAGTACTATCTCTTTCAAACGTACTAACCTCCAATTCCTGTCCTTACTTTTCTTTCTCCAAATACCCAATCGCCACACAATCAGCTATGTAATAGACGTGAAGCCATTTGTAAGCTTAGAATGCCGATTCTTCAAAACTTTTAAGGAACATTGAAATATCTTCGTAGTACATGTTTAATTATTCTATCCGTCTGTACTTCCAGTGTCGCGTCAGCACCAGCAAGAATACAACACAATGCAGGAACAATCCCTGAACTAGCTAGCGCTGCGGCACCGTGTTATCACATGTTTAATTATTAACAATACAGATTATTTAAATGAAGTTAAAGTTTTATCTGTATAATATAATCAACATATTTTGCTGCATTTCATCTTAAAAATGATATTGTCATCATATGTAAATACGCGCTTTATAAAGTGGTGCAGGTTGTGCAATATTATAACTGTAGTGCAAGTTTACAGTGAGGTAATTGTGCTTATAACTAGAAACAGTTCTACAAGGAGCACTTGATGGACTGATTGAGTGCGTTTATAGTTCTTGGGATGAAACTTTTTCTAAACTGCAAAGTCCATACAGGGAAGTCTCTGAAGCGTTTTGCCGTGGCTCAGGCAGAGTCTGCTTCATGCTGTATACCGATAATTCTCTTTACAATCAGCTGCTGCTGTGATTCCCCACTCAGATACAGTGATATAAATACTCTGAGTGGTGCAGTGAGAGTGACATATGGAAAAAGATGATCTGCTGTGGCAACCCTTAACGGGAGCAGCTGAAAGAAGAAGAAGATGCAGTGAGAGTAACAACGCTAAAGCAGTTATTGTATTTGGAATACTATGGCTATTCCCTGGACCATTATATTGCTGCAGGTTAATTACAATCAGATGCATTACACTAATAAACAATATGCAATTAGTTTCAGTGTATTTATAAAGCCGCGTCAGGAATGTGGATCTAAGAAAGAAAGGGTGACCACACAGGAACAGTAGCACTGCTTTGATGCTGGGTGCCGCCAGTCTGCAAAACTGAGTGGAGAAATTGCGTACGCCAGGGTATGAGGTACCATGGAAATGTGTGTGGCTTTACTCCAAGTTTAGGTTTTATACATCACGATTTGAGCGTGGAAACGTTTGTACACAACATTTCTGTGCATATGCACCGTTTATACATGAGGCCCCTGGTATTCCATCATGCAAATGAGCAGCTTCAGAGCCAGCTGCAGAGGATCCCATAAAAATGGCAAGCCTAAGTTTCATAAATTCCAACTAATCAGACTACAGCGAGCAGCCCTTCTATTTTTAAAGAGCAATGTAAAGAGCAAGAATCTATTGACACTGGTGCCAGCAAGTACCTGTGCGGTCCAATAATATTATGAATGCTGACAATGTTACTATAAAAAATAATGATTAATGGACTGGCGAATGGATATTAAAAAAAATATGAACAAGATAAAAAAATTCCATGAACACTGAAAAATTGAATACTGAAAGAGAAATACTAATATAAAATAAATATCTGGTCAGGAGTTATTCAGTCAATATGTTATTAATTAGATCAGTAAAAGTCTTTGCTTTCAAGAACTTTCAGAAAATGACTAAGCATGTGCCTTACTCTAATATAAGATTGCCAAGATGACATCACACATGCACTTCTACATAAGACTTTGACATAACAATTATGAGCTGCACACTTTAAAAATGTATTTTTCTTCTCTCCTCTAAGTAAAAGTGTACATTGGAATATAGATTTCTGTATTTCTGTAACATTCCTGTGCAGTTACCTTTGCATTATACAGTAATGTTTCCTGATAATAGTAAATATTTATTTTACTGGTGTTGCAACATCATTTTTTTGCATACAGGCGTCGACATGTTATTATTTCTGTTATCACCCAGGTACTCCCAGTTGTTTCAGACAGCTCTTATTGTGAACTCTTAAATACCAGCATGACGATTCATTCATATCCATAATTTCGATAAAAACACAAATGTAATGCAAATTTTTTTCTTGAAATTCTACTTCCTGATCTTACTGTTTTCCCACTGATTTTGATTATTGATTAGCAATTAGGGTTTGGTGCAAAAGGTTCCATCAGTATGGTTTTGACTTTTTTCTGGTTTGGCTATGTTTTATCTCCTGGTTCTCTTCCTGCCTTCGGGTAGAATACTAGTGGCACCTGACATCACAGCAATCACACTCAAAGTGATAAAGGTGATATGATAAATAAGACAGAGGTCTGTGGTGTTGCAAGTTTTAAGAATAAAAACAGTGCATTCAGGCTGTATAGGTGTCAATGTGTGCAGTGGTAAAGCTGAGTGGCCCCCGATTAGTTGATGAGGAGATTTGGTAGACCATATTTGCATGTGAACGCGTAATTGGTTGAGACAGTTTCCTTACTGACACCCCCAAGAGTGTAATTAAGGCAGCTGTGCCTACATTAATATAAAAGGAGGTTAGAAAGGGAAAAAAGTATGGAAAGAACAAGATACAAAGTAAACATTGAGATAGAGAGCCAGCCAGCTTGACAGATAGGTGGGTAGAGATATGTGAGCTGCGAAGACAGAAGGAGTAAGACACACAGGGCTGTCAGGAGAAATAAAAAGAAAACAGGACCCAATGTTTGACTGTTTTATTTGTGGATGTTAACTTGCTTTTGAGTTGTATTTATGAATGGCTTTTATGATCACTAATGCACTGCTTTTCTGGATTATTTATTATAGAAGAAACTTTACACTGCACTGTTTGCACTGGGATATTGTTTGGAGAGTAAAAACCCAAAGCACTTTTTTTACCTACCTCTTGATGTGTTGGGACCTCAATTCCTAGTCCATCTTTGGCCGTGACTGTCAATGTCCCATGTTCATGTTTGTTATTCCAGCTGCGGGCAACCCAAACATCACAGCCATATGGTGTCCATTTTAGGACAGTGTCATTTTTCACTTCAATCAACAAACATTAGTATTACTCCATATCATGTATCAAGAGTAATTTAAAACCCACTGTTTTTCACTTCTTTAGTAACCAAACATCAGTATTAACTCTATATCATGTATCAGTTGTTATTTAACATCATCATGCACTGTGAAAATGGAAAATAATGATAAAAAATACTATCATAAGAATCAAAATGTTATGGTCTTCAGTTAAGTCATGACAAAGAAGAATAGCAGTGGGGTCTGACATTTGTCAGGAAAATGAAAGAGGCTGTATTATATTAACAGTATTGTCATTATTTTTTTATGAAGGCCTGAATGCTGTTGAGTAATTCACTTCAAGGCATTTTGCAGTTGCATTTCTTGTTAACAAGATGCTTTTTTTTCTCAAACCCTTATGTGTTACTTATTGTCACGCAGGCAAGTTGTTTACGACAGATGTTGCTGTGAAATCTTGCTTGATATTGCATGGATTTTCCAGTTGTTAATCTGTCAAACTCATTCACTGTGTACTGTATAAGACTTATGAATGATTGAGTTTCAGCATCCTATGTCTTCATCTGCCTGTCTATTATTGTATTTTGTTTTCTTTTCCAGATGTCAGTCAGTCAGTAAGTCAGTGTCCAACCCGCTATATCCTAACACAGGGTCACGGGGGTCTTCTGGAGCCCTTTTCCAGATGTTTCTTCACTATCTTCTTAAAAGTGGATCATTTCTTTTTCACAAACCTAATCTCCTCCAGTATAGACAATCTTGATTGTTTAGGCATGCTTTAATAACATTTTAGTATACTTACAGAAAGGGGTGGGCAAGCAAACAGTTACACCTGAGTACCTCTTCAATTCACATTTACGTTAAAAAATGTGTCTTTTAATGGTCGGTACAAAAAATAATTAAGAACAATTAAATACATGACCACTACTATTTGGTGGATGAATGAAATTGAAAGCATGTATAAAATTACATGTTATATACAGTATGTTTTCCTTCAACACTTTTGTGTCCGCATATCAGTGTGCCTTGGTTTTGTATTGGTTTGCAAGATCCAGTATTTTATTTAAGCGAAATGTTTGCCATATTGCAGGAATTAGCTAATGCTGTAAAATATTCAGTAAAGAAAGTCAGTCTGCCAAACAGCTAGGGATTTGACAGTGATGGAAACTTATTTCCTGATGAACTCAGACTTATGTTAAATTGCACACATTTCTGTGCTTCTAGGTCAGTAGAGTGTGAAAGATCATTCTGGAAAATGAAACAGATTATTCTACCAGTATGCCAAATAGTTTCCATTGAATAGTTCACAGCACTAATATTACTCAAACTACATGCAGCTTGTCCTTCACAATGTGATCCAGCAGCATATCAAACCACATAGCCACAGCATTAAAAAAACAAATGAAAAAAAGTCACATCTGCCTGTGTTCAAAGGAGCCAAGTGCCCTGTTTCAGCTTCTGAAGACTGGTATGTTTTTGATAAGCATTAACTCAAATGACTGCAAACTGCTATAGAACACATGTACGTGTAATTTTAAATATTTATTAAACTACAAAGAATGCAGCAAATATCGCTTGTACATCAGAGATAAGACATTCAAAATGAATCAAAGTTCTGATATTTAAAGTATGCGAGTATCCTGACTGGATGCTGTCACATCAAAATAATGCAATTTAGCTCTGCACCAAGGCATACAAGGAGCACACCTGCTTTAAGATATATGTTTTGTTTAACAGATGATATTATTAATTAATCTATACATAGCCCTCTTATCTTTTTTTTAAAGTGAACTGACTGTACCAAAGCATTTTATCAATTTTCTTAGCTGAAGATTTGTTAAGTTAATAAAACTTTATTATCTTGATCTTGCTGAGATCTTGTTGAGTCTTCTAAGAGCTGAAGAGTGTTATGCCCACGTCATTTCATTTAAAGCTGTGTTCTAAATAATGGTTTTCTTAGAAATGCACTTTTAGCTTGATTAAATGCAATAATTTATTTCTAAAAACCAGTGAGAAGTCAAGCAAAATGACAACTTTTATTGGCTAACTAAAAAGATTACAATATGGAAGCTTTCGAGGGGGAAGAAGGGACCTGAGTTGCCTTGAAAGCTTGCATATTGTGATCTTTTTAGTTAGCCAATAAAAGGTGTGATTTTGCTTGACTTCTCACTACATTCATAATGGCTAACATGGTACAACACCCTAGTATTTCTAAAAACCACTAATTTAAATAGTGTCCCATTGGGACACTCTCACTCACCCACAGTTATTCATGTGAGGCTAATTCAGAGTTGCCTGTTAGCCAAACCTACATATATTTTTGTTTTTTGAAAGGAGTGTTAATGAAACATACACAGACATGGGGACATTGTGTAATCTTAACACACACCATTTTTGAATCCTAACTTCAAAAGCAACAGTGCTAACCACTGTGTCATCCCCTTAATATTTACAATTATTGTAAAATGTATATAATACCAAGCAGTTCACGTCCATTATTTTGACATATTTAATACGTTTAAAATTAATCTATTAGCTAAATTTGCAAATATGGTTATTTGAATTCAGTACAAAATGTTTTTCTTGCAGTATTTTGTCCATTTAAAACTTCTGTGGTTTTATCAGTATGTCAGGTTATGTTAGTTTAGTTATCTTCTTATGTAATACACTACCGTGGCTGTTCGTTTATCTGTCCAGGATTTTAAATCACCTGTAGCTCGCAAACCGTTAGAACTGTTGACCTGAAATTTGGTACACATATACTACATGACGTCTACTATCTGCTTTCGGGGTGATGATTGACCTCCAAGGTTATTCCTCTTTTTATATTTATTTTACTTTATTGTAGAATCAACTCTCGTCAGAGGCCAGCGGGGCGGCACATATATATGGGCGCCATTTTCATTCCCTACCTCTTCACATCTTAAATCATTCTTGAGGCAAATTGAAGTGCCAGCTTAAGTGAAAAATTAATGAAAATGTACTAAGTAACTGCAACACTAACACTGACTTAATCAGTTTTAATGTGAAAAGATGCCGACGAAAGAAGAGAAGAAGCGGGCCGCTAGGGTGGTGTAAAGAAGAGCTGCTCAGGAAGCAGCAAGTGCATCAACCTCTGAGCAAACAAATGCAAAACTTACAGAGAAAGAGTATGAAAACTATGAATGCCCAAGTCAAGTTTATTCACTGCACGTTATTGTGCAATGCACCATTACTGGTATTGTCATATTTACATCGTAAAATGTTTGACTACTATAGACTAGTGACAGTGTTATAATCTCAGTACCAAATATTAAATACAACATCACATGACATAATATGAATATTATATATATGAATATTTGTGAATATATAAATAACACAAACACACACAAAAGCAACAGATAAACTATTGCAGCTATTAGTACAAGCAGCTGCTGAGTAACCATAGGACCCGTAGATAAAAACCACCCCTGAAACTAATGGTGTGAGTGCTGATAGTCCTGTTTCATTCATCTGAATGGAAGAGTGAGAAAAGTGACATGCAGCATGACTGAGGTCCTAAATAATACTGTTGGTCTTTGTGGGGAAGAGTGTGCTACCTATGTCCCAAACTGAAAGGAGCTATGTACCAATTATCAATATACTAACTTAACCAGGGAATAGTGCAGCTAATGAGGACCAAAACTAATGTTCAGCTATAGAAATTGGTGAACATAGATTTAGTCATCCGAGCTTTCTTTGGGCATCTGAGAAGATGAAAGTGTTGGTGAAATGGCTTGCTAATAGGAGAGATATAGTATGTTGTGCCCATTTGAAGTTGTCAGTGATGGTGACTCCAAGAAGTTTAAATTTAAATGGAAGTGTGGTCTTCCTTCTGCTTCTTGAAGTCTTTCATCAACTTAATTTTCCAGGCATTTAGAGAGAGAATGTTGCCCTTGCACCAATGTGTCAAAAGGCAACAGCTTCTTCACTTTAAACCTTACCATTGTTGATGATCAGGACAGGCGTGGTAGGCTCACACAATCATAAGCAAACAAGAAATATAGCAGGGGGTTCAGCACATTACCTTGTTGGATTGACTTTGTTGATGATCAGAGTGGGAAAAGTGCTGCAGCCAATTGATACACAAAAGGGTCCAGATAGGGAGTCCAAATCAAGTTGCAGAGTGTGCCTCGATGTCCAATGTCTATGAACTTGATGATCAGTTTTAATGGTACAGCAGTATTAGATGCTGAGCTATTGTTTATAAACAGTTCACTGGCAAGGCAAACTGAAAAGGTCTAGGTTATCTGGAATATTATAATTTATTCTCCCAGTGATTATGTCATTTACATACATTTACATAAAAATCATCTATATATATAATTCACTAAGCCGGAAGACAAGTAGCCACCCATGGAAAGCACGCCGGAAGGGGCGTGGATTCACTAAGCCGCCGACAAGTAAGCCGCCCATGGCGCACACAGGAAGGAACCACGCCCACCAACTCTAAGACCATTGGATTACGACGACAACTCACAGAGCCACGCCCACCAACTCGGATGCGTCGACTGGGAAAAAACGCCGTCATTTATCTTCGTCTGGGCTACAGTACACATGCACCTCTGAGCCACGTTGACTTTTTGCTTACGACGCACGACTGCGTGCAGCATAGCAAACTGTTTTACACGCTACATGCAGCAATTCGTTTCCGCAACAAACATGCGTCTTCTTAGATGGTCCTGCAGGAACACGGAAAACGTTTCCCGCCCACCAAAACAGGACCATGTAAAAAGAGGTATGTTTGTCGCGGATGTGAATTGCTGAATGCAGTGTCTAAAACAGTTAATAGGCTGCAACAAAATTATGAAAGTACGGGCGCATTTTTTCACACAAGCTGTGTGTGTGGGTGGGTGGGTTGGTGTTAGTTAGTTAATTAGTTCCTCGAAGGATTTCAACATTTAATATGCACAAGCGGGGTTGGTGTTAGTTAATTAGTTTCTCGAAGGATTTCAACATTTAATCATCATCATATATAATCCACCAAGTCGTCCGACCGTGTGATACAAATGACAGAGCACCGCCCAAGAACTCGAACCGCTAGAGAGACACGCCCACCAACTCTAAGAGCACCAACTCTAATACGCCTGCCCGCCTGACTGTTACCAGCGTTCAACCCCAATGTGCTGGAGTGTAAAACCATCACAACTATCAGATGTTGTCTATATCTAAGAAGATATATAGATACTCATTATTCATCCGGCACGCGTCCACCCACGCTGTCAAGGCATTCACAGTGCCTGCTTATGTGCTCGAACACAACAACTCGCCACACACAAATCTTGCTTTATTTGACTCAACACGGGAAACCTCACCCTGCCCGGACACAGAGAGGATTGACAGATTGATAGCTCTTTCTCGAATTGTTCCCCACGAACGAGGAATACCCACTGAGTGCGGGTCATACGCTCCCTCTGAATACGTCCCTGCCCTGTGTACGCTCCCCACCCCCCTCCTACTACCATGGTCGGGTGACTTGGTGGATTATATATAGAAAAGCAGCTGAAACCGCAAAGAACAATGAAAGGACAATGTGGCTCAGAGGTGCACAGACGACAGTGACTCAGGTGAGGAGTTGGGGGCAGCAAGTCTTTGATAGGCTGGAACAAAATGATGAAAGAACCGGCGCATTTTTTTCACACAAGCTGGGCGGGTGGGTGTTAGTTAATTAGTTACTCGAAGGATTTCAAGATTTAATATGCACAAGCAGTAACACTGCAAAATAAGCCGAAACCTGAAAAGACGGCTGGCAAAAAGTGGCTGACAAATTAAACGCGTGTGTATTGTACTTACTGAACGCACCGTTACAGATTTTGCAAATGTTCACTTTTTTCATTCAAATCGCTGTCCACACAGGGAGGAACCGGGAAGCGAACCCAAAATCTTCCACAGTCTCCTTATTGTTAACCAGCAACACTACCACTGCGCTACAAGACAGAAAATGCAGTTAAAGAATGCACCGGGCTCAATTTTATTTTCACTTCTGTTTGGACAGCTGTGTCGTTCAGGAAGTGTTCATCCATCAATACATAATTATGCAGCGTATGCTACGCCGTGGGTTGGCTAGTTGTGAATATTACTAGAAAGTTATACATAATGAGACAACTTGTAATTGTGCTAATGTAACTGGGGTTATCAATCATGAGGTTTATTTATTGGTGCTAGTTGTAATAGTAGCATAACACTGGTTAAAAAATATGTGTGCAGAAATAAATTAGTTTTTCATTTAGAGACAGTCTGAGAGACAGGTATGGGAAGCAAAATTTAATAAATAACACCAAAATATTAAAATTGTGCACGTGTCTTAAGAGCTGCTGAACTTTAATTGTAAAGGCGGCAGGTTTTGATGCTTGTTCCGCTGTTCCGCTGTCCTAGAGCAGAAAATGCTATACAGTAATCCCTCACTTATCGCGGGAGATAGGTTCCAAGGCCGACCGCGATAACTGAATTTCCGCGAAGTAGGGACACTATATTTATTTAATTATTTAATGTGTATTTGGACGTTTTTAAACCCTCCCTGTATTGTTTACAACCCACCATTTACTCTATTAAAAATAGGGACAACTGCTAAGAAATATGAAATCGGTAGATAAGTTTACACTTACTGTATAGTGAAGTACACGTAGCAGCTTGTAGGCGGTCATGACATCGTCGACCTTGTTGCAAAGATTCCTAAAGCAGATTCCATCCAGACTACTGCCTCATCACGTCCACTTGCAACTCATTTTGCACCCTGGTTAAAGGACACTGCGGCCATAGATCTTATATGCTTTTCCTCCTTTTTAAATAAAAAGAATCGATGTCCTGCAGTGGTGTAGCTGTTCCCTTCCTTCAACATATCCAAAACTTTTACCTTTTCTGCAATCATTTGCATCTTCTGTTGGTGCTTGGACACAGCCCCTGAAGCATTAGCACGTTAATGATGAATAAGTGAAATGAGACTTCCTGGTTAATGCAACACTCCGTCGCTGAGCCAATCAGCAGCACACAGGAACTTAACTGCGTGCTCTGATTGGGTAGCTTCTCAGCCATCTGCCAATAGCATCTCTTGTATGAAATCAACTGGGCAAACCAACTGAGGAAGCAAGTAAAAAGACCCATTGTCTGCAGAAACCCGCGAAGCAGTGAAAAATCCGCGTTATGTATTTAGATATGCTTACATATAAAATCCGCGAAGTCGTGAATCCGCGAAAAGTGAACCGCGAAGTAGCGAGGGATTACTGTATGATGATTTCTGAAAATAAGTTTATCTTTATAAATAAAGTACAAAATGAACATCACCACCTTGAAAGCATGTTGTGCGCTACATGTCTATATGAAGAAGTTCTATTTGTTTTGGAAATTAAGTAAGATTTTCAACATGGAATTTTGGTTCCTAACTGAAGATGGGTGCCTGGATTGGCTGAATGTTTTTTGATAAAACTTTAGTTAAATAATAATTCAGAC
Organism: Erpetoichthys calabaricus; assembly: GCF_900747795.2. Classification (NCBI taxonomy): domain Eukaryota; kingdom Metazoa; phylum Chordata; class Cladistia; order Polypteriformes; family Polypteridae; genus Erpetoichthys; species Erpetoichthys calabaricus. The sequence continues at coordinate 159,195,701 of NC_041399.2, forward strand.
AGCATTAATTTCCAAACCTGCAGGTGGTATACTTTGTCTTCATAATTAGAGGTGTTCACTTTAGGGTCTTAAGTTATAAAGCTTTTCTTTATTTGTTAGATTTACACTTACCACTCTTTGACTAGCATTCTATGATGCAGACTATAAAATCACTTTTGTTGCCCAGACTTTTTAAAATAAATTAGAAAAATTTGAAACTTATACACCAGTTTAATTATGTAAAAACGGCTGCCACATATTAAAATAAACATTACCACATATTAAAATAAGCTTTCTATCAACTTTTGAAAATGATAATATAAGAGGAGAATATGAAAGTAACATTAATAAAATATCATTTTCATATTCTTTGTTCTGTGCTAAACATACTTTAAACAACATAGAAGGTTGAATTGTAATTTTTTTCATAAAATCTGTGTAAAATATCAAGAAAAATACAAAAACACTGGTTTTCCAATTTGGGATAAAGTCTTGGATGCCAAATGCCTTTCGAAACTGTAATTTACATTAAATTAATGAAAATTTGTATTGGGAGGCTTTTGTTGGTACTAATCTTCACTACTTTTATTGTAATGATTGTTTTGGCATATTTAAAGTGGTATTTTTGTGTTTGAAATCAATGTTATAGATCGTTGCCTTTTCAAGGCAGAGGAATTCAAAGCAAAAGAAAACCTAACTGTTCAAGTGCTCATTTGTTAGTAGTAATCATTTAGTTTTGATTTTCATTATGATCAGTTGCAAATAAATTGTGTTTTATAGAGCCCTAAAGGTTACCTGTTACAAAAAAATAGATAAAAAGAACAATGAGACATTGTGGCTGTCCAAAACATTTATGCTTAATATAATTAATGTAAACATATTTGCTACAGATCCTCCTGTTTCTTTTCCACCAAAAATGCTGTGGATAAGGTATAAAAGGACAATAATTATAGATACTGTCTGAAAATAAAAACAGGATAACGGCAGACTGAAAAACAAGACTTAAAAGTGTTTAATAGTGTGTGGTATAGTGAGGAACAGAAATATTATTAAGAGCAAGTAAAAAGGTTTATTTTTATTAAAACTATGCCTCTTGACAGGTAAAGTAGGCCACAGGAAAAAACTGAAAACTCCATGGTGAATTTAAAAATAAGCAGTCCAGTTCTACTTTGAAGTATAAAATAGGTGAATAATTTGCACCCAGAAGAAGTGATCTAATTTGCATTAAAACTAGCATGGCAAATAATTATGTCCAGGTATCCAAATTATTCATATTTATCTAACCTACTGTGGCCTTGTACATGACAGTTTTCCATGCTGTTTTATAAGAGGCATATTTTTGACATTGAGTTTTGTGTTCATTTACTGTTTTGCTGGTTTTATTTTGTCTCCTGTCTTTACATCGCACTGTTGTTCTACTGTTATTTACCAAGTGGTCACTGGGTAGGCATGTGCTTACATTAATTGTGTAGGGCCAGGTGAGCAAGATAAGTCATGGTAAGCTGTTCAGTAAGGTTGCCAAACTAAAGGTCTGGTAAAGTTACACTACATGTTGACTTTTTAGGGTCAGTGATCATTGGCTTTCTACATAAAGGAATCATGGACAATCATGCAATCTGGATGTATATCATAATATGTATCATCATCACTAATAACTGGTCATCTCTGTTACTGATTAGGGTGAGCTTCATCATGTAAATACCCTGTATATGTGGTGCAGATCTTGCTCTCACATATCCCAGGGTGAATGGTGAGGCAGTGTTAAAGCCAAATGCTTGGGGTGCTAACCAGGTAAAACTCTGTTTAATTCAAACAAAAGACAAAAAGGTATGCACTTGTAGGCGCTCTTTGTGAAGTATCATTTTCTTTAGCTATTGCTCAACAGCACATTGTAGTCTCAATTTACACATTATCCTGGTCAGGTCCAAAATGAGACATCACCTTCCAGGGGCGTCTTCCTTATGTACTGGGTGGACCAGAACATGTTGGGGCTTCCTTGGCTTTGTTGCCCTCAAGGGACAGTTTCTTGAAGCTGTGAGAGAGAAAGGACACAAGACTGTTTGTGACATTGCTCCATCTTGTCCCTGGGTGGTACCACTTACTTTAGGTGAGCCTGGAAGGTGACCCTCTGGAGAGCATGTGTGACATTAGCTTTATCATCATGGAAGGAGACAAACAATCCTTAAAAGCAAATAGCTCTTTCAAATTTTATTTACAAAGGTATCAGTTTCACTTTTGAAAATATGTAATGTTTGCTGAACTTTTTTATATGCTATTGTTGTTTTGTACAAAAGTACTTTAACTATGACAAAAAAGATTGGCAACTGCAAGTATTTATTTTAATTGACAATATTCGGGAAGGCTGCAGCTTCCCCGTCAAGGGTGAAATATGGAGGTTTTCAAAATGGAAGGATAATTATCTTTCAGACAATTTTAGGATAGAAGGTATTAATTTGAGTTCTACTTTAGTTATATCTGAGATTTTGTAATTTAGTAACGTGTTCAAATTTTTATATTTAAGACAAACGTGATATTCTGTAACATCATTATCTGTTTAAGCGTCTTGTAGAATCAGCAATACAGAGTCAATATAAAAATGATCATATAAAACATTTAATTGCCTGTTTATGATATTCATTCATACATTCATTGAAACTTCTAAAAACCTGTTCTTTTAATATACGCTTCAATGTAATCAAGTTTACTAAAAAGTATTATAGACAGAGTAGTTGTAGCATATATCTTCTTTTACATTATTGCTGTGATGGTTTATAAATGATTTTTATTGTAGTACTTAATCAAACGTTTCTGTAAAACTTAACAAGAAGTAGTGAATAAAGTGAAAATAACTTGCAGGACACAGATAAGATACTTAATTATAAAACGCTTTAGTGGTTTCTTCTTCTTCTTCCATAGGTATTCCCATTTTATATGAGGTCACTATTTATTTTGCCTGGACTTTTCCGATAGAGGCTTCAGTGTGATTTTTATGGCCAGATTAATCTTGATGAAAAAGTACATGAGATTAGAGCAAGCATCTTCTTCTTCTTCTTCTACTTTTGTCTGCTCCCATTAGGGATAGCCACAGCAGATCATCTTTTTCCATATCTTTCTGTCTTCTGCATCTTGCTTTGTCAACCAGTGTGTTTCTTCATGCCGGTCCCAAGCCTGGATAAATGTGGAAGGTTACATCAGAAAGGGCATCCGGTGTAAAATTTTGCCAGATCAACATGCGGACAACAATACAGCAAGCATCTATTTAAGTCAAAATTCACAAGTGTAAAGTTTATAGATATGATACAATTCACATTCTGGATTGAACCAAGACTAACGATTCACACAAGAAACATAGGGTCAGGGTTGGTGTTATGGGCTGATCTTGAGCATACTAGTTACTAGTGAATGGTACCAGACTGACTGAACACAGTCCAAAAGATAGAAGGATTAAGTCCACGTCTGCAGTATTCAGCCTGCTCCTTCTCACCAATAGTATATGAAAAATTGCCCATGTCACTTTATCTGTCTGTTAAATTTCCATTATCTACTTTTATCACCATTATTTATTTACAGAAACTTTAATTGAGTTTTGTAAACAGAGTTCCAGTGCTATTCTAAAGAAATGAAATGATTGTCTGCCAATACAAATAATTAGTGATAGAATTTAGGAAACAATCAACTGAGATTGGCCAAAAATGTTAAGAAATTGTTCCATTGCATAACTTATTAGATTCATTTTTGAGACAATTTTCTGTTTAGATGAGCTCATGGTACTAAAATTAAAATGTGTTTACAGTACACATTTCCATCCATCCATCCATTTTCCAACGCACTGAATCCGAACACAGGGTCACAGGGGTCTGCTGGAGCCAATCCCAGCCAACACAGGGCACAAGGCAGGAACCAATCCTGGGCAGGGTGCCAACCCACCGCAGGACACACACAAACGCACCCACACACCAAGCACACACTAGGGCCAATTTAGAAACGCCAACCCACCTAACCAGCATGTCTTTGGACTGTGGGAGGAAACCGGAGCGCCCGGAGGAAACCCACACAGACACGAGGAGAACATGCAAACTCCACGCAGGGAGGACCCGGGAAGCGAACCCGGGTCCCCAGGTCTCCCAACTGCGAGACAGCAGCGCTACCCACTGCGCCACCATGCCGCCCAGTACACATTTAAATAGGATTAATCAGGTTCCAAAGCCAATTCTTTCATGAATATTTTCCTCTATTTTCTTGCTTCATTTTACCTGTTCACCAGTGTGTTCAGGTGTTGAGATCCTAGTCCGGGAGAAAAAATGAAAAGCAACTACAGAATCATGTATACACTGCATGACTGATTAATAACAATACTGAAAACAGCCTTTGTAAGTATGAGATAACAAGACACAGAGACCCATATCTGGAACAAACTGGATGCGACAGAGAGCTCTACAGAGGTGGTGTCAAGCTTTATGATAAAGAAAAAGAGAAAGATGTCACATGCTGAACAAGTAAATATAGACGGAAGATGAAGCCATGAGCAGAAAGCAAACTAATGCTTAAATCGAAATGCAGTCGTGTGGCTTCACTTCAATATAAAGGTTGTACCAGGATAAGTAGTAAGACACTCATAATACAAATGGTTTGAGTATATCTTTGATTTATCACTACATTGTATTCTTATAATGGAAAATACTTATTGTATGCATATTTCCCTGCCATGACAAAAAAGATATTAGTTAGTTCATAAAGGCTAAATATTAAGCACAGGAAAAGATATTATTTTCTAACACATTCTTCAATTTATCTAATGTTGCACATTCCTATCTGCTGTATTAGAGTGTTATTAGAATCTCTTCACATAATGTGGTTTTCAAATATTTTTCTTTTAGATCTACAGTAAATGTTTCCTTTTCTAAATCTTAAAACCAAATTGTAGAAAATAAGCTAAACCTAAAAAAAATTTTTTTCCTGTCTTCTTAAGGTCACACGCAAAATCTGTGGCTGTACACAATATGATAATTACATCGTCTTTAAAGCAATTAGTAAATTAATAAAGGTTGGATTTGTATACTTGTAGTCCTGAAATGAAAGCTGTAAAAATAAATAAATATAAGTGCAAGTGGAAAATTACACATTAAGTACTTCTGACAGAAATTGAATTAGAGCACTTTAAAGTGATTTTAGAGAAATTATTTAGAAAACTCATTTTACTGAAAATGAATACACTCAAAGGAAACAGAAAAAAATAAATATCTCTCTTTTTAGTGACTGTATAATATATTTTTTTCATTTAATTGCATATTTTATATTATGTGGAATAAAAACAATGTCAATAAAGAAAGAAAATCATTAATCCACTTAAGTTTTCACAAGTTAAAACCAATTCACAGCCAGAGGAGAAAAGCAATAATATAACTCTTTTTAGAAAAGAAGGGCAGCAGTTCTTGTTAAGTGTTGTGCTCTTGCCTGTTAACATAGCCTTAATCCCCAAAGATTTGCAGAGCTAATAATAAGTACAAATACTGATGATGATCAGGTTCTCCAACTAAAGCTATTGATAGCAATTAGTGATAGTAAAGTAAAACCTTTCTACAGAAGTTGCATTGATTTCAGAAGTAACAGAGAGTAATCTGCATGCACAGAGCAGCAAAGCAACAGAAAACAAGAAATTAAATGGGTGTCTTTAGTGAGTTCAACACATGGCACAAATTTGAGATCTATACTGGCAGAGGAACATAAAGAAATATTGGAAACAATGGAAGCATTTTAGTGGGTTGGAACTATTCATCCCTCAAGGAGTCCTTTTAACTTTAAGCACCACAACTCTTTATACCTGTTGTAGCTCAAACCTTCAGTAAGTTATGTCTGCATGTGTCTGGAATAACAGACAGTAGACATTGCACTGCTCCAAATTTGGTAATGATTTGATGGTTGGACTTGTACTCAGATGTATTCCGGTGACATCATCAGGTCAGGACAACAAAAATGGAGAAGAGAGACTAGCAATTATGTTTGGAGTACCTGAAAAAGAGATGGCACAGAAAGTAGTTCTGTTGAAAAATTAACAGCTTCAAATAATGAAAAAGAATCTGAAACATACCTGAGTCAGCTGGGATTTTGGGGAGGTTTTTTAGCACATTTAGAACTGATTCTTAAACTTGCACATAACGTGGTTCCAAAAATTGTATAATTTGATTGGAGAAAAGAACATGTTGCTGTTTGCTACATACTATATGGACTCCTTCACATGAAAAGGACAAGACTGGTCCTTCTTTGCTAATGCTATGCACTAATTTTCTTAAATAGGTGCTGCTCGGAATCTGGTGTTGTGCAACAGAAACTGAAGTTATAGTCAAAAGCATACTTAAAAGGAGAAGACATAAGTGCACTCCAGGAAGCCATAGCAGGAACAGTGACATTTAAGGACTCAGAGAAGAAAATCATTGCCCTACCTCTACAGGATTTACCCATTTGAGGACAGTAAACTAAGTTATTATGGAAGAGAAACCAACTTATGGGAGCAGTGACTTACCAGCCATACATTGAGATTGTCCTTCAGCATACACGAGTGGGTTGAACTGACTGTTGTGGATGTGGTTTCAATAGAAAAATTAAAGGTTCTCCACAGTAGTATACACAGGCTGAGACTGACTAAAGAATATTGGACTGGAGACGTTCTGCCTGGACTTTCCATAGCCAAGAAATATGGGGTGGAAAGCAGCCACTGAACTGGTGCAATTAAAAACACAGAAAAAAAGTGAGCACTAATTTGTGTCCAGGATTAAAATGTAATGCCCCTTCTCCCCTTTTGAGTTACTGATCACCCAAAAGATCTATGCATTTCAGATGATGTCAGACCTAACTCCACATGCCTGGTGCCACACAGCACCATACTAGCCAGATGTCCAAAAATGGCAGCACCCATGAGAAATCAGCAAAAGTTTATCAATGTTATAACAATTATGAATAAAAAATAACATGTATACAGTATGTTCCTAATGCCCCCTTTCAGGTTTCAAAGTATTTTTCAAATGGAATTAATGGAGCCATCTAAAGGAATAAACATCTCTTGCTAGCATGCATTGCTTACCATGTAACAACAATCATGGCTTTTCAAGCAGGTTTTATCCAACTATGGAAGTTGTCTAAGGCAGTCCTCATCAGAATTATTCATTTTTAAAGAAATATTTTTGTTACAAGAATTTAGGAAATGTCAAATCAAATATACGTATAAATTATGTAATTGTAAATACATCCAACCAAGTCGTGTACTATTGCTATGTGAGAGGTAGATTACACCTGCATTTGGAAAAACAAACAATGCATTTTGTGAATACTTTACACCTGCTGGAAGTAAAAAATAAATGATTTCTGTATATTCACTGAAAAAACAGTATGAAGCTATTCATTCTCAGTTAATAGTAGTAACTGGAGATGTTCTAGGCCTTTATTGGCCATTTTATAAATACAGCCTTATTACATTCCGATTTTGATTATGTGCTCGACTATTCACCTATAGTTTAATAGTTAACTTCCTCAGTAATCAACTTAATCATCTAAATTAACTACAAGACAAAAATGGACTACTTAAATGTATTCTTGTACAGTCATTTACAACCTGTCTGCCACTTCTAAAGTGAAGCAATACTGAGCACAGCAATCAAGCAATCAAAATTGCACCCTTGCCATCATTTTTCAAATGTAACTGCCTCAACAGTTACATATAGTCTATATGGCATCTAAAGTATACTTGAAAAATGGATTAAAATAATTGTAAAGGCAATTTGCCCTGCACCAGATCCCACAATTACAGCTTTCATTCACAGCTTCATTCCACAGTATCACTACTTCTAGTAGGCGTGAAATCTAGAGAAAGGCCAAGACAGGAATAAAATGTTGCAATTTTCTTCAAGTAAATAACTCATGCTTCAAGCTCACCAAGCATTTCATTTCTTTTAATCCATTGCTAATTCTCCAGCTTCTGCCTGTGTTTTTCATGAAGTATTGAAAGTGAATAGCCAGTTAATAATAATAATCTTCATTAACAATATCATGAATGCAAAATGTAGTAATCCATGTTGGAGGATTCTAAGTTGGTAGCAGGTGGTGCAAATCCTGATGACATAGCAGTCCATTACAAAAGAAAACAGCTGAAAAATGTACAAAAATCTATTAAGAGCCTGTTTTTAAAAAGTGGTTAATAACATACAAAATTCACGCTGTACAGTGTTCAGAATTGTGGATGAAGGTTCGAGGCAAACAGCAGGCAGACACCAGATGTAGAGTAAAAAGCAATTTCTTTATTCTTGGTGGCAGAGAGACCACTGCAGCCCCTGTCAGCTTGTGTCACTGACAGTTACCAGCAATAGCCCAATCTTGCGAGGGGTGAGTTCCCTTTTATAATTGATAGATCTTACAGAGACAGCTTAGCATGAGACAAGGTTACACAATTTGTTGGGGGGGGGGGGGGGGGGTTCAGTAATATGCCCAAAAGTTTCAACACATTTGTTCAAAACAACTTAAGAAGAAGTGAAAGAACCTATTACTGTTGATTAAACAAAATCACAGATATTGAAAAAATAAAAAGAGTAGCAGTTTTCCTGAGTACAGACTAAGAGTCAGCAGTTTGACAGAAATGTTGTAAGTTTGTCCTTTTAGCATTGCGTACACACTTAATTTTTATATGTAAGTTTTATTAATAAACAATTAATCTATAGCTCATTAGTTTAAGTAAGTCATATTAATAAGCAATTAATCCATAGCTTATTAATACAAACTAGTAATATACTTATACTGTTAAAATGATTATACAGGTAATGATTTTTCTCTTTCTCGGTATGTTATCCGATCACGGTGTAACATTTAAATTGGTAATAGTGAGTTTTAGAAGATACTGTTAGCTCAGCCTGTTGTATTATTTTATGACATTTTATGTTTATGTCTTTGATTTTGTAGACATTCCAATGATGTAATTATTCTTAGATAAGTTAAAGCTCAGACAGTGATGGAAATGTCAAATGGAAACCAACTAATGCCACAGATATTGTTGAGTGCAAAGAATATCATCCATCTGTCAATTTTCTGTACCTCTCCTCTGGCCAGTTCAAAGTTGCAGATGCAGAAACCTGGTTTGGCAGCAGTGAACAATAACCATGGACTGGTGCTTTGCAAGACACAGACACACATTTAGAGTCTCCAAATGAGTGTAACATATATATTTCTATATACAGGTACAGTAGAAACCAATGTACTGTAGACATGGAGAGAATATACAAAGTAGAGTAGCATATATTATCCATCCACCCACCATTTAAACCTTCTTATCTAGAGCAGTATCACAGGAAAGCTGGTGCCTGTGCCAGCAAGCATTAGGCACAGTGCAGGAACAATCCCTGGATGGGTATCAGTCCAGGGTGAAAACACACACAAACACATGCATACACTAACTAGGGTCAATGAGAAGTTGCATGTCCTGAAATGGTTGGAAACTGGAGAATCTTGAGGAAACCCTCGGGGAGAATATGCAAACTCCACACAGGAAGCACCCAGTACACAAGCCCTGTGCAATACCACTGGACCACTGTGCCTACCTAGCATATAACATATTTTAAAGCCCCTCCCCCTCACTACCTTTAACAGGATAAAGCAGGTTTGAGAATGTTATAATTATTATACAATATGTGGGGAAAAATTTCAAAGTAGACTGTTAGTTTCACAAAAAAGAAGCTTTAATAGATTTTTTTTTCTCAAAGAAAACCTTTTTGGGTATTCCTTTAAAAGCTGAAATGCAAAGGCCTAATCAGTTCATTCAAGCAGCAATGATGGATTCTTCCCCTCACAGTGGCATGGCAACACTTATCTGACGTTTATTGAGCATTAAGTAGAAGTATGCAACCTGATGGAATAGAAAGTGAGAGCAAGTCATTTGTCAAACTGTGGGGTATTTTAATCACTCATTCAAGCTAGGAAAATAGATTTACATAAAAAATAAGTTGTTTAGATTAAGAAAGCATATGTTCATAGTACATGATCAGAACCTCTTATCTATACAGATTTATTGTGACATTGTTCATCTTTATACTGTTATAAAAATGTTTTATTTAGTATAGTGGTGCTTATTTGCAAAGAAAAGGTGCCACAAGCAGCTACTGAGTGTTAGTCTAATGGCAACCACACAACCACTAAAGGAACAAAATGACTAAACCCTTGTTAATGTAAAACATAGTATCTACCATTTGTGGTGTTGTACACAATTTGCACATCTTTATAGTACTGTGCTGTTTGCACATGGCACATTATGATGCTAAAAGCAGTGTAGGTGCGACATTAAAATATTTTTTGGCAATTTGTCAGTGGATCTTGAGTACTATTTGGACGACAGGCTTTCCTTATTTTTGACCTCAATAAACAATGGGTTTGCATAAAAAACTTGTAAAAAGATGGGTGTTGCTGACTCTGCTTGGTTTAATTTCAAACATAATGTTGTTTTTCTGTTATTTCTATATATTATAATATAGTGAGATCCAACCTGGACACAGTCAGGCAGGAGACAAGTTTTGCACCCAGCACACGGTTTATTTACAGTCTTGTGCACAATACGCCAACATACAACACAACGCTCACAGCCCAACACAGTCCCTTCTTGCCTCCAGTCCTTCCACCTCCACTTCTTTTCAGGCTTTGTCCTCTTCCTCCCATCTCTGGCCATTGAGTGGTTATGACTGCCTCCCTTTATAGGGAACCCAGAAGGACTCCAGGTGCCAACGAGCTTCTTCCGGTAGCACTTCTGGGTGTGACAGAAGTGCTGCCAAATAGGGCCCTGTAAAAGTCCATGCGCCCCCTGGCTGTGACCACAAGCCCCAACAGGGTTGAGCTTCCATGCTGAAGACCAGTGGCTCCACTGGAAACTAAGGGCGCTACCCTCTGTCAGCCCGGAGTAGAAACTGTCCCTAAAATACTCTCTCCTCCTTCCATGGTCGGTTAAGGACCCCGGCGGTCGGCCACTATACGTATATATATATAGTAAAAGAGCACAACAGTCAAGGGAAAGGTTTGTGGTTTCACACAGCTAGTTTGTTTGGAGCAATAGTTTCAAACTCTGGAGTGACTTCCTCTTTAGTACAGATTCTTTAGGTATATGTAAACAGAGCATTTGCACTCTTGTATATGCCAAAACTGGACTGAGACTCTTTAGAAATCCACTGAAGTAACTTAAGATTGAAACAAAGTAACTAATCACAGCACAAACCAAATAATTTAAATAACAACTAGATATGTTCTGTTATTAAAAAATAAATAAATAAAATGATTTCACACTTAAACAACCAGTCCCTTCCTACTATTTGAATTTATTTTTTTCTGTTTTATGGATACAGAAAACAAGATTTCTTTCATTTCAAAAAAATATTTTACAGTATAATGTAAAAAAACGATCCTAAACAGTATGCAAGCCCATCAACACTTAAACTCACAATTACTCATACCAGACCAATATAGAAAATTGTATTAATAAACAAAGTCAAAATCAAAGTGAGGTAGGAGAAAGAAAAGTTTCTTGTTGAGTCACAATTCTGCTGTATAGATGTTAGATATGTTTGTAATATATGCTCAGGTTTGGCAGACTTTATTATCACTTAAAGCAAACAGCATATTTTTAATATTTTATGTTTAGTTCTACTGGATCATGGCTTGATGAAAAGGAGTAAAAGAAATATGAGTAGTTTTGCATCTTTCAAGAAAGAGAGACATGGTAAGAGGGATGTCACAAGATCCTTTGTTGAAAACAATTTTCATTCTTTAATGGCATGATGGTGCAATAGTTATGACTTCTGCTTCATAAATCTAGCATCCTGAGTTCAATTCCTTTCCTAGTTGTTGTCAGTGTTGGGTTTTGCATATTGTCCCTATATCCATGTCTCAGGTATTCTATTTCCTTCCAAGGCTTATTGTGCCTGTTGTTTCCAGGATAGACTATTGCACGCTGAAATCCTGAATTGGATTAAGAAATTAACACAATAGAAGAGAAGAAACGAGGTCAGAACATCTGCTGAAGTTAGCAAGAAAAAAAGTCCAGAAATTGAGTGACTGGCATTTACAACAGAAAACTTGTACAATTACTCAATGCAAAGAAAATGTGATAGTGGCCAATATCAACTTCTTAAAGCATTGATTGATACTTACATATGTCTGGCAGGAAAAAATAAATTTAAATGAGGCTCATGACAAATGAATTCTGTCTTGTACAATTTATCTAAAGTCCAAACTAGAACAATACCTGCATAGACCTCAATTATTGTAACTACAAACATAGAGTAATAATAATAATAATAATACATTTTATTTATATAGCGCCTTTCCCATGCTCAAGGCACTTACAGAATATAATAAAGAACGGCAGAATATACAGTATATAGCATTGTACAAACCAGATAAATAAATAAAGAAGATTAAGACAGTAAATTCTGAAAATTAGAGTAGTTGAGCTAGAAGTAACCAAAAGTGATCACAAAATGGCAGTTTAAAATATACAAATACACACTCTAAATAAAAAAATATATATACATAATTTGTGAAAGCAGACTTTTTGGAACTGAGGAAACATATAAGAAAATGAAGAATGGGAAAACAGAAATATAGTTATCCTGTAAACAAACGCTGATGTAATTTTAAGGCGATGCTTCGTTCAAAGAACAGCCTAAAGAAGTGAATAGGGTATTAATCGAACAGTTATTTTTACATGACACTAAAGAGATTTCCATCTTGTTGTCATTTTATTGAATAGAAAAGTGCAAATCAGGTGAAGCAAAGAACATTACAACTGAAAAATACACTATTTAGAGACCTCAAAAATGTATTTCAAGAGAAGCTAAACAAAATAGTGAAGTAGTATCCTAGTACTACTCCCGTTAAGCCAAAGCAACAGGAAAAGATATCACAATATGTATACTGTAGATCATTTACTGATAAAAAAAAATAATAACACGGAGTCTCCAAAGCTGGTATGATATAACTATCAAATGCAGGATGCAAAGCAACACAGATTGTGTGGAAATATAGTAAACTATGTTATTTATATTACATTGACTCAGATACATTTATTTGCTTACATATTTAAAATCTACATTTACAAGATCACACCCTGCATATGAATTTCAGGAAGATTCATTCTTTTCATTGTGTTTGTAAACAGCAAGAAAACTAAGGCTGACATTCTTTCTTTCACTTGAGTCATGGTGGAAAGTGAACTGGAATAGGAACCACCAATCCTGCCACTTAATTAAAGAAGATTTCTATCAGCTAATTACAGATTTGGAAACTTAGTTCCTACTCTTTCTCATGCCAGAGATGGGATGCAAATATGCATTGCTGGAATCAGGTTAGAGTGTTTATTGTGTTTTCTTGTTTCTCAGACTTCTATGGATGGGATTATTTTCCATATACTGAGGTTCAAAACTTCATTTTGTGAATTTTCCAACCTTTTTTAAAATGTAACATTTACTGGTAATTTTTATAATTTCTGTTGGAAAATGAGTTGTTACCAAAATATCAAAGCTAGTTACTGCCTTACTTTTCCTGCCAAGAGATTTGGAGAGCTTTAGTTTCCCCTCGTGCGGCACGGTGGCGCAGTGGGTAGCGCTGCTGCCTCGCAGTTGAGAGACCTGGGGACCCGGGTTCGCTTCCCGGGTCCTCCCTGCGTGGAGTTTGCATGTTCTCCCCGTGTCTGCGTGGGTTTCCTCCGGGCGCTCTGGTTTCCTCCCACAGTCCAAAGACATGCAGGTTAGGTGGATTGGCGATTCTAAATTGGCCCAAGTGTGTGCTTGGTGTGTGGGTGTGTTTGTGTGTGTCCTGCGGTGGGTTGGCACCCTGCCTGGGATTGGTTCCTGCCTTGTGCCCTGTGTTGGCTGGGATTGGCTCCAGCAGACCCCCGTGACCCTGTGTTTGGATTCAGCGGGTTGGAAATTGGATGGATGGATAGTTTCCCCTCCAGGATTTCTGAGATTTTACTACAGTTTTTACAAACCTACTATAATAAAAATAGTGTATATTTTACTTTTATTGAACAAGTGCAAAATAAGCTGAAAACATTTTTCAAGGTTTTAAAGGGTCTGGTGTTGCTGCATAATTTTTCCTATTTTTGTTGCTTTTTTTGTTTTCTGTATTTTGGTTCTCATAATGTAATCCATCCATCCATTTTCCAATTTTTACATGCACACATGTTCCTTTACTTTAATACACATGTCATTCTGGCAGTTGCTTTGTTGTTTTTTTGTCTAATAAAGATATGTGAAAAGGAGCTCTTTCAAAAAATAAAATAATTTTGAGTTTATTTTGGAAGAAAATGCTTTTGTTTCTGCCCTAGATGTTTCAGCACAAACTCTCCTTTTGTTTTTCAGTTTGAGGACATATAGATTATGAATTGTTTAATTCAGAGCTGTTGTTACAGCTTCTGAAAGTTGTCTGTGTCTTATTAAGCAACAGTGGTTCTATCATGTTAAACTTGCTGCGTCATGATGACTGGTGGCCATCCCCTTCATAAGATGGCCAGCTGTGCAATACTGAGCAACGAGCATCCTTTAAAAAAAAAACTGTGTGGCGAGTGTTCTTTTTGAAAAGCAAACATTAGAAATGCTGGGCCAACTCTGTGGTTTTTATCCCAAGTTATGTCCATGGCTGTGTTATAGCAAAATGTTCAACATAAAAACATGCAGAAAGCAAACAATTAAATACAAGTGCAAGGACCACAAAGCATGCTATTTACTTTTTTGTGAAATTCTCAGATGATTCTGCACTTATGGGGTATATTGATAAGGGGTGTGAGAGTATAGGAGTCAGGTGGAGAAGTGTGTTTCTTGGTGCTTAGAGAATTGTCTGCACCTTGACATCAGCAAAGCCAAGGAACTGCTTATTGACTTCCGCTGCACCAAAGAGCCTCTGTGTCCGGGCATTATTCAAGGAATGGATGTAGAGGTGGTCCACTCCTACAAGTATTTGGGGGTCCACATCAATGACAGGTTGGAGTGGCCTATGAACACAGAGCAACTATATAAGAAAGGGCAGAGCAGGCACTTCTTCCTTAGGTGTCTGTGTTCCTTTAAGGTGGGAAGTGGCATCCATCATGTCTTCTATAACTTTGATAGCCAGTGCAATGCTGTGGTGTGCTGGGCTAATAGTATCACTTCAAGAGAGGCCTACCGAATTAACAAGCTAATTAAAAGGGCAGGCTCAGTTATGGGACACACTCTTGACCCACTGGAGGTTAGTAGTGAAGGAGAGAACAACAAAAAAACAAAACTCAGTGTAAATATGTACAAAGCTGCACATCCCCTCTCTGACACACTAACACTGAGTACTTTCAGCCAAAGAGTTATTCAGCAAAAGTGTGTCATGAAACGTTACTGGAGCTCCTCTCCTTTATACCAACAGCAGTATGCCTGCATAACGCCTCACTGTGACTGGGGCTGCCAAATGAGACGTTTTCTTTCTTTCCTTTTCAGTTATTCTGGTGTTTGTTCAAACAATTGTGTGTGCATACTCTATCTATCTATCTATCTATCTATCTATCTATCTATCTATCTATCTATCTATCTATCTATCTATCTATCTATCTATCTATCTATCTATCATCCCGGCCAATACCCCCAGGCCGCTAGATGGAGCCCTCCTTGCAATGTGGAGATGCCCCAAATTCCAGCAGGGCATCATGGACTATGGAGTTTTAATACACAGCCCTGCTGGATAACGTCGGGGCCGCCAGGGGACAGAGAGAGAAACACTTCCGGGTCAAGGACTATAAAAGGACTGTGGGAAATCCCAGACGCTGAGCTGGGTGGAAGAGCGCCCACTATCTATCTATCTATCTATCTATCTATCTATCTATCTATCTATCTATCTATCTATCTATCTATCTATCTATCTATCTATCTATCTGTTTAAAGAGCCTCTGTAAAAACCCAAATTTCCCTCTGGGAACAAATAAAGTTATATGTATGTATCTAATTAAAAAAGCAGCTTCCTTTACAAGCTCCAACACTTGCCAGAAAAAAAAAATGTGGCCTGCATGGCTAGATATGAATATCTGCCTAAATTACTATTTCCTGACAAGCCACCACAGTGCTTAAAAAGGAAAAAATAAAAATAAAGCAGAAAATAAATATACTTAGAGATGTCAAACACAACATAGATCCAGTCAAACACAAATGTGATCCAGTTTGCTAAAAAAGCAGATTGTTTAAGGCATTAAAATACATACACTAGCTTTAACAAAAGAAGATGTTGCTTCTGGGTCCTCAAACTTCCTTTTATAGGAGAAAATGCCCATTGCGATGTCACACGTTGATACAAGTGGCCACATGTGGCACATGATGTCATTATCTTGCAGCCATCTTTGACTTCCATTCAGAAAAAAAATCAGATCTGTAGCCAAACGCAACAGCTTGTAAAACGTTAAGAAAAATTTGAGGAAAAAGGTACAAAATCATAATCAGCAGACATGTCTGACTGGTGGCTACTTTTTCCATTTTATCAGCACATTAAGTTAATTAATATGCTGTATGATGGCTGTTATGTTTATGCACTGTCAGTGGAGCCTACCAACATAAAATCTTGGTGTCAGGTGTCATGCTTCTGCTCTGTCTGTATAGCCATCCTACCTCCAGCATAGGCAGCAGCTCTGCCATTTCTATTTTCTGTCTAGTAGGGCATCTGGCAGGAGGAATTAGTTTTTTTGTATCAATGTCTGAGCTGTAGGGTTGAACCCAGTTGTTATTGCTAAATATTTCAGGTTCGGATTCTAGTAGACTCATTGGTCTGGTCTGAGTCCTAGACATTCTGGTGTTTGGTTTGCTTTTTTAATCTTGTATCTTCCTTTCCCTGACTGTGAATTCTGGACAATAAATAGGCTGTGGACTGGTACATTTGAAATAGACTTCCTGATAATGATCCCTTGATTTGTTTTTCATAACAGTTTTATAATGTCTAGATGCTTAATTCTGATACTCAAAAGCAATCCAGCTGACAGAAAAAGGGAAAAAATGTTTTTGTATGTTTTGTATGTATCCCAAGAATAAGCAATACCCAGTGAAAGAGGTAGGCGCATTTTCAAAGAAAGTAATGGAAGGATAGGATTCAGAAAAAAAATACCATGTATCCCTATAATATAGCACAGGGCCAAGGCAGGAACAAATCCTGGGAAGGGCGCCAGCCCACCGTAGGACACACACACCCACACATCAAACACACACTAGGGACAATGTAGGATCACCAATGCACCTAACCTGCATGTCTTTGGACTGTGGGAGGAAACCGGAGCACCCGGAGGAAAGCCACGCAGACACGGGGAGAAAATGCAAACTCCACGCAGTAGGACCCAGGAAGCAAACCCAGGTCTCCTAACTGCGAGGCAGCAGCGCTACCACTGTGCCGCCCTTATAAAAATGTGCAAATTACATCTAACAAATAGCAATGTATGCATATATTTTCAAAAGATAATTATAATAAGATTTAATGAGATTCAGTTAACAAAGGAATATATTAACAGAGGCTGGTTGCATACAGTGTAAAGAAGAAAAAAAAACAGTGTTACAATTTGCAAAAACAAGGGAAAGTAAACTCCATGCTGTCTAACTGGTTCCCCTCCCAGGTTACTGAAAAAATGTAGTTTATAATAATCTTTTGAATATTTCAAAGGCAACAAACGATCTAATGATCCATGAACTAAGTATTTTAGAAAAAAATAGGAATATAGCAATATAACAAAGAACAGCCCAGACTGAGAGGCTAAGTGCACAATCAGCACCATTATTTCAAAAGTGCACAATCAGCAGAAATGTAAACCTGGATTCAGTGAAGCATACGATTGTTAGTTATATATTATTTGGAGAATGATAATAACAGATGTACCAGAAAAAGATGTGGAATCACTGAAGCGCTAGACTGCAAAGCAAACAAGAGTAAGTTATTCTCCAAGGACTGCAAGTAACATGTTGTGTCATTAACTTTAACATCAGACGCTATGTAGTGTTCATAGTGACATATATTACAAACTCCAGTAGTTTTATGGGTAAACTAGAACAGTTTCAATTCAAAAACTTTTATCTATTAGCCATTTTTTAATATTGAATCGCAATATTCTAATATTCCACAAAAAAGAAAGGTTATGTGCTGAGTAATTCACCTCTGATTAGGGACAAAAAGAAGAAAACACAATACATAACATACAGATAAAAAGTAATTTTGTTCTCATCTGTAAGGTGAGATTTAGAAGAAACCAAATGTTTTAAACACCGATGTAATGCTAACAACACATAACATTTTCAATTCAGAATATCAAACTTGTAAACTTTCATTGTGCAGATAGCAAACATAAGCAGCTATTTGCTTTGCTAAAACATGGAATGTGTCAGTCATAAAACTGGGCACAGCAGGAATGCTTTTAACAGCTATAAACCACTTAAAGAGCATAACAAAGGCATTTGCTGCCGCTGACCTGAAATTGAAGGTACATATTCCTTAAGTCTGCGTGACTGCATCTTACCACAGAGGGTCACAAACAACCAGTTATACCACATCTTGCCATGGCTCTAACCATTCACCTTCACTAAAATGAAGATGTGGAACTTTAATGCATCTTTCGTAATAGATTTATCCAGTGGTTGAGTCTTTATGCAGCAGTTGTTGAGCCTAAGTATTTTGTAGTATCCAGTTAGTGCTGCTTCTGAAATGCTGAAACCATTTTTAGCTGTGTTACTAATGTTATCACCATTTTGTCATAGTTGCTGATCTTCACTAGTTTATTTTCTGTTTTGTATTTTTCACTTCATTAATATTTCTTTGCAGCTATACAGTACTTTAAATAAAATATGTCTTAAGTTATTCAGTGATTGCAAGCAAAGCTAGTCTTAATTGGAATCAGAGATTTAGGAAGTTACATCCCCTTTATAATAAATATTTACTATGGATGACCTTTAGACCTTTAAAATGAAAAAAAGTATTTCTACACCTTACAGAAGCCTTTTTTCTGAGGTGACACATTTTTTGTAACCAAAAACATCCCAAGGCACACCACTGTTCTATTAACCACTGTAATACTGGCACTTGGTTGGCGCCAACCCAACACGGGAGGCACGGGCAAAATAAACAAAAGATTTATTTTTCTTCACCTGTGGGGCACATCTTCCCCGTGAACCCCACAGGCACAACACAGTCCCGAAACACAAATAAAACACCCCAAACCACACTCTTCTTTCCTCCACTCCTCCCTGGGCAGCTTTGTCCTTCTCGTCCTCGTCCTCGTCCTCGTCCTCCTCCTCCTCCTCCTCCTGACTCTGGTGCCCTGAGTAGTGGATGCAGGCTCCTCTTATAGCCCACCCGGAAGTGCTGCAGGTGTTTGTTGACCTACTTCTGGCTGCACTTCTGGGTGTGGCTGCGCTCCCGCCCAGATGAGCTCATTAAGCCTTGACGCTCCCCCTGGTGGTGGCCACGGAGCCCAACAAGGATGAGCTCCGGTGTTCCATATTACCAGCCCCGATGCAACCCAGGGGGGCTGCCACCAAGTGTTCCAGGGGACGTAGCGTGCATCCCATGGCTGCTCCCCTGGATCCAGTGTCGTAGGGGCATCCTGGCCAGGCATGGACCCCGGCCGTCCACCACACTACAAACACATTATATCTCATGTTCAACTGTCTGAAGGGGAGGTGCGGGACTACTGGAGAAGCCAATGAAAAAGCAGCTCTGAGATCAGCATTCACAGGCACAGCACTTAGTGAGCACTTTGGTGGCATGTCCAAACTGCTTCACCACTCTCTGCCTCAGAGGCAACTAGTATGCCTCTTGTATCCACCAGCCCTGCGAAACTCACTGGTGAACTCACACCCAGACAGATGGACTCTTACACCCTAAGATGTATGTAAAGTGCTCTAAGTGCCGTGCCTGCAACATAACAATTGCTGAGCTGCTTTTCTCCCAGCTTCTCCAGGTAGCCTGACCTCTTCAGACAGGTCTCGACCTTCAGCGGAGATTGTACCTATCAGGTTTAGACCCAGGAATACTACACTATTATTTCCAAGGCACACCTGGGTAGGTCTCATGGTACACCACTGTGCCACAGTACACTGGTTGAAAAGCACTGCCTATAGAAAGGGATTTACAAATCAATGAAAGATTTATTGACTGCTTCACTTTTGTTTTATAAGCTTTTTGTGACCTTTTTATAAATATATTTTTTGAATAAGAATTATTTTTCTGATGTCACACTTTATGATTTAGAGCACAGAGGTGCTGATTTTCGGTGCTTGGATTAGTTTTTGGCTTTGGTGCTTTCTTCATCATATTATATGTTTTCATTGTACTTCTGTCATGGTATTACGATACGAATACGATAACAGCTCATGGCTTGTTCCTTTCCCCTTTGCACCTTTTGTTCACAGAACTGACATTGAATGTCAGTGATTAGGCATAAAACTTGACAGAAGGTGAACTAACTTTAAAAAAACTATGACATCCAGTATTGCTTACAGCTGAGTTATATGAAGTTTTTCATTTCACTTAGCAATATATTTAGTTTATTAGAAATATATTTTCTGTTATTTGTTATGCATATAAGTATCTCTGGTTGAGAAAAGATTATCTGCCTTAACTTTGCTCAATTGCTTGGCAGTTAATTCATGAAGAACAAAGACAGGCATGCTGTACAAATTATTAACAGATGCTAAACAAGATGCCATCTTGTACATTCCTTTTATGTTCATATTTGAAATTGACTGTTTTGTAATGAATTATGTTGTTTAAACAGAAACAAAAGACACCCCCCACCAAATGAGCACATTTAAGAAGCAGAATACAATTCTGTACACTGAAGTTAATGAACATGAAAAACAGTTAAACTACTTTTCAATTAAGACATTGGAAAAGAGAGAAAACAAGCTATCTACTAAAGGAAGGGGCTTCAGATAGAACAATGATTAGTTTCTGATTAAAAGCTGCTGCATCCCTCCAGGAATGGAAAAGATATACCCCATGCAGCTACATTTACATATTGACAAAAACAGGCTGTTTTGAAAAGCCAAATAACTTGTTTTATTATAGAAACAGGGTTGAAAATAGGTTGCAAATAATAGTCCTTTAACAAATATGCATCTGTAAAGTTGTACATTTATTTCCTTTTACCACTTAAGTACAAGTATTAAGAACAATGGACTGGTG